>NC_092104.1:11292067-11655817 GCF_045679555.1 Salvelinus alpinus | reverse complement strand
GTGAAATATATCAAAACACAGCTTAGCTTGTTGTTAATCCACCTATCGTGTCAGATTTTGAAAATATGCTTTACAGAGAAAGAAATCCAAGCTTTTGTGAGTGTATCAATCAATGCTACAACAGCTAGCCCCAAATTAGCATGGTCACGAAAGTCAGAAAAGCAATAAAATTCATTGCTTACCTTTGATAATCTTCGGATGTTTGCACTCAGAAGACTCCCAGTTACACAATAAATGTTATTTTTGTTCGATAAATATTACTTTTATAACAAAAAAACACAATTTGGGTTGCGCGTTATGTTGAGAAAACTACAGCCTCCTCGTTCCGGTGCTGAAAGGCAGAAGAAAATTCCCAAACGTATCAGATACAAAAATATTACTAAAAATATTTATAATCATGTAATCACAAGTGAAATATACCAAAACACAGCTTAGCTTGTTGTTAATCCACCTATCGTGTCAGATTTTGAAAATATGCTTTGCAACGAAAGCAATCTAAGATTTTGTGAGTGTATCAATCAATGCTAGAACAGTTAGCCTTATATTAGCTTGGTTAGCTTGGTCACGAAAGTCAGAAAAGCAATAAAATTAATCGCTTACCTTTGATAATCTTCGGATGTTTGCACTCACGAGACTCCCAGTTACACAACAAATGTTATTTTTGTTCGATAAATATTACTTTTATAAGAAAAAAACGCCGCTTGGGTTGCGCGTTATGTTCAGAAAACTACAGCCTCGTTCCGTTCGATGAATATTCCAAAAAGTATCCGTAATGGTCGTAGAAACATGTCAAATGTTTTTTATAATCAATCCTCAGGTTGTTTTTAACAAACATAATCGATAATATTTCAACCGGACCATAACCTATTCAATAAGAGAGAAAAGGAAAATGGAGAGCTCCCCTCTCGCGCGCAGGAACTATTCAGAGGACACCTGACTACTTTTGAAAAATCTCGTTCATTTTTCAAAATAAAAGCCTGACACTATGTCTAAAGCCTGGTCACAGCCTGAGGAAGCCATTGGAATATGAATATGGTTGATACCCCTTTAAATGGAAGAAAGACTGGCCAGGAAACACAGATTTTTTTTTTTTAATATTACTTCTGGGTTATATTTTCTCAGGTTTTCGCCTGCAGAATCAGTTTTGTTATACTCACAGACAATAGTTTGACAGTTTTGGAAACTTTGGAGTGTTTTCTATCCTAATCTGTAAATTATATGCATATTCTACGATCTCGACCTGAGAAATAGTCCGTTTACCTTGGGAACGTTATTTTTTTTTTTTTATAAAAAAAATCTGACCCCTAGCGTCAAGAAGTTAATGGATTTTGCCTTTGAGTTTCTCGCTGAAATGCTTTTCTCTTTCAAATGACTGCTCAACTTGAACTTGTTTAGTTGTTGCAAGTATGCGCTTAGTGTTTTGCTTTTGTTCGAAGTAGTCTCTGAACGTCTGGGGGTGATGCACTTTCAAATGAGTAGTTGGGTTTGTGGTATTGAAAGATTTCACATTCTCCCCTCCTCGGGAAATAATAGCAGCACAAACGTTGTATATGGCCTTTTTGTTATCTTCCTTTGAAACTTCAAAATAGATCCACACAGCAGATTGTGTGGGCTAGGTAAGGAATGCTGTGTTGCACATGTAGCGCTGTATTTTTCATGGCGTCATCACATCTACCTGTGTTATACAGGTATGTATGTCAACTTTGACAACAGTTTTGCACATCGGCGTTAAACTATACATAGAGCCAATGCCGATGTTGGCATTTTTAGCTAATATCAGCCGATTCCGATATATCGTGCCCTAATAAAAAATAAATAATAATAATAAAAACCCTAATAATTATGGTCAGATTTGCCAAATGGGCGAGGGAGAACTTTGTATGTAAAGGTGGTAAAGGTGGTCTAGAGTTTTTTTTTTTTTTCTCTCTCTCTGTTTGCACGTGACATGCTGGTAGAAATTAGGTAAAACGGATTTAAGTTTGCCTGCATTAAAGTCCCTGGCCAATAGGAGCCCCACTTCTGGATGAGCATTTTCTTGTTTGCTTATGGCCTTATACAGCTCGCTGTGTGCGGTCTTAGTGCCAGCATCGTTTTATGGTGGTAAATAGACGGCTACGAATAATATAGATAACTCTTGGTAGATAGTTTGGTCTAAAGCTTATCATTAGGTGCTCTACCAGGATCGGCCTTATATTAGTAATCACCCCCTCTCTCCAGTCCGCTAGTCACCCCCTCCCTCCAGTCTGCTAGTCACCCCCTCTCCAGTCCGCTAGTCACACCCTCTCTCCAGTCCGCTAGGCTAGTCACGCCCTCTCTCCAGTCCGCTAGGCTAGTCACGCCCTCTCTCCAGTCCGCTAGGCTAGTCACCCCCTCTCTCCAGTCCGCTAGGCTAGTCACGCCCTCTCTCCAGTCCGCTAGGCTAGTCACGCCCTCTCTCCAGTCCGCTAGGCTAGTCACGCCCTCTCTCCAGTCCGCTAGGCTAGTCACGCCCTCTCTCCAGTCCGCTAGGCTAGTCACGCCCTCTCTCCAGTCCGCTAGGCTAGTCACGCCCTCTCTCCAGTCCGCTAGGCTAGTCACGCCCTCTCTCCAGTCCGCTAGGCTAGTCACGCCTTCTCTCCAGTCCGCTAGTCATGGCTTACAGCCAGTGAGTGAACGCCTGGCCAGGCAACTGCCTGAGTTTTTTTGGCGCAGCTGTTGCTTGAAATTCCAGTCAACACGTCTCCGGATGAGGTGCCCCGCAGAATACTAAACAGCTCCAGACAGAACCGCCCCACACATACACACAGACCTCACCTTAATTTTACACACACACACACACACACGGCCATGCAGGTTTAGGCTTACTGTCGTACACACGCACACCCAGACATGCAGACGTACATGCACGCACACACACCTTTCTGCTTCTTTTAATCCCTTTTTCCATCTTCCCTCCTTCAGTCTCTCTGTCTCTACGTCTCTTGCATTCTAATGACCTCTAGGCTTTACACGGCTTATGTTGTCCTGTGGTCTCTGCTCTCATTTAAATCAGATTACAGATCTTAAGTCTGTACGATTTCTCTTATCTCAACCCTCATGCCAGTTCTCTCATCTTTCTCCCACTCACTTCTCTCCCACTCACTTCCTCTCCCACTCACTTCTCTCCCACTCACTTCTCTCCCACTCACTTCTCTCCCACTCACCACTCACTTCTCTACCACTCACTTCTCTACCACTCACTTCTCACATATCCTCTTTACACACATACTGTATACACTACCGGTCAAAAGTTTTAGAACACCTACTCATTCAAGGGTTTTTCTTTATTTTTACTATTTTCTACATTGTAGAATAATAGTGAAGACATCAAAACTATGAAATAACACATATGGAATCATGTAGTAACCAAAAAAGTGTTAAACAAATCAACATATATTTTATATTTGAGATTCAAATAGCCACTCTTTGCCTTGATGACAGCTTTGCACACTCTTGGCATTTTCGCAACCAGCTTCATGAGGTAGTCACCTGGAATGCATTTAAATTAACTGGTGTGACTTTTTTTAAAGTTAGTTTGTGGAATTTCTTTCCTTCTTCATGCATTTGAGACAATCAGTTGTGTTGTGACAAGGTAGAGGTGGTATACAGAAGATAGCCCTATTTGGTAAAATACCAAGTCCATATTATGGCAAGAACAGCTCAAATAAGCAAAGAGAAACAACAGTTCAGCATTATTTTAAGACATGAAGGTCAGTCAATACGTAAAATGTCAAGAACTTTGAAAGTTTCTTTGAGTGCATTTGCAAAACCTTCAAGCGCTATGATGAAACTGGTTCTCATGAGGACCGCCACAGGAATGGAAGACCCAGAGGTACCTCAGCTGCAGAGGATAAATTCATTAGAGTTACGAGCCTCAGAAATTGCGGCCCAAATAAATGCTTCACAGAGTTCAAGTAACAGACACATCTCAACATCAACTGTTCAGATGAGACTGCGTGAATCAGGCCTTCATGGTCGAATTGCTGCAAAGAAACCACTACTAAAGGACAGCAATAAGAAGAAGAGACTTGCTTGGACCAAGAAACACAAGCAATGGACATTAGACTGGAAATTTGTCCTTTTGGTCTGGAGTCCAAATTGGAGATTTTTGGTTCCAACCGCTGTGTCTTTGTGAGAAGCGGTGTGGGTGAACGGATGATCTTCGCATGTGTATTTCCCACCGTAAAGCATGGGGGAGGAGGTGTTATGCTGTGGTGATGCTTTGCTGGTGACACTGTCCATTATTTATTTAGAATTCAAGGCACACTTAACCAGCATGGCTACCACAGCATTCTGCAGCGATATGCCATCCCATCTTGTTTGGGCTTAGTGGGACTATCATTTGTTTTTCAACAGGACAATGATCCAAAACACACATCCAGGCTGTGTAAGGGCTATTTTACCAAGAAGGAGAGCGATGGAGTGCTGCATCAGATGACCTGGCCTTCACAATCCCCCAACCTCAACCAAATTGAGATGGTTTGGGATGAGTTGGACCGCAGAGTGAAGGAAATGCAGCCAACAAGTGCTCAGCATATGTGGGGTCTCCTTCAAGACTGTTGGAAAATATTCCAGGTGAAGCCTGTTGAGAGACTGCCAAGAGTGTTCAAAGCTGTCATCAAAGCAAAGGGTGGCTATTTGAAGAATCTCAAATATAAAACATATTTTGATTTGTTTAACACTTTTTTTGGTTACTACATGATTCCATATGTGTTATTTCATAGTTTTGATGTTTTCATTATTATTCTACAATGTAGAAAAAAGTTTAAATAAAGAAAAACCCTTGAATGAGTAGGTGTTCTAAAACTTTTGACCGGTAGTGTACATTCTACATCTGCTTTGCTTGCTCTCTCGGGTTTAAGGCTGGGTATCTGTATAAGCAATTAGTGACAACTGCTGATGTAAAAAGGGCTTTATAAATAAATGTGATTTATTGACAAACGCACGCATAAACCATATGTGGTCCTCTCTCCTTATTTTCTCTGTCATCCTCCCTCCCCTCAGGATTGGGGGAACCACTACTTTAGAGACAATGAAGAGGTCCCAACAGAACAGGAAGATATCTCTGTGGCTCCTGAACAAAAAGGAGAGGATTGCCTGCTACCACTGCTTTAAAAGTAGAGGACTGCTTTCAACCCAGTCTTTCACCACGCTTACCTGGCAACTACACACTATGTGAAGTTAAGAAAGTTATACAGATGAACTCAAAGATAATTTTGTATATACAGCACTGTGTATGTGAACACCCGTTCAAATTAGTTGATTTGGCTATTTCAGCCACAACCGGTGCTGACGGTGTATAAAAATCGAGTACACAGCCATGCAATCTCCATAGACAAATATTGGCAATAGAATGGTCTTACTGAAGAGCTCAGTGACTTTCAACGTGGCACCATCAGAGGATGCCACCTTTACAACAAGACAGTTTGTCAAATTTATTTTCTGCTAGAGGTGCCCCAGTCAACTGAATCACGCTTCACCTTCTGGCAGTCCTACGGACGAATCTGGGTTTGGCGAATGCCAGAACGCTACCTGCCCAACTGCATAGTGCCAAATATAATGTTTGTTGGGGGAGGAATAATGGTCTAGGGCTGTTTTTCATGGTTCTGGCTAGGCCCCTTAGTTCCATTGAAGGGAAATCTTAACACTACAGCATATAATGACATTCTAGACAATTCTCCAACTTTGTGGCAACAGTTTGGGGAAGGCCCTTTCCTGTTTCAGCATGACAATGCCCCCGTGCACAAGGAAAGCTCCATACGGATATGGTTTGTCGAGATCGGTGTGAAAGAACTTGACTGGCCTGCACAGAGCCCTGACCTCAACCCCATCGAACACCTTTGAGATTAATTGGAACGCCGACTGCGAGCCAGGCCTAATCATCCAACATCAGTGCCCAACCTCACTAATGCTCTTGTGACTGAATGGAAGCAAGTCCCCTCAGCAATGTTCCAACATCTAGTGGAAAGCCTTTCCAGAAAAGTGTAGCCTGTTATAGCAGCAAAGGGGGTGACAAACTACATATTAATGCCCATGATTTTGGAATGAGATGTTTGACGAGCAGGTGTCCACATACTTTTGGCCACGTAGTATATGTCGGCTTGGCCCTAATTTATGTGCTCTCTGTCACTTCCGGCCCCATGGCAAATGGCCCAGCAAAACACAAAGGACAATGCCCAAGGACTAGTCAGCGCTTGCCCCTCTGACGGGCCAAAATGTATCTCTCTCTGTTACCGTATTCAGAGGACTGACTATGGGCCCTGGTCAAAAGTAGTGCCCTATAGGGGAAAAGGCTGTCATTAGGGATGCAGACAGTGAGACAGGGATGGTGATGTCTTCTGATAAGCAGTAATCGGTGGTCTTGACACTATCTGAGCGGAGGAGAAGGAGGAGCAGTGCTCCCAAAACATCTGAATTAATGTGACTATTAAGGAAAAACGCTTTACAAGGCATTTAGTCATTTGTATTCTTGTCCATATTTATTCTTGCAGCATCCATTTTAAATTGTTGTTAATTTGTCGCCTGAATGTTATAGGCTTTAATAGCCGGTCCTCTAAATCGTTTTCCGGGTGGTAGGAGATTTCTCTCTTTAAAACCGCTACATCCCCTCCTAAATGCTTTAAAACAGATCAAATATATATATAAAAAAAATTGTCGTATGCTTTGTTAACAACAGGTGTAGACTAACAATGAAATGTTTAGACATTGCATAGAATGACAATGTAGAACCTTTGGGGGGAAATAAAAAAATAATAATAACACAAGTAACAAATACACAATGAGTAACAATACGATGGACTTGGCCATATACACGGGGTACCAGTACTGAGTTGATGTACGGGGTAGAAGGTAATTGAGATAGATAAGTACATATAGGTAGAGATAAAGCGAGGCTGGTTGGACATACTGCCAAAGTCTCTAAAACGACATTGGAGGTGGCTTATGGTAGAGAAATTAACATAAAATTATCTGGCAACAGCTCTGGTGGACAATCCTGCAGTAAGCATGGAATTTGCACGCTCCCTCAACTTGAGACATCTGTGGCATTGTGTAGTCTGACACAACTGCACATTTTAGAGGCCCAAAAAATTGTCAAAGACTCCAGTCACCCAAGTCATAGACTGTTCTCTCTGCAACCGCACGGCAAGCGGTACCGGAGCGCCAAGTCTGGGTTCAAAAGGCTCAATAACAGCTTCTACCCCCAAGCTATAAGACTGCTGAACAATTAATCAAATGGCCACCCGGACTATTTACATTGACAATCCCCCCCCTTTGTTTTTACACTGCAGCTACTCGCTGTTTATTATCTATGCATACCCCTTGTATATAGCCTCGTTATTGTTATTTTATTGTGTTACTTTTTATTTAATTTTTTACTTTTATTTAGCAAATATTCTATTTCTTGAACTGCATTGTTGGTTAAGGGTTTGTAATTAAGCATTTCACGGTAAGGTCTACACCTGTTGTATTCGGCGCAAGTGACAAATAAAATTTGATTTGATAAATGTGGCCAGTTGAGCTTTTAACGCCTAATGAGGTCATTGATAAATGTGGGAGACACGTTGAAGCTGCCAATTGACCACATTATTGACAACGTTTCCATCTGAAATGGATCTTGGTCAGGTCAAACAAACTGAGTGCTCAAACCCCAAAATATACACATTTCACCTCACATGACCATTACGCACATGACGCATGGTGGGCGTGGAAACAATGCAATTCAAAGTGACCAAGTAGGAGACCTGGAAGGCATGACAAATCAAAGTGACATATTCATGTAAGAAATGGTCTGATGTCAAACTCTTGGTTTAGACCTTTAGGAGACATGGTGCACAAACGGTGGATCCAATACAATTTTCTTCTCAATAATAGATTATCAGTATACCCCCCCCAGTAAAGACCACAGGAGTCTTTAAAATATTCAACACCAATGTATCCAAGAGCTACTATTGTGATGAGTCTCCATGAAATGCGCAGCCACAGGGTTTCTCTGGTCAAGTGTCCTGATATAACTCCTGTGTTCTGCTATTCTTGTTTTCAGAGCTCCTTTTTCTTTTTCATTCATAGCATAGGCCACAAGTACACTTGATCAGGTATATCAAATTTTTTGTGGAAAACGTAATGACGCCCTTAATGGCCTTGCCATTTAGATTGAACATTGTGCATTTGTTCGTTAAGTTACCCTGAGTACATCGGCCACATCTGTTATTACCGTCCGGCACATTGTCTAGGAAGATGCTACGTGGCACCGGTGGCCCTCACCACCATTTGACTGATGTTGGGGGTGCGTCTGAAGACTACCCGCGGAGGGTCTTTAAATGTCTTTTCCAGTTGTGGATCTGACAGGCCTCTGAGGTAACAACAATAATAACGATAATAATAATCATGGATAAAGATAGCAATAGATAGGGTGGAAGAGTTAACGGGTCAGCAACCGAAAGGTTGCTAGATCGAATTCCCGAGCTGACAAGGTCAAATCTGTCGTTCTGCCCCTGAACAAGGCAGTTAACCCACTGTTCCTAGGCCGTCATTGAAGTCTTTTAAAAAAAGACCAAATAAATGCTTGTTCAGACTACAAAATAGAAAAATGGATTTTGGATGCTTCTGATAATTTTGGTGTCGATGGGTAGTCTGACCAAAAGTAATGCACAATATAGGGAATAGGATGCGATTTGGGACACAACAGTGTTTGTCAGGACTGGGAAGGAATTCTCCACATAGTGTGAGGACAGGGGAGAAAGAACAGTGGTAATATGCAGTGCATTGATTCCACATGGCTAAACACAGAGAGGGATAAAGGGAAAGTGTATTACTGAGAGGGCTCTGGCTGAGAGGGCTCTGTCGCTCACACTGTAGTAACCAGAAAAACTAGATGTGAACATTTGCCTTTTATTGGCAGTCTGCCTGAAGAGATCAGTGATGTAGCTTCAGTTGCTTTATATTGCCCATTTCAATGGGATCACTGGTCAAAGAACTGTGAGAGCGCACATAACCGTTTATTTAATGGAGTATTATTACATTGATGGGCTGAGTGCCTAAAGAGCAAAATGTCTCTTCATGCTGTCTCAAGGTCTGCAATGACTGTATGATTCTCACTGAAACATTGAAAGCTTTTCAGAAGTAAACTGACCTGAAATACACCTCAGTATTTATTTTAACGTTCTTAAAAGTGGCCAGCGAAGTGAGGAAAGCCACTGGGAAGATTGAACACATTTTTAAAAAGCTACACTGTCACTGCCCAGACAGAGAGTAATGCAGCAGCATGCTCCGAGAGGCATGTCAGTCACATTTTACGTTTCAAATCAAATGACATTTTATTGGTCACATACACATATTTAGCAGATGTTATTGCGGGTGTAGTGAAATGCTTGTGTTCCTAGCTCCAACAGTGCAGTAGTATCTAAAAACGATTCACAACAATACACATAAATCTAAAGGGTAAAATAATGTAATTAAGAAATATATAAATATTAGATCGAGCAATGTCGGAGTGGCATTGATTAAAATATGGTAGAAGAGAATACAGTAAATACGGGGCTCCCGAGAGGCATCACTACAGACCCTGGTTTGATTCCAGACTGTATCACAACCGGTCATGATTGGGCGTCCCATAGGGCGGCGGCACAAATGGCCCAGCGTCATTAGGGTTTGGCCGGTGTAGGCCGTCATTGTAAATAAGAAGTTGTGCTTAATTGACTTGCCTAGTTAAATAAAAAATGTACAAATAATCATATATACATATGAGATAAGTAAAACAGTATGTAAACATTTATTAAAGTGGCCAGTGATTCCAAGTCAATTTATATTGGGCAACACCCTCTAAGGTGCAGGGTTGAGTAATCGGGTAGAAGCCGGCTAGTGATGGCTATTTAACAGTCTGATGGCCTTAAGATAGAAGCTATTTTTCAGTCTCTCGGTCCCAGCTTTGATGCACCTGTACTGACCTCGCCTTCTGGATGATAGCGGGGTGAACAGGCAGTGGCTCGGGTGGTTGATGTCCTTGATGATCTTGTTGGCCTTCCTGTGACATCGGGTGCTGTAGGTGTCCTGGAGGGGGGGCAAGTAGTTTTCCCTCCCGGTGATGCGTTGGGCAGACCGCACCACCTTCTGGAGAGCCCTGCGGTTGCATGTAGTGCAGTTGCCGTACCAGGCGGTGATACAGCCCGACAGGATGCTCTCGATTGTGCATCTGTAAAAGTTTCTTCAGCATCCTGAGGTTGAAGATGCGCAATCTGCAGGATTTAGAAGAACAACAATGCTTACCAAATGGAACCTTAATCCCTAGATGGTGCACTACTGTTGACCACAGTCCTATGGGCCCATGTCAGGAATAGGTTGCCATTTTGGATTTAGCCGAAGTGTTTGGTGATTTCAGGTTTGTAAACATTAAAAGAGTAAAAGAAGCAGATATGTCAGTAAGTGTCAGTGAGCAGAGAGAGATACATTTTATGGACAGGCCTCTGAGGTAAAGTTGAATGGTTAAAAAAAAAATTTAGTCTGAAGAGAGAAATATACGCTTGTTCAAATCTTAGATTAAAAGTATTGAAAATGAGCCTCCTTCAAACAATGACTAGAGCTAGGCTCCCTTATTGGTGGCCAGCTCTACCTTAAAATGTGTCTTTCATACATTGATATAGATATGAATTGAGTTGATGAGCAGGAATGAGTGTGCCAATCGTTGTCACCTGTTGGAAGAAGAGAAGCTGAGTGGTGTCCTGAACCAACTCCTCTGCGTTCTCAGGGTAAAACTTGGCCAGGAAATTAAGGGTGATTGGTTCCTCCTTGGACACATCCCACTGGGCAAAAACTGGTTGAATCAACAATGTTTCCACATCATTTCAGCAACAAAAAAAATCGATGGGATGAAGTTGAATCAACATGGAAACTAATTGGATTAGCAAAAAGTCATCAATGTAAAGGAATTGTGTATGTTTTTCACTGAACTTTATTTTATTTTTTTACTTTATTTAGAGATTCAGATATAACAAAAACAGTACAACCCCAACCCCTCATTCTCCTATCCATCCATCGCCTCCACTCCATCCCTCCCTCCCTCCCTCCCACTCTCCACTCCCTCCCTCCAAACCACCCACCCACCAAGGCATCTATAGATGTAAGTTAAATAGGAAAGGAAAAACAGAAACAAGCAGTAATAGAAACAAAAACAATGGGGGAAAAAGTTAAATCAATATTCTTATCAGCACAAATAGCCACTAGAACATACATGACTGCTACCAAACTATGTAAGTTACTCTAAGTAAAAGACAGGCTCTCCACGTATTGTATTAATGGGGACCAGGTTAAGTCAAACTTCTGTCGGGACCCATGCACAGTGTACCTAACCTTCTCCGGGGGCAGAGATGACATCACCTCCTTAACCCACTGCATAAAGGAAGGTGGCTTTGCAGACTTCCAGTGAAAGAGGACAAGGCGGTGAGCTAGCAGCGATGCGTGGTAGCATTCTGGTCTAGGAGAAGTACCCCAAAAATGGCAGTGACCGAGTTGGTGCTAACAGTTGTATTACACATATGTGAGAATGCCTCAAAAATGGGGTCCCAGAGGCCACTCAGATTGACATGACCAAAACACGTGTCCCACAGTCGATGGACTCTGGTGGCATCTCAGACATTTGGGGGCAACATTTGGGTATATTTTTGGCAATCTGTCATTTGCGTAATGGAAACGGTGAAAAACCTTAAACTGAATAAGCCCATGCCTTATGCAAAATTATGTGTGGATACCGTCAATACTTTGTTGCCATATATCATCGGGTAGCTCGCCACCTATGTCTAGCTCGCCACCTATGCCACCTATGTCCCATGCAGATTTTGTATTTGCAAAGGAAGGCGGATTAATGTTCTGTATTATGTCATATAATCTGGAGATTGTGCACTTAAAATAAGGGTTAAGATCTAAGCACCTCTCGACTGGACACTTAGTAGGCTCGAGTGAAAATGAAGGGAAATGTTTTTTGGCAAAGCTGCGAGTTTGCAGGTATCTACTAAAGTGGGTGTTGGAAATATTATGGTCAACCCTCAGAGTATCGAATGAGACGAATGTGTTCTCAACAAATAGGTCACAAAAAAACATCAGACCATTCCTATGCCAGAACTGGAATGCCGTGTCAATCTGTGACGCTGGGATTAGATGTTAATGGAGAGAAGTCGCTTGCTTGTTTAAGGCTAAAGTGACTTTGGAATTGGGACCAGATTTTAAGGGAGTTCTAAACAATGGGGTTCAAAACATGGGTTCCAAGGTTTTTTATTTACTTATTTTTATTTAGAATTTTTGCCTCGACTTAAAACCTCTTTGGGCTAGGGGGCAGTATTTTGACGTCCGGATGAAAAGCGTGCCCAAAGTAAACTGCCTGTTACTCAGGCCCAGAAGCTAGGATCTGCATATAATTGGTAGATTTGGATAGAAAACACTCTACAGTTTCTAAAACTGTTAAAATAATGTCATCATCAGAAAACTGATGTGGCAGGCGAAACCCCGAGGACAAACCATTCCCCCCCCCAAAAAAAAAAAATCTGCCTACCACTGTTTTCAATGGCTGTCACTGATATTATAAGGCGAAATCCTCCCAGATTGCAGTTCCTAGGGCTTCCACTAGATGTCAACAGTCTTTAGAAAGAGTTTCATGCTGGTTTTTGGAAAAATGAGCCAGAAATTGTAGCTTTTCTAGGTGGCTCCCATTTTGGCTGTAGTGTTTCCAAGCGCGTGGATGAGAGCACGTTCTTTGGTATTTTTCTCCGGGAAAGACAATAACGATTCTCCGTCTTAAATTTGATAGTTTATTTACGTATTAGGGTACCTAAGGTTTGATTATAAACGTTGTTTCACTTGTTTGGAAACGTTTATTAGTAACGTTTGGGATTCATTTTGTATGCATTTTGATGGAGGGAAACCGGTGGATTATTGACTGAATCGCGCCAGCTAAACTGAGTTTTTATTGATATAAAGAAGGACTTTATCGAACAAAAAGACCATTTGTGATGTAACTGGGACCTTTTGGAGTGCCAACAGAAGAAGATCTTCAAAGGGAAGGCATTTATTATATCGCTATTTCTGACTTTCGTGTCGCACCTGCCTGGTTGAAAAATATTTTTCATGGTTTTGTAGCGGGGTGCTGTCCTCAAATAATTGCATGGTGTGCTTTCGCCGTAAAGCTTTTTTGAAATCTGACACAGCGGCTGGATTAACAAGAAGTTAAGCTTTATTTTGATGTATTACACATGTATTTTCATGAATGTTAAATATTTATATTTCTGTAGTTTGAATTTCGTGCTCTGCAATTTCACCGGATGTTGTTGAGGTGTCCCACTAGCGGCATGTCTAGCCATAACAGTTAAACAGAAGCTGCTTAGTCTGTTTGGTGGAAAGATTGTCAAATTCCGATTGGTGTAGCAGTCTCTCTTTGTAGAGTTCAGGAGTCGGAGAAGAGGCATATCTGTAGTCCACATCTAGAATGAGTTGACATAGCTCCAATAAGTGTTTGGTGCTCTGTTTGTTGTCATACGCTGTGTATGAAATAATGTAGCCCCTTAGATATGCTTTTAACAACTCCCACACGTCAGGGGTGCAGTTGATCTGTAAAAAGACATCAATGTGAGTTGATATGTATTTTTTGAAGGCACTACAGGATAGTAGTAGTGGGTCAAGTCGTCACACGCGTTGTGACACAGTACTGTCCGGAAAGCAGAGATAATGATGCTGTGATATTGGCTATTGTCCAGCAGGAAAAAGTCAATCCTAGAGTATGAGCGGTGGACAGGAGAAAAAAAAGGAGTACTGTTAAGAAGTGGGATTGCTCCTCCTCCATGGATCAGACAAATTATAGGATTCTAGAAATGAGTTGATTACTGCGCCTGATTTAGAAATTACATTGTTGGGCTTCGGTCTGGATCTGTCTAGACTTGGATGAAATACATAATTGAAATCTCTGCACAATATCAAATGATGAGTTATGGTCAGGAAGTGTTGTGATGAGGTCAGAGAGAAATTGAGTATCATCCCAATTAGGACCATAGAGGTTAGCCAGAATAACCTGTGTGCTAAACAATTTTCCCCATCACTATAATATATCTTCCATTGGTATCTGAAATGACTTTGGAGGAGACAAACTGGGTGCCTTTTCTGATGATGGCTACCCCTCTGGCCTTAGCACCAAAGTTGGAGTGAAATATCTGGTCTACCCATCCACTCTTTAGTTTATCATGGTTGCTGGACCAGAGATTGGTCTCTTGGAGAAAAACTTGTTTTATTTTTTTTATTTCACCTTTATTTAACCAGGTAGGCCAGTTGAGAACAAGTTCTCATTTACAACTGCGACCTGGCCAAGATAAAGCACAGCAGTGCGACACAAACAACATCACAGAGTTACATATGGAATGAACAAACGTACAGTCAATAACACAATAGAAAAAATCCATATACCGTGTGTGAAAATGAGGTAAGATTAGGGAGGTAAGGCAATAAATAGACCGTAGTGGCGAAGTAATTACAATGTCCGGACTTAAGATGAGAATACACTCGGCTAAGCTTGACCACCTGGTTAATTCCTTTCACGTTCCAGCTGATAAAGCAAGTGGAGCCTAGAGTATGTGAATTAGGCATAGTCATAGTAATCAGAAATGAATGTTAGTACGATCACATGGCCTGTGTGCTGAAAGGTCAGAGTAATACAATATAAAGAAAAGAAAAAAACGCTAAAAACAACAAAATACAGAGAAGAAAACCTTGGACCACTATGCTGGCCTTCCCCCTGTTGGAAGGCTGCATCTACCTCTCCTAGACTAGAGCAAAATACTACCACATTAAACTGAACCTCAGTAGAGCTCTATCCAGGGCCAACATAATCAAGTTTAAACCTAGGGAAGGGGATTCTGAAGGGTACCACCTCAACCACCCAAGGTATCTTATGCAATATGCATAATTGAAGGATAGTAAAACGATATATATAAAAAAGGAGGTATAGGTATGTCCCCCCCCGACCAACTCCATCCACTGGGATGACTTAGAATATATATACAGTTGAAGTCGGAAGTTGACATACACCTCAGCCAAATCCATTTAAACTCAGTTTTTCACAATTCCTGACATTTGATCCTAGTAAAAATTCCCTGTTTTAGGTCAGTTAGGATCACCACTTTATTTTAAGAATGTGAAATGTCAGAATAATAGTAGAGAGAGTAATTTATTTCAGATTTTATTTCTTTCATCACATTCCCAGTGGGTCAGAAGTTTACATACACTCAATTAGTATTTGGTAGCATTGCCTTTAAATTGTTTAACTTGGGTGAAACATTTTGGGTAGCCTTCCACAAGCTTCCCACAATAAGTTGGGTGAATTTTGGCCCTTTACTCCTGACAGTGCTGCTGTAACTGAGTCAGGTTTGTAGGCCTCTTTGCTCGCACACGCTTTTTCAGTTCTACCCACATATTTTCTATAGGATTGAGGTCAGGGCTTTGCGATGGCCACTCCAATACCTTGCCTTTGTTGTCCTTAAGCCATAACTTTGTAAGTATGCTGGGGGTCATTGTCCATTTGGAAGACCCATTTGCGACCAAGCTTTAACTTCCTGACTGATTTCTTGAGATGTTGCTTCAATATATCCACATCATTTTCCTGACTCATGATGTAATCTATTTTGTGAAGTGCAGCAAAGCACCCCCACAACATGATGCTGCCACCCCCATGCTTCACGGTTTGGATGATGTTCTTCGGCTTGCAAGCCTCCCCCTTTTTCCTCTAAACATAACGATGGTCATTATGGCCAAACAGTTCTATGTTTGTTTCATCAGACCAGAGGACATTTCTCCAAAGAGTACAATCTTTGACCCATGTGCAGTTGCAAACCATAGTCTGGCTTTTTTATGGCGGTTTTGGAGCCGTGGCTTCTTCCTTGCTGAACGGCCTTTCAGCTTATGTAGGACTCGTTTTACTGTGGACAAAGATACTTTTGTACCTGTTTCCTCCAGCATCTTCAAAAGGTCCTTTGCTGTTGATCTGGGATTGATTTGCACTTTTTGCACCAAAGTACGTTCATCTCTAGGAGACAGAACGCGTCTCCTTCCTGAGCGGTATGACGTGGTGTGGTCCCAGGGTGTTTATACTTGAGTACTATTGTTTGTACAGATGAACGTGGTACCTTCGGGCATTTGGAAATTGCTCCCAAGGATGAACCAGACTTGTGGAGGTCAACAATTTTTTGAGGTCTTGGCTGATTTCTTTTGATTCTCCCATGATGTCAAGCAAAGAGGCACTGAGTTTGAAGGTAGGCCTAGAAATGCATCCACAGGTACACTGTAGGCTAATGTCAATTAGCCTATCAGAAGCTTCTAAAGCCATGACATCATTTTCTGGAATTTTCCAAGCTGTTTAAAGGCACAGTCAACTTAGTGTATGTAAACTTCTGACCCACTGGAACTGTGATACAGTGAATTATAAGTGAAATAATCTGTCTGCAAACAATTGTTGGAAAAATGACTTGTGTCATGCAAGTAAGCGACATGCCAAAACTATAGTTTGTAAACAAGACATTTGTGGAGTGGTTGAAAAACGACTTTTAATGACTCCAACCTAAGGTTATGTAAACTTCCGACTTCAACTGTACATGCATACATACATACACACATACATATACTCCAAAAACATTTAATGAAATAAGTACATGTAAATAGGAGAACAAACCCAGTCAAATTCAACATTTGTATAAATGTAACCCTCTGTTGAACATCCTAACAAGCCAGAACACGTAAAATTGACTAGCAAATGCTTGGTAATTAATACCTGTCCTGCAGAGCTGCAATGTTCGCTCGGCTATACAACCTGCAAAACCGTGCTCTCCGCCAATAAGCACCAGGGTGGACCAACCAGTCAAATAGTAAAGAATAATACACCTGGTCCTTTGGGAGTATAAACTTGAATGTATTATGTATGTTTTTTGTTAAACATGCCCACAGTAGGGTATCCTATTAAGGCATGGAAAGAGAGCTCAGTGGCTAGCCTTAGGTAGCGACTAGGCTAATTATTACCGTGCCACTTGGCAACGTGACTGTACAGCCGCAGCAGAACTTGGTGTCCAGACAGCGGTGTAGGAGCCCCCTCACCTCGTTGAAGGCTGACCTCATCTTCATGACTGTCGCCGTGTAGTCCGGGTAAATGCGAATATTCCAGCCGTCGTGGGTGAAGGGAGCCGCTTGCGCTGCCTTACGGAAAACATCCTCCTTCTCCTGAATGTAGTGGAATTTAACTACTACGTATCTGGGACGGCTACCCATTCTTCAGTGCGGAACTGTATGCTTCTGTGCGCACGGTCAAGGGTGGGGGCGTAATCGAGGCCTAGAATTTTCTGTAGCAGATTAGCTATGGACAGGGTAGGCCACATTCCGCCTACGGTCTCGAGTCCCTCTCTCACAAGGAAAATGTGACCGTTCCCCCGGCGCTGTCTGTTCTCGAGGTATCTGATGATAGCCAGGTGACTTGCTCATCCAGTGTCACCACTTTGTCGGAGTAAATATTTGCGCTATCTTCCAGGCTATTCAGACGGGTGTCATGTCTCCCCAAGTCTTCATTAACGGAGTCGATCTTTATGTTGACCTCGAAGGTGAGAATAGCTATTTGTGCGGGTAGGTCAGTGAATAATGACTCCACCTTAGCCAGCACAGTCTGTTCAGATTTAATGATAGCCACCATTACCATGGCTAGGTCGAAGGGATCAGCGCCCGTGTTAGGTGAGCCCGAGGCTTCAGCAGAGGCCTGCTCCTTTGTGGCCCGCGGCCGTTGTTGTCTCGACATTTTATGATTAAAAGTCCAAACTTTTCACCAAAAAAATACATTAGTAAATTGGGTTCAATTCCAAATGAAACGTTACAAAATTAACATCATGGGGGAGGTGTTGGTCAAGTATTAATAGTACATGTTTGACACACCAGGTCCAGATGTCTCTGTCCTAGAACCTGACACACCAGATGTCTCTGTCCTAGAGCCTGACACACCAGGTCCAGATGTCTCTGTCCTAGAACCTGACACACCAGATGTCTCTGTCCTAGAGCATGACACACCAGGTCCAGATGTCTCTGTCCTAGAGCCTGACACACCAGATGTTTCTGTCCTAGAACCTGACACACCAGGTCCAGATGTCTCTGTCCTAGAACCTGACACACCAGATGTCTCTGTCCTAGAACCTGACACACCAGGTCCAGATGTCTCTGTCCTAGAACCTGACACACCAGATGTCTCTGTCCTAGAGCCTGACACACCAGGTCCAGATGTCTCTGTCCTAGAGCCTGACACACCAGGTCCAGATGTCTCTGTCCTAGAACCTGACACACCAGATGTCTCTGTCCTAGAGTCTGACACACCAGATGTCTCTGTCCTAGAACCTGACACTCCAGATGTCTCTGTCCTAGAACCTGACACACCAGATGTCTCTGTCCTAGAGCCTGACACACCAGGTCCAGATGTCTCTGTCCTAGAACCTGACACACCAGATGTCTCTGTCCTAGAGCATGACACACCAGGTCCAGATGTCTCTGTCCTAGAGCCTGACACACCAGATGTTTCTGTCCTAGAACCTGACACACCAGGTCCAGATGTCTCTGTCCTAGAACCTGACACACCAGATGTCTCTGTCCTAGAACCTGACACACCAGGTCCAGATGTCTCTGTCCTAGAACCTGACACACCAGATGTCTCTGTCCTAGAGCCTGACACACCAGGTCCAGATGTCTCTGTCCTAGAGCCTGACACACCAGGTCCAGATGTCTCTGTCCTAGAACCTGACACACCAGATGTCTCTGTCCTAGAGTCTGACACACCAGATGTCTCTGTCCTAGAACCTGACACTCCAGATGTCTCTGTCCTAGAACCTGACACACCAGATGTCTCTGTCCTAGAGCCTGACACACCAGGTCCAGATGTCTCTGTCCTAGAACCTGACACACCAGGTCCAGATGTCTCTGTCCTAGAGCCTGACACACCAGGTCCAGATGTCTCTGTCCTAGAGCCTGACACACCAGGTCCAGATGTCTCTGTCCTAGAGTCTGACACACCAGATGTCTCTGTCCTAGAGTCTGACACACCAGATGTCTCTGTCCTAGAGTCTGACACAACAGATGTCTCTGTCCTAGAGTCTGACACAACAGATGTCTCTGTCCTAGAGCCTGACACACCAGATCCAGATGTCTCTGTCCTAGAACCTGACACACTAGATCCAGATGTCTCTGTCCTAGAACCTGACACACTAGATCCAGATGTCTCTGTCCTAGAGCCTGACACATCAGATCCAGATGTCTCTGTCCTAGAGCCTGAGGTGTTGGTCAAGTATTAATAGTAAATTATTTGCCCTGGATAGAAGCACCAAGAAAACGCGTCTTCACATGTTGCTGCTCACCAGCGCCCCCCTTTCACTCAACTTTTAACCAAAATCCAATGACATGGTGAAATCTTTTGTTGAATTCACGTTAGTTGACAAAACTAGACATTGAAATGATGTCTGTTCCCAGTGGGATTGTGGTCCAAAACCTGCGAGACAGATGAAAACAACATAAACACCATTAAGCTTTATATTTTTACAACTCAATTAGCCTGACAGTTGCTTGCAAGGCTCTTGACATCCCTGGAAGACGTATATGGCGGGTGAACAGAACTAAATCTCGATTCACCTCACAAGCAATATGAGGAACACTGAGTACCAACCAACACATCAACCTGTGTGGGAGATTTTGACATCATACTGGAACCCAAATATGCAGATCTTTCTCTGTCCTAGAACCCGGCACACCAGATCCAGATGTCTCTGTCCTAGAGCCCGGCACACCAGATCCAGATGTCTCTGTCCTAGAGCCTGACACACCAGATCCAGATGCCTCTGTCCTAGAGCCTGACACACAAGATGTCTCTGTCCTAGAACCTGACACACCAGATGTCTCTGTCCTAGAGCCTGACACACCAGATCCAGATGTCTCTGTCCTTGAGCCTGACACAACAGATGTCTCTGTCCTAGAGCCTGACACACCAGATGTCTCTGTCCTAGAGACTGATACACCAGATCCAGATGTCTCTATCCAAAAGCCTGACACACCAGAACCAGATATCTCTGTCCTAGAGCCTGACACACCAGGTCCAGATGTCTCTGTCCAAAAGCCTGACACACCAGAACCAGATATCTCTGTCCAAGAGCCAGGCACACCAGATGTCTCTGTCCTAGAACCCGGCACACCAGATCCAGATGTCTCTGTCCTAGAGCCTGACACACAAGATCCAGATGTCTCTGTCCAAAAGCCTGACACACCAGAACCAGATATCTCTGTCCTAGGGCCAGGCACACCAGATGTCTCTGTCCTAGAGCCTGACACACCAGATCCAGATGTCTCTGTCCTAGAGCCTGGCACACCAGAACCATATCTCTCTGTCCTAGAGCCAGGCACACCAGATGTCTCTGTCCTAGAGCCTGACACACCAGAACCCGATGTCTCTGTCCTAGAGCCTGACACACCAGATCCAGATGTCTCTGTCCTAGAACCTGACACACCAGATCCAGATGTCTCTGTTCTAGAGCCTGACACACCAGGTCCAGATGTCTCTGTCCTAGAGCCTGACACAACAGATGTCTCTGTCCTAGAGCCTGACACACCAGGTCCAGATGTCTCTGTCCAAAAGCCTGACACACCAGATCCAGATGTCTCTGTCCTAGAACCCGGCACACCAGATCCAGATGTCTCTGTTCTAGAGCCTGACACACCAGGTCCAGATGTCTCTGTCCTAGAGCCTGACACAACAGATGTCTCTGTCCTAGAGCCTGACACACCAGGTCCAGATGTCTCTGTCCAAAAGCCTGACACACCAGAACCAGATATCTCTGTCCTAGAGCCAGGCACACCAGATGTCTCTGTCCTAGAGCCTGACACACCAGATCCAGATGTCTCTGTCCTAGAACCAGGCACACCAGATCCAGATGTCTCTGTCCTAGAGCCTGACACACCAGATGTATCTGTCCTAGAACCCAGCACACCAGATCCAGATGTCTCTGTCCTAGAGCCTGACACACCAGATGTATCTGTCCTAGAGCCCGGCACACCTGAACCAGATGTCTCTGTCCTTGAGCCCGGCACACCAGATCCAGATGTCTTTGTCCTAGAGCCTGACACACCAGGTCCAGATGTCTCTGTCCTAGAGCCTGACACACCAAATGTCTCTGTCCTAGAGCCTGACACACCAGATGTCTCTGTCCTAGAACCCAGCACACCAGATCCAGATGTCTCTGTCCTAGAGCCTGACACACCATATCCAGATGTCTCTGTCCTAGAGCCTGACACACCAGAACCAGATCTCTCTGTCCTAGAGCCTGACACACCAGGTCCAGATGTCTCTGTCCTAGAGCCTGACACACCAGAACCAGATCTCTCTGTCCTAGAGCCAGGCACACCAGATGTCTCTGTCCTAGAGCCTGACACACCAGATCCAAAAGATCCTTTCCTTTTAACCTGAAAAACCAGATAGTAGCAAGAATGGATTGACAGTAAATTCAACATTCTATTCTATTATGTTCCAGTAGGGTACATACAGCACTACATAACCTATTTGGGATTGGGAACAGTCTCATAATGTGAGTGAATGATTGACAGAGCAAAAAGTGTAAATAAAAATAAGGCAGAGAGTAAGCGAAGTCATGAGAGTCTGTTCCCAAGGAGGCTACAACTAAATTTGTTCAGGCTGGACATATCAAATGTATTTGTCACACGCGCCGAATAGAACCAATGTAGACTTTACCGTGAAATGCTTACTTACGAGCCCTTTCCCAACAATAAATAGGTAAAAAGTCAAACAAAAATAGCAGAGTGGTTAAAATTTATAAAGCACATTAACTTCAGTGTGTGTGTGTGTGTGTGTGTGTGTGTGTGTGTGTGTGTGTGTGTGTGTGTGTGTGTGTGTGTGTGTGTGTGTGTGTGTGTGTGTGTGTGTGTGTGTGTGTGTGTGTGTGTGTGTGTGTGTGTGGAGTCACTGTAAATGTAAATGTCAGTGAAAAAAATTTAAAAAGGGGGGTCAATGCAAATAGTCTGGGTAGCCATTTCATTAATTGTTCAGCAGTCTTATGGCTTGGGTGTAGATGCTGTTCAGGAGCCTTTTGGTCCTAGACTAAGTGCTCCGGTACTGCTTGTCGTGCGGTAGCAGAGAGAACAGTCTATGACTTGGGTGGCTGGAGTCTGACAATTTTTGGGGAGTTTCTCTGACACCACCTGGTATAGAAGTCCTGGAATGCAGGGAAAGATTAGACAGTCCATCTTTCATCAGCTCCGTTCAAGGCAGGGAGCCGCTAAAAGTCTTTATACGGTATACATCAAGCTCAAAGCTCAGAGACATATCAGATGCATATTTGTTCCCAATTAAAAAAGCTATAATCTCTGACTGCTTAAATTCAACGTGCTCCATTTTAACAGTTGGGGAGAGAAGGGTAAATTGAAAAAAAAATGTACTCCGTCAAGGGAAATATAGTATTCTTTTTAACAGAATGTTTTGTATCGCGTGGAAATAATCAGAATGAATGTAAACATTACAGCTTTAAAACATAGTTTGCCCGAAAAAAGTGGTCTTTTAGCATATTTTACCCCGGGTATGGGGTAAGTTGAGCCATGGGACAGGGTAGCCTAAGTTAAACTGCCTACAATTTTCTCTACTGAATTAAATATGATAAAAAAACATGTCTATATTTATTTCCCAAACACAAATCAACACAATCACAATCACTTTTTGTCTTTAAAATATTTTAAGCATCTTTTAAAACAGACTTAACACCTAACAAACACTTTGTACTTTTTTAACATAGACCAGGACCTGTTGTTACCTCATATCCCAGTGATAATGCCTTGCCTTATGCCTGGGAAGAAAACACTTAAATTTGCTCCACATGCCATTGGCTCAACCATTGGCTCAACTTACCAAAAGGCAAACATATTGATTATGTTAGCCCACACAGCTACAGGGATAAACTTTCATGGTAGGTTTAGGACCTCATATTGAAGCTTATAGAGACCCCAACTGATGTATAAAACGATCTACATTGGTGTAGATACAAGCATCATGAAACCTCTCAACACATTAAATGAATTTGACTTGGTGAAAATCAGTTTTTTGGACTTTACTTACCACTTTTTCCATGTGATTTCTGCCTTCACAGACTCCATGAAATGATGTCCTCTTTCCTCAAAAACCACTGTTTGCAAAGTTACACAAACCATACAACTCTATGCACAAGGAAATATTGAAAAGTAATGCACTTCTAAGACTCTGCACCTCAAATGGCCAAACACTCATATAATTACTGTTTACCAAGCATATAATTCATCCAATTATCATCCCGGTACAGACAGCAGTCAGCCCAAACCTGCAATTTGCATTCTGCAGATCTGTGTTATTACTCATTTACATTCCAACCTTGGTCCAGGCTGCTTCCCCTGTACTGATGTCCTTTCCAAGTTATTATTATGATGCATTCTTTGCATAGCCAAGGGCTCTAGGCAATGTTCATTAAGCTGGCTTCTATGGGAGTCAATTGCATTACAGGGCCTGAAAGGCATAGAGGACTAAAAGTAATATAAGGCCTATTCAATACTATACATCTGCACAGGTATTAGCCTAAAGCCTATCATTTCCACTTTGATTTATGTTGTATGATAGGATAAATGTTTTCATTAGCCCCTTTTGCTGGGTCTGTCAGCTGTACATCAGGGACATCTATCTGCAAGTTTTTGTTTCCCGTGCATCTGAGCTGATAAATAAGAAAGGAAGACCTTGCTGATTTTGGCTACACTGTGAGCGATTCCTGTAAAGTTTGAGTCACACTTCTCCAGAAGGACATTCATAGATACTCACTGCCATCTTGTGGTACATTTTATATTTTTGTTATTTAGCAGACGCTCTTATTCAGAGCAGAAGCAATTAGGGTTAAGTGCTTTGCTCAAGGAGAGGGAGGGAGAGAGAGGGATCCTGTTGAGAGCGAAACATAAGAAGGGGCATTGAACTCCATGTCTGTTTGTGGGGTTTGTCCTTCAGCTGCTCAAGCTGTTTACCCAACTTTTTAGAGAGCAGGTAGATATACTGTATGGTTCAGTTTGACACCGAGGTCAAATTAGTTTTACATTGGATATTTGGTTTTCTCTTGCCAATAGCTACTGAACCAAGCATGCCATGAAAATTGTATATTCTGAATCAGGGGAGAATTGGGGAACAATCCACACTTTTTGTCTTTTTTATTTTATTTATTTGAATTGATTCAAAAGCTATTGACGAAAGAGTACCAAATATCCAATATAAAAAACGTTACCTAGGCGCCAAACCGAATGATATAACTACCGGCTTTCTAAAAGGTTGGGTAAACAATAGTTTCCCGTGGATATTTTGCCTCAAACTGCTGAAGAACAAACTGCACAGAAAACCAGTAAAGTAAGTTTAAATGTCATTTTACTCAT
This sequence comes from Salvelinus alpinus, assembly GCF_045679555.1. Lineage (NCBI taxonomy): Eukaryota > Metazoa > Chordata > Actinopteri > Salmoniformes > Salmonidae > Salvelinus > Salvelinus alpinus. Next base: position 11,631,328 of record NC_092104.1, on the reverse strand, counting down.
GTAGAGGTGATTAAAAGTGGCATTATCTTATTTGGTTGCAACTTTAGCATACAGCGACATCTTCTTGTGATACAACAGATGGGTATGACATTGATCATACTGGTATTTTTAGTAGCCAACAGTAGACCCTATATTGGTAATGATAGAGTCATCGGTTCTCTTCAGTCAGTTTGCAAAACATTTTAAGTGTAAATAAATACATTTTAAGTGTAAATATAGCACATTGGGATGTGTAAAACTTACTCTTCAGCCTGAAGTATCCCCACAGTGGTCCCGAGTTCGCACCAGGTATGGGCCGAATCGGGATAAAGTAGTACTCGCTAAGCAAGCAGTGTGGCGTCCTTTACATAAGCACAATGGTAAAGACAATCGCACTTACTGGTAATTGTTGATTGTAAACCTAAACAGAGGACCCAAATTTACATGAAGTGGAGATTAATCTGGTTTTAAAAAAGGCTTTTCTATCTGCAATGTTATGCTATTCAATATACTGAATAAATTAGTATTCATATCATGAAATGTTTGTGTACTTGACAATGTTTCTCCCAATCATTCGTCAAGCCTGTCTGCTCTCAGGGAATGAAGGCCTCTCTGACCTTCCTCTTCCTGTCTCTCCTTTGAGTTGCAGCAAAGATAGGATTCAGACTTAGAGGAATAAATCATCATATCTGGTTGCAGACTCCTGACCTGCTGCTGGTCTCTAAATACACAGACATAATCTACCAATGACTAAAAGCACAGCAGAACATACAATCAAACAATCGTTGCCAAATATGCCCCTGTCAGACCGCCTTTGACACAACCTCTCTCTATCTTTCCCCACTGTCATCCTCTCACTATCGGATCGAAAAAAATAAAACGAATGCCTTAATACATTTTTTTTAAAGGTTTCTCATACCTGTCATATGCGCTTGAGGAAGTGGTAGTAGACGAAAGGCCCAAGAAAGCAAATCCCTCTTCTGAGGACCAGTGCCAACACCTGCCTCTCCATAATAATAACACTGTCCTTTTTCCAGAGTAGTTGTTTCCCCCAAAGAAGCTGATTTATTTACTGACTCTAAAAAAAGAAGAAACATTGGAAGAAGACAACTGTGAAATGCTGTATAGCCACAGTGTGTGTGTGTGTGTGTGTGTGTGTGTGTGTGTGTGTGTGTGTGTGTGTGTGTGTGTGTGTCTCCAGGTGCTCAGCACGTCAGACTCTTCATGATCAGAGCAGATAAGAGTAAGAAAAGAGTGAGGTCCATGAGGTCATTTTATACTTCATACCCCACCACACACCTCCCTCTGACATTTCAATCTTACGTACAGCTGAGGAAGCTGTAGCTTACGTTTTCATGTCCAAGACTACCCTTTAAATAACCACTGGTTATCACCCCTTGTGGTGGTTTATGACTGCTGCAAACATCCAAAGCCCACTCACACAGTACATGTAAGGCTATGAGATACAGCTTGAAGAAGCTCTATCTTATACAGTGGTCTGTGCATAGGACTGTCGTTGCTGTCTACTCATGTCACTACCACATTGCCTTGTGTAAATGAGGTGATGTGATTTTGAACTATGCTTGTGTGATGTCTAAGTGATATTGGCAAAACCAGAGAGTCATAGGTTCGGTCAGTAGCTAAGGAAAACGTTTGTATTGTTAGTACGTTAAGTGTAAGCAAAGTTATTGACAATAGCACATAGTGTATTGTTCAGTACACAGTGGGCCCTTATCTATATCACAAGCAGTGAAGATCAACCTGACATTTACATTCACATCAATCTACATATTATTTATATCTGCAAATACTGTATGTTAAGCCATTGATTATGCTGAATAAATTAGTTAATAGAAGCAAAAGCAAGCTGTGGGTATATGACACTGTTTCTCCCATCATGCATTAATCCTGTCCTGCTCTCTCGTGAATGAAGAACTTTCTCTGAGCTGACTTCCTCTTCCTGTCTCTCCTTTGAGTTGCAGAGTCCTGGGCCACCGATGCTTGTCTCTGAAAACACAGAGAGACATAAATATCCCTGAATGAATACAAGTGCAGCAGAACAGACAACATTCACAGTATACTAATAGTAACAACCCACCATCACCCAATCTGTCAATATTAGACCCATTCAATCAGAAAGAGACAATCATCACCGTTATACTAGTTTGAGGGATTGAATGGTGAAGTGTAGATATAAGTGATGATCACAAATGTGTAGAGAATGTAGGGTGTGGTGTGGTATATCCGTTGTGTGACATGTTATTGTTGAGGTATCAGAAGAGGAGCGCTATGTTACCTGACATATACACCTGGTGATTTATTTATTTTTATTTAAACTTTAATTAACTAGGCAAGTCAGTTAAGAACAAATTATTATTTTAAAATAACGGCCTACCCCGGACGATGCTGGGCCAATTGTGCGCCGCCCTATGGGACTCCCGATCACGTCCTGTTGTGATACAGCTCGGGATCTAACCAGGGTCTGTAGTGACGTCTCTATCACTGAGATGCAGTGCCTTAGACCGCTGCGCCACTCGGGAACTGTGGCAAGTGATGAGAAGCCCAGTAAAGTACAGCCCTCCTATGAGGACCAGCATCAACACCTGTTGGTCAACACATGAAATGAAGATGTACATATAGTACAGCATGTGCATTAACTATGGTCCTAGACAAAAATTGTTACCAGTATATTCTATAATTTGTTTATTTATAATGTGATTTATCTGGTAAAATAAGAGAACATGATTGAACATAATGCTGCAGTATTTGGCAATAAGTATTCAGCGAGGAACGGAGGATAAGTATTCAGCCAGGAACGGATAAGGATTGATCAGAGGATAAGTATTCAGCCAGGAATGGAGGATAAGTATTCAGCCAGGAACGGATAAGGAATGGACAAGGATTGATCAGAGGATAAGTATTCAGTATTCAGCCAGGAATGGATAAGGATGATCAGAGGATAAGTATTCCGCCAGGAATGGATAAGGCTGGTCAGAGGATAAGTATTCAGCCAGGAATGGATAAGGAATGGACAAGGATTGATCAGAGGATAAGTATTCCGACAGGAATGGATAAGGATGATCAGAGGATATGGCTACCTATGATGGTCAATTTCAACTTCATTGTCCTTACACCCCATACACCTGTTAATGCACAATTGTAGAGCCATGTGTCAGTCAGCTCCACATCAGAGATCCTCATCTCTAGGTGTAACAGGATTAACATTCATCCTGTCTGAAGGGAAGTTGCTCATAGTTTTATAAGAGCAAAAATCACAACTGTGTCTTTTTTCCTGATGACTTGATAAGTAGTCATGGATACATTGCCCATCAAAGCAACAGTTTCCCCTAAAGAAGCTGATTTATTTAACTGACAATCTGCTGGATGTTTAGTTGACTCTAAAATAGAAAGAACAAAATGGAAGAAGACACCTGTGAAATACTGTGAATACGTACAGACAAAAAAAGGTGCCGGCCAGCAAATTGACAGTGTGTGCTTATTTGTATTTATTATGAATCCCCATTAGTTCCTGCCAAGGCAGAGGCTACTCTTCCTGGGGTCCAGCAAAATTAAAGCAGTTTATTTAAAAAAATTACATTACATTACAATACAATCACAACAGATTTCACAACACATTAAGCACATTAAGCACACACATTAAGTATATGCCCTCAGGCCACTACTCTACTACCACATATCTATCATGGGTGTGTATGCATGTGTCTGTGCCTGTATTTTTATCAGTTTTTTTTATCTGAATCGACTGCTTGAATCAGTTACTTGATGTGCAATAGAGTTCCATGTAGTCATGGTTCTATGTAGTACTGTGCGCCTCCTATAGTCTTTTCTGGACTTGGGGACTGTGAAGAGACCTCTGGTGGCATGTCTCGTGGGGTATGCATGGGTGTTCGAGCTGTGTGTCAGTAGTTCAAACAGACAGCTCGGTGCATTTAACATGTCAATACCTCTCACAAATACAAGTAGTGAAGAAGTCAATCTCTCCTCCACTTTGAGCCAGAAGAGACTGACATGCATATTATTCATGTTAGGTCTCTGTGTACATCCAAGGGCCAGCCGTGCTGCCCTTTTCTGAGCCAATTGCAATTTTCCTAAGTCCCTCTTTGTGGCACCTGACCACATGACTGAACAGTAGTCCATGCGTGACAAAACTAGGGCCTGTAGGACCTGCCATGTTGATAGTGTTGTTAAGAAGGCAGAGCAGCGCTTTATTATGGACAGGCTTCTCCATATCTTAGCTACTGTTGTATCAATATGTTTTGACCATGACAGTTTACAATCCAGGGTTACTCCAAGCAGTTTAGTCACTTCAATTTGCTCAATTTCCACGTTATTCATTGCAAGATTTAGTTAGTTTAGGGTTTAGTGAATGATTTGTCCCAAATACAATGCTTTTAGTTTTTTTTATAATTAGGACTAACTTATTCCTTGCCACCCATTTTGAAACTAACTGCAGCTCTTTGTTAAGTTTTGCAGTCATTTCAGTCGCTGTAGTAGCTGAGATGTAAAGTGTTGAGTCCTCCGCATCCATAGACACTCTGGCTTTACTCAAAGCCAGTGGCATGTCGTTAGTAAAGATTGAAAAAAGTAAGGTGCCTAGACAGCTACTCTGGGGAATTCCTGGTTCTACCTGGATTATGTTGGAGAGGCTTCCATTAAAGAACACACTCTGTGTTCTGTTAGACAGGCAGTGGCAACCCGCCATTCAGGGTAGGTGGGGCTCTGACCCACATTTTTAGCAAAATAAAAAAATATGATTGTTTTTGGGGGGCCTTGCCTGTTTTGCATGTTATTTTGGCATAATACTTGTCACATACCAGTTTGCAAACAACGTAAAAAATATATATATATCATTGAGTTAATAAAGCCGCATACAAACATGGTCTCTTTTTTGCTTTCTTGAGTAAGGGAGCTCCAGAATGCAGGTGTTTCAGCCTAGCTCAGTGCTTTCTGTGGTGGTGGGGCAAGCCAGCAGAAAATACGGAGCGTTGTGCTGTGATTGGCTCAGTGTAATGTCACTCTTGGGGACACTACGTCACCGCCAAGTCTAAGGGTAGATCTAGAAAATTCTAGCCCCTTGGGTGCTGGCATAGAGTTACATTGGAAGTGCCCATCCAAGAAGGCTCAAAGGTCATTGGCCACAGATAAAATGACGTTAAATCACATTACATGTACAGTAGCTTTGGACTGATCATGTCAACATCATACTTTCAAAATCTTAGCTAGCAATCATCATCATGAATCAAGTCGACAATCTACTGGCAAATCCTTTTTAATCCTTGTCATATCCTTGTTCCAAGATGGCTTAGCAGTTCAGACGTCATTTTTGTCCTCGTACTGTCTTGTCCTGTATATATATATATTTACACCTTCTTCGCATATCTTTTATATATTTTATTATCCAAGAACTCAACTACAAAAGCTTTCCTGCAAAAGCTTTCCTGCAACCCGCCTCACCAATTACAAAAAAAAAAGTATTATTTACCTCAAATCTGAAAATCCACAGTGGAAGCTAGCCAGGGGCTAATCAGAATCTAGCCAGAAAGCTAACCAGAAGCTAGCCGAAAGCTAATCTGAAGCTGCCCAGAAGTTAGCCGGTTTGCTGGCTAGCGTTGGTGTTTCAGCTGCCCACGTTTTGTGGTCATAACCTATTCCTTTAGCTCGATAATCTACCGGCACTTTTGTGCAACGCGACTCGGACCGGAGCATACCGGGCCTTTTTTTTCTCTCAGTTTCCCCGGATTTCAGCCGCAGGCTCTGGACATTTGCACCTTGATTTCGCAGCTAGCTAGCTGCAAACCGTGTGACTATTGGCTTACGTCGATCCCGGAGCAAACTTAAATTATTCCGGAGCTAGCCAGCTGAGGAGTTCCATCAGCCATTCCTGGGCTACAGTCACCTATCAGGACCCGTTTTCTTTTTTGCTGCAGATACGGAGCCCCACCGGGCCTTCACGACTGACTGCCGACGTTATCTGCCCGAGGGAGTTATCCAACTGGCACCTCCGTCGCGACGTTACCTGAACGCTCATCTGGGGCCCGCTAATCGTTAGCTGTCTTATCGGCTGCTATCTGAATAAGTATATCGGACAATTTTTTTTCTTGGGTCACTATATCTATTTTGCCAATTGGATTGATCCCCTCTACCACACAGAACCCCACTAATCTACCGACGGAAACGCACGAGGTGTCTAAAAATAGACCTCCATCCTATGCTATCTTGCTACCGATAGCCATCTACCCGGCCGGTCTGGATCGCCGTGACCCCAACCAACCTCTACTCACTGGACCCTTATTGATCACTCGATTAAGCATGCCTCTCCTTAATGTAAATATGCCTTGTCCATTGCTGTTCTGGTTAGTGTTTATTGGCTTATTTCACTGTAGGGCCTCTAGCCCTGCTCACTATACCATATCCAACCTTTCAGTTCCACCACCCACATATGCAATGACATCACCTGGTTTCAATGATGTTTCTAGAGACAATATCTCTCTCATCATCACTCAATACCTAGGTTTACCTCCACTGTATTCACATCCTACCATACCTTTGTCTGTACATTATTCCTTGAAGCTATTTTATCGCCCCCAGAAACGTCCTTTTACTCTCTGTTCTAGACGTTCTAGACGACCAATTCTCATAGCTTTTAGCCGTACCCTTATCCTACTCCTCCTCTGTTCCTCTGGTGATGTAGAGGTGAATCCAGGCCCTGCAGTACCTAGCTCCACTCCTATTCCCCAGGCGCTCTCTTTTGATGACTTCTGTAACCGTAATAGCCTTGGTTTCATGCATGTTAACATTAGAAGCCTCCTCCCTAAGTTTGTTTTGTTCACTGCTTTAGCACACTCTGCCAACCCGGATGTTTTAGCCGTGTCTGAATCCTGGCTTAGAAAGACCACCAAAAATTCTGACATTTTCATCCCCAACTACAAGATTTTCAGACAAGATAGAACGGCCAAAGGGGGCGGTGTTGCAATCTACTACAAAGATTGCCTGCAGAGTTCTGTTTGACTATCCAGGTCTGTTCCCAAACAATTTGAACTTCTACTTTTAAAAATCCACCTCTCTAAAAACAAGTCTCTCACCGTTGCCGCCTGCTATAGACCACCCTCTGCCCCCAGCTGTGCTCTGGACACCATATGTGAACTGATTGCCCCCCATCTATCTTCAGAGCTTGTGCTGCTAGGCGACCTACCCCAGCCATCCTACAATCTAAGCTTGATGCCCTCAATCTCACACAAATTATCAATGAACCTACCAGGTACCACCCCAATTCCGTAAACACGGGTACCCTCATAGATATCATCCTAACCAACTTGCCCTCCAAATACACCTCTGCTGTTTTCAACCAAGATCTCAGCGATCACTGCCTCATTGCCTGCATCCGTAATGGGTCAGCGGTCAAACGACCTCCACTCATCACTGTCAAACGCTCCCTGAAACACTTCAGCGAGCAGGCCTTTCTAATCGACCTGGCCGAGGTATCCTGGAAGGATATTGATCTCATCCCGTCAGTAGAGGATGCCTGGATATTTTTAAAAAATGCCTTCCTCACCATCTTGAATAAGCATGCCCCATTCAAGAAATTTAGAACCAGGAACAGATATAGCCCTTGGTTCTCTCCTGACCTGACTGCCCTTAACCAACAGAAAAACATCCTATGGCGTTCTGCATTAGCATCGAACAGCCCCCGTGATATGCAACTTTTCAGGGAAGCTAGAAACCAATATACACAGGCAGTTAGAAAAGCCAAGGCTTGCTTTTTCAAGCAGAAATTTGCTTCCTGCAACACAAATTCAAAAAAGTTCTGGGACACTGTTAAGTCCATGGAGAATAAGAACACCTCCTCCCAGCTTCCAACTGCACTGAAGATAGGAAACACTGTCACCACCGACAAATCCACTATAATTGAGAATTTCAATAAGCATTTTTCTACGGCTGGCCATGCTTTCCACCTGGCTACCCCTACCCCGGTCAACAGCACTGCCCTCCCCTCTGCTACTCGCCCAAGCCTTCCCCATTTCTCTTTCTCCCAAATACAGTCAGCTGATGTTCTGAAAGAGCTGCAAAATCTGGACCCTTACAAATCAGCCGGGCTAGATAATCTGGACCCTTTCTTTCTAAAACTATCTGCTGAAATTGTTGCCACCCCTATTACTAGCCTTTTCAACCTCTCTTTCGTGTCGTCTGAGATTCCCAAAGATTGGAAAGCAGCTGCGGTTATCCCCCTCTTCAAAGGGGGGGACACTCTTGACCCTAACAGCTACAGACCTATATCTATCCTACCCTGCCTTTCTAAGGTCTTCGAAAGCCAAGTCAACAAACAGATTACCGACCATTTCGAATCCCACCATACCTTCTCCGCTATGCAATCTGGTTTCAGAGCTGGTCATGGGTGCACCTCAGCCACGCTCAAGGTCATAAACGATATCTTAACCGCCATCGATAGGAAACAATACTGTGCAGCCGTATTCATTGACCTGGCCAAGGCTTTTGACTCTGTCAATCACCACATCCTCATCGGCAGACTCGACAGCCTTGGTTTCTCTAATGATTGCCTCGCCTGGTTCACCAACTACTTCTCTGATCGAGTTCAGTGTGTCAAATCGGAGGGTCTGTTGTCCGGGCCTCTGGCAGTCTCTATGGGGGTGCCACAGGGTTCAATTCTTGGACCGACTCTCTTCTCTGTATACATCAATGATGTCGCTCTTGCTGCTGGTGATTCTCTGATCCATCTCTACGCAGACGACACTATTCTGTATACTTCTGGCCCTTCTTTTGACACTGTGTTAACAACCCTCCAGGCGAGCTTCAATGCCATACAACTCTCCTTCCGTGGCCTCCATTTGCTCTTAAATACAAGTAAAACTAAATGCATGCTCTTCAACCGATCGCTGCCTGCACCTGCCCGCCTGTCCAACATCACTACTCTGGACGGCTCCGACTTAGAATATGTGGACAACTACAAATACCTAGGTGTCTGGTTAGACTGTAAACTCTCCTTCCAGACTCACATCAAACATCTCCAATCCAAAGTTAAATCTAGAATTGGCTTCCTATTCTGCAACAAAGCATCCTTCACTCATGCTGCCAAACATACCCTTGTAAAACTGACCATCCTACCAATCCTCGACTTCGGTGATGTCATTTACAAATAGCCTCCAAAACCCTACTCAATAAATTGGATGCAGTCTATCACAGTGCCATCCGTTTTGTCACCAAAGCCCCATATACTACCCACCACTGTGACCTGTACACTCTCGTTGGCTGGCCCTCGCTTCATACTCGTCGCCAAACCCACTGGCTCCAGGTCATCTACAAGACCCTGCTAGGTAAAGTCCCCCCTTATCTCAGCTCGCTGGTCACCATAGCAGCACCTACCTGTAGCACGCGCTCCAGCAGGTATATCTCTCTGGTCACCCCCAAAACCAATTCTTCCTTTGGCCGCCTCTCCTTCCAGTTCTCTGCTGCCAATGACTGGAACGAACTACAAAAATCTCTGAAACTGGAAACACTTATCTCCCTCACTAGCTTTAAGCACCAGCTGTCAGAGCAGCTCATAGATTACTGCACCTGTACATAGCCCATCTATAATTTAGCCCAAACAACTACCTCTTTACCTACTGTATTTATTTGTTTATTTTGCTCCTTTGCACCCCATTATTTCTATCTCTAATTTTTCTATCTCTACTATCTCTACTATATTTGTTTAAGCAAGTCAGCCATATCAGCTATATATTTTTAAAATGCAGTAAATGAGGCTGAATGAACAATTTCGCTGCCAGACAAGGCTCCGCTGATAGCCAGGTGTAGCAGTGGTAAGGTGTTTGGACTGCTGTTGGGACAGCTTTATGTAGGCCGTTTGTGGGCACCGTTTGTCACGGTTATAGTGGTTGATGTATTGTATTGTGTAGTGGCTTTGGTGGCATGCATCCTACTTTCTCTTTTTTTGCCCCACCAAGATGTGCATGCTAAAATCGCCACTGTAGACCGGTAACTCTTTATCCACGATATAGTAGGGGGTGTAAAGCCATAACACATACGTTTTTCCAGCAGCAGACTATGATCAATTTCTCTCAGCCAATCATCAGTCATAAGTGCGGTGCTTGTTGAATGTCCTTCTCTATAAGCGTGCTGAAAGTCTGTTGTCAATTTGTTTATTGTAAAATAGCATTGTATCTGGTCAAACACCATTTTTTCGGCTATTTGAGCCAGTAAAGGGGGCTTTGCTATTCTTAGGAAGCGGAATGACTCTTGCTTCCCTTCAGGTCTGAGGGCGCACACTTTCTAGTTGGCTTATACTTAAGATATGGCAAATAGGAGTGCCAATATTGTCCGCTATAAACCTCATTAATTTTCCATCTAAGTTGTCAGACCCCGGTGGCTTATCATTGTTGATAGACAACAATAATTTTTGCACCTCTTCGGCACTTACTTTACGGAATTCAAATTGACAATGCTTGTCTTTCATAATTTGGTCAGATATACTTTGTGTGTGTACAATTGAATTTACATTTGTTGACTTCCTAACATATAAACCATGGCATGTTGATATATCACTACTGTATGCAGCATACACTTGTCTTGTTGTTATTAACAACAGTGAATTGATTCCATAAAACACATTTATTTAAAAAATAATAATAATAAATCTTCGAAATTAATGTGCCCCTCCGGACGGTTTGTTGACCCTATTGACAGTTTTGGGTGATCTAGAAGTTCGGCCCCTTGCGCCAGAAAGGGGCGGGCTTGTGGATTGAGGTAATCGGAGTAAACAGTAAAGATGGCGACGTCTGGAGCAGGAGAGGGGGGCTCCAGCCTGAACGGGATCGTTTCCGAGATAGAACAGAAACAATTTACAGACCTACCAGCCGAATTACTTGAGTACATCTTATGCTTTCCTGTCCTCAAACATGTCGACATTTGCAACGTTTCCTGTAGCTGCAAGCGGCTACACGACGTTTGCCACGGCAGGGGGAAGGTCTGGGGACACCAGTACAAACTCAGGTGAACTGACATTATTATCTTGCTAACTAGAGATTTGACTATATAACGCTAATTGGCATCTAAATCGCAGTTGCCTCTCTGAAATAGTATATCTATTTCAGTACAGTCAGGACAGATCCGTTATAGCGAGCAAGCAAGGGAGCTGATTAACGGCCGTTGATTTTCTGCTGATGCACCAAATTTGACATCACACAAAGCAGTAGGTACTATAGCCAGTTTAGCTAGGCAGCTGTACTACTAAAATGTCTCAGTCAAAATTAACAATTTCACAATTATTGTCTTGTACCGTATCGTGCCGCTGAGGACAGATATTGAAATTGTGTGACCTTGAATGGTGGGAAATACAGTGATTGGACTGCAGGTCTTGTGTAACGTTAGTTGTTGCAAAAATCAGTTGGCTTGACATGGCACTTGGCTGATTGTTTTTCTCTGAGCCCCATGCAGTAACGTAGTGGTTCAGAATCTATTGGTATTCTTTGAAGGCCACGAACTATCAGCAAGCTACTTATCATTTGCAATTTAGGTAGTGCCTTTTGAGGTCAGTTTCGATTATTATTATTTTTAAACATGAAATGCATCATGAAACGATGACTTTACAATGTTTTTCGAGCTTTTTAATGGAAATTCCACAGCCTAAACAGAAAATATCCCATTGTCTCTGATCAGGTCCACATTGGGTAGACATCAATAGGAACATAGGAAATTACTATGTAATATTTCAGTTGTGTATATTACTTAGTTTTTATTTGATTACTTTCTTATTTTTCATTCCTTAACTGACCATCTCATCTCTGCTCAGGCAGTAGCAGTCAGCCAGGACATCTAAGATTGTCATCCCCATATTGTACCGTCTTTAGTCAACCTATTTATACTGAACAAAATTATAAATGCAACATGCAAGGAAGTTGTAAGTGATGTCTTTAGTAGTAAGCTTGAAAATAAAGGAGAGCCGCACACTCTAGGAGCTCAGATGCAAAAATGTAATATCCAACGTTTCGACAGCCAAGCTGTCTTCATTTTGCATCTGAGCTCCTAGAGTGTGCAGCTCTCTTTTATTTTCAAGTTTTCTACTCCGCTAGCCAGCACCTCGCCTAAATAGGTGTGCGTTTCTTTTTCTTCTAGATTGTTTAGTAGTAAGCTACCATGGTTGTCATTCTGACTTAGCCTAGCTATACTGATCAAAAATGTAAACGCAACATGCAACAATTTCAAAGATTTTACTGAGTTACAGTTCATCTAAGGAAATCACTCAATTTAAATAAATAAATTAGGCACTAATCTATGAATTTTACATAACTGAGCAGGGGTGTGACCCTGGGTGGCCCTGGGAGGGCATAGGCCCACCCACTTGGGAGCCAGGCCCAGCCAATCAGAATGATTTTTCCCCCCACAAAAAGGCTTTATTACAGACAATACTCCTTAGTTTCATCAGCTGTCCAGGTGGCTGGTCTCAGACGATCCTGCAGGTGAAGAAGCAGGATGTGGAGGTCCTGGGCTGGCGGGGTTACACGTGAAGTCAGTTGGACTTATAGCCAACTTCTATAAAACGATGTTGGAAGGGGCTTATGATAAATTAACATTAAATTCTCTGGCAACAGCTCTGGTGGACGCTCTGGCAGTCGGCATGCCAATTGCACGCTCCCTCAACTTGAGTCATCTTTGGCGTTGTGTGACACAACTGCACATTTTAGAGTGGCTGTTTATTGTCCCCAGAACAAGGTGGACCTGTGTAATGATCATGCTGTTTAACCTCTCTGTGGGACACTAGCGTACCAACTGGCCAACATCCAGTGAAAATGCAGAGCGCCAAATTCAATTCAATTACTATAAAATTTAACTTTCATGAAATCACACATTCAATATACCAAATTAAAGCTAAACTTGTTGTGAATCCAGCCAACATGGCAGATTTCAAAAAAGCTTTACGGCGAAAGCAAACGATGCTATTATCTGAGGACAGCAACCAAGCAAACAAACACATACCATCATATTTCAACCCTCCAGGTGCGACACAAAACGCAGAAATAAAGATATAATTCATGCCTTATGTAACAGTATAACTTTACGTTGTCCCCTCACCCCGACACGGGCGCGAACCAGGGACCCTCTGCACACATCAACAACGGTCGCCCACGAAGCATCGTTACCCATCGCTCCACAAAGGCCACGGCTCTTGCAGAGCAAGGGGCAACACTACTTCTAGGTTTCAGAGCAAGTGACGTAACTGATTGAAACGCTAGTAGCGCGTACCCGCTAACTAGCTAGCCATTTCACATCCGTTACACTTACCTTTGACGAGCTTCTTCTGCTGGCACTCCAATATGTCCCATAAACATCACAAATGGTTATTTTGTTCAATTAATTCCATCGATATATATCCAAATGTCCATTTATTTGGCGCGTTTGATCCAGAAAAACACCGGTTCCAACTCGCACAACATGACTACAAAAGTTTCCTGTAAGCTTTGTCCAAACATTTCAAACTACTTTTGTAATACAACTTTAGGTATTTCTTAACGTAAATAATCGATAAAATTGAAGACGGGATATACTGTGTTCAATACCTGAGGAAAACAAAGTGTAGCTAGCTTTCAGGTCACGCGCCTCTAACAAAGAGTACACTTCCCTCTACCCTCATTCTGAACAGTGTTACTTCTTCATTTCTCAAAGGAAAAACCTCAACCAATTTCTAAAGACTGTTGACATCCAGTGGAAGCGATAGGAACTGCAAGAAGGTCCTTTAGAAATCTGGATTCCCAATGAAAAACCATTGAAAAGAGAGTGACCTCAAAAACAAAAAAATATGACTGGTTTGTCCTCTGGGTTTCGCCTGCCAAATAAGTTCTGTTATAGTCACAGACATGATTGAAACTGTTTTAGAAACTTCAGATTGTTTTCTATCCAAATCTACTAATAATATGCATATCTTAGGTTCTGGGCATGAGTAGCAGGCAGTTTAATTTGGGCACGCTTTTCATCCAAAATTCCGAAAGCTGCCCCCTATCCTAGAGAAGTTAATCAGCTTATTGATATGCCACACCTGTCAGGTGGATGGATTATCTTGGCAAAGGAAAAATGCTCACTAACAGGGATGTAAACAAATTTCTGCACAAAATGTGAGAGAAATAAGCTTTTTGTTCATATGGAAAATGTCTGGGATCTTTTTTTTCAGCTCATGGAACATGGGACCAACACTTTACATGTTGCCTTTTTATATTTTTGTTCAGTATAGCTAGGCTGCCAAAGTGTGCTGCAGAGCTGTCTGACAATCATTTGACTAGTTCTTCAAAGTAAGGCATACTTTCACATTGTCTCTGGCCCTCTTGTCGTTGTTGTGTACGTTCCTCGCTCAGGTGGTCTGTGTGTATCTAACGTAACGTAGCAGATGTACAGGTGTATTCGTCCAGAGATCTGTATCTAATGACGAGATGCTCATGTCTCCGCCCTAACAATGGGAGTCGTTGTCCCAAAGGTGGCAAGGCAGGTGACAAACTTAGGTCCAAAATAAACCCATAGAAACACATTGGGCTTGTTTTGGACAGAGTTTGGCTAGAGTAAAACCTTTCGCTTCACCTCTTCCTCTCTGATCTGTCTGAACCGCAAAAAGACTGCTGTAAGGAATTATGATCATTGTTGTTAATTACTATGTTTCTGAGCTGAACTAGGTTGAATATTTGCTTAATGAAAACTACAACTTCCTTAATCCCTGCATACCACATGGTTCTTGATTTGGTTTCTTTTGTGAATGATTTGATTTCTCTCTAGAGAAATGGCGCGTTAGGCTTCAAAAAACAGAATTGAAGTAATTGAACCGACGTTGGTCAATTAGTTGTTTAATAACCCAAAAAATGAAATGTTGGTTAATCGTTCAGCACTAAATTGAAGCCTAATGCAGATTGCAGACATTGGATGCTTTTTGGATTGTTTTATTGTGAGTGATCATGTGTCAGACTGTCACACACCTCAAGTCAATACTTTACATGGCTAACTGTCTGCCTTAACTTTCTGACTGCAGTCCCTTTTCCTACACTCCCCAGATGGCCAAGATTGCAGAAGCATTACCGCCAGAATGAGTGTTTTGATTGGCTGAAAGAATACAGAACGCGGCACACTGTTGGTCTACAAATACGACGAACAGTTGTATCCATCTCCCAGAGATTCTTCACGGAAGTTGTAAGTGATGTCTTTAGTAAGCTGCCATCGTTATTGTCATTCTGATTCAGCCTAGCTATACTGAACAAAAATATAAATGCAACAATTTCAAATGTTTTACTGATTTACAGTTCATATAAGGAAATCCGTACATTTTAAATATTCATTAGGCCCTAATCTATGGATTTCTCATGACTGGGCAGGCCTAGAATTGCATTTTATATTTTTTGTTCAGTGTACTTCGTGGAGACGGAAAGAGGTGTTACTAACATTGTAAAAAATGTGCATGAAAGATACTGTATTTATTGGCCATCCTAACCCCACCACATCATGCTCAATGTGACTGGGCTGGCCTGATGGTGTATATGTGCATCGTGCGTGTAGTGGTGTCCGTATTTGAGTGTGTGTGAGCTGGGCTGGCCTCTTTAGCACTAACCCAGAGATCTGTAACGCAGCCTTGCGTTGGCCAGGTGCTGGGGGACAGCTTTGCTGAGATCGAGTCCCTCGGCGCCCCAGAGCACTTCTGTGAAGACGAGCTGCTCTCCATACTCAACTCAGACAGGAGGTAAGAATCATGTCCACACTCCAGTCCAGCACGAACAACTATCTTTGGCCATTAATTCTGTGTTCTGTGTTAATCCTCCCTGGAGCGTTGTAACAGTGGACAATGAAAATCTGTTTTTCTCCCTCCTCTCTTGCCTTCTTTCTCATCACTCTCCCCAATCTATCTTTCTTTCTCATTTTCACCTCCCTTGCTCTCTCCCTCTTTTGCTCTCTCTCCCTCTTTTGCTCTCTCTCCCTCTTTTGCGCTCTCTCTCCCTCTTTTGCGCTCTCTCTCCCTATTTTGCGCTCTCTCTCCCTCTTTTGCGCTCTCTCTCCCTCTTTTGCGCTCTCTCTCCCTCTTTTGCGCTCTCTCTCCCTCTTTTGCGCTCTCTCTCCCTCTCTTGCTCGCTCTCTCTCCCTCTCTTGCTCGCTCTCTCTCCCTCTCTTGCTCGCTCTCTCTCCCTCTCTTGCTCGCTCTCTCTCCCTCTTTTGCTCGCTCTCCCTCTTTTGCGCTCTCTCTCCCTCTTTTGCGCTCTCTCTCCCTCTCTTGCGCTCTCTCTCCCTCTCTTGCGCTCTCTCTCCCTCTCTTGCGCTCTCTCTCCCTCTCTTGCGCTCTCTCTCCCTCTCTTGCGCTCTCTCTCCCTCTCTTGCGCTCTCTCTCCCTCTCTTGCGCTCTCTCTCCCTCTCTTGCGCTCTCTCTCCCTCTCTTGCGCTCTCTCTCCCTCTTTTGCTCTCTCTCCCTCTTTTGCGCTCTCTCTCCCTCTTTTGCGCTCTCTCTCCCTCTTTTGCTCTCTCTCCCTCTTTTGCTCTCGCTTCCTTGTGCCTTCTCTCTGTCCCTCGCTCACTCTTTCTCCTGTCTCTCTTCACACTCTCTCTGCCTCCCATAGGAAAAGCCTGACACTGAAGTACTATGCAAAGAAAATCCTTTATTTCCTGCGCCAGAAGAACATCCTGAGGAGTTTAAAGATGTTTCTGGAACAGCCTGCAGAGCAGCAGTCAGCCCTAGAGGGTGAGTCATGGACGTGGAATGGGCCTAGCCATACACTACACTGCACTTAGGTTAATAATACACTTTCAAGACTTGCAGTGTAAACAAAGCAGTGGTGGAAGAAGTACCCAATTGTCATACTTGAGTAAAAATAAAAATACGTTAATAGAAAATGACTCCAGTGAAAGTCGCCCAGTAAAACTACTTGAGTAAAAGTCTTAAAGTATTTTGTTTTAAATATACTTAAGCATCAAAAGTAAATGTAATTGATAAAATGTACTTAAGTATCAAAGTAAAAGTATAAATCATTTCAAATTCCTTATATTAAGTAATCCACATTGCACCATTTTTTATATATTTTTTTTTATTTACGGCCTGCCAGGGGCACACTCCAACACAATTTACAAACGAAGCATGTGTGTTTAGTGAGTCATCAGATCAGAGGCAGTAGGGATGACCAGGGATGTTCTCTTGATAAGTGTGTGAATTGGACCATTTTCCTGTCCTGCAAGCATTCAAAATGTAACGAGTACTTTGGGGTGTCAGGGGAAATGTTTGGAGTAAAAAGTGCATTATTTTCTAATGTAGTGAAGTAAAAGTCGTCCAAAAATAAAAAATAGTAATGTAAAGTACAGATACCAAAAATAAAGACTTAAGTAGTATTTGAAAGTATTTCTACATAAGTACTTTACACCACTCAAACAAAGTAACGCTGAATAATATGTACATAATAACATACATGTTGCGTGGGCTTAGCCATACACTGCACTGCACAATACACTCTTATCCTAGTGACTAGTGGTAACAAACTCAGAGAAACAGCTTGGTAAGCATCGTCTTCTTGTGAATAATGTTGGGAATCTTGGGCATAATGTTGGAAATAATGAGGTGTTTAGGGAAAAAAACAATGTCTGATTCCCTCTGCATTGTGGTTTTTGAAAATATCATAGAGTGAAAGTGTTCAGGTCATAAGAAAAAATGTGGTGTATAACCAGCTTTTAACCATGTATTTTTACAGTCTCCTATTGTCTCCTCTCCTGTTGTAGGAGCTCTGCTGGTAGACCAGTACTGTAACCCCCTGGCAGATGTGTCATTGGACGGTATCTCCTCCCAGCTGGAGGAGATCACTGACAAGATCAAGAAGATGCTGCGGATAAAGAACCCCTCTCATCCAAGCCTGAGGGTCACACAAGGTTGGTCTGGACTGAGGAGTTGGAGAGAAACACATGTTCTCTCAGTGTCTCTTAGGAATGAATACAAAGAGCTGATACCAAGGCAAAAAAAAGTAGTCTTCATGTGGAAAAGTAGTCTTCATGTGGATTTGAAGCAGAATAATTAGTCTGTCGTTTTGAGTCCATGCACATTCATATTGACATACGATCCTTTTTTGTTCTGAAAATGTCAATCTTGATTTTAGAGTTAACTCGCCCTTTAAAATATCTAACCAGGTACAGTTGAAGTCGGAACCTTAGCCAAATACATTTAAACTCAGTTTTTCACAATTCCTGACATTTAATCCAAGTAAACATTCCCTGTTTTAGGTCAGTTAGGATCACTAGTTTATTTTAAGAATCTGAAATGTCAGAATAATGTTAGCGAGAATGATTTTATTTCAGCTTTTATTTCTTTCATCACATTCCCAGTGGGTCAGAAGTTTACATACACTCAATTAGTATTTGGCAGCATTGCCTTTAAATTGTTTAACTTGGGTCAAATTTTTCGGGTAGTCTTCCACAAGCTTCCCACAATAAATTAGATAAATTTTGGCCCATTCCTCCTGACAGAGCTGGTGTAACTGAGTCAGGTTTGTAGGCCTCCTTGCTCGCACACGCTTTTTAAGTTCTGCCCACAAATTTTCTATAGGATTGAGGTCAGGGCTTTGGGATGGCCACTCCAATACCTTGACTTTGTTGTAATTAAGCCATTTTGCCACAACTTTGGAAGTACGCTTGGAGTCATTGTCCATTTGAAAGACCCATTTGCGACCAAGCTTTAACTTCCTGACTGATGTCTTGAGATGTTGCTTCAATATATCCACATCATTTTCCTGCCTCATGATGCCATCTATTTTGTGAAGTGCACCAGTCCCTCCTGCAGCAAAGCACCCCCACAACATGATGCTGCCACCCCCATGCTTCACGGTTGGGATGATGTTCTTCGGCTTGCAAGCCTCTCCCTTTTTTCCTCCAAACATAACGATGGTCATTATGGCCAAGCAGTTACATTTTTGTTTCATCAGACCAGAGGACATTTCTCCAAAAAGTACGATCTTTGTCGCCATGTGCAGTTGCAAACCGTAGTCTGGCTTTTTTATGGCAGTTTTGGAGCAGTGGCTTATTTCTTGCTAGCGGCCTTTCAGATTATGTCGATATAGGACTCGTTTTACTGTTTATATAGATACTTTTGTACCTGTTTCCTCCAGCATCTTCATCTCCTTTGCTGTTGGTCTGGGATTGATTTGCACTTTTCACACCAAAGTACGTTAATCTCTAGGAGACAGAACGCGTCTCCTTCCTGAGTGGTTCCATGGTGTTTATACTTGCGCACTATTGTTTGTACAGATGAGCGTGGTACCTTCAGGCATTTGGAAATTGCTCCCAAGGATGAACCAGACTTGTGGAGGTCAACAACAATTTATTTTCTGAGGTCTTGGCAAATTTCTTCTGATTTTAATATGATGTCAAGCAAGGAGCACTGCGTTTGAAGGTAGACCTTGAAATACATCCACAGGTTGACTCAAATGATGTCAATTAGCCTATCAGAAGCTTCTAAAGCCATGACATAATTTTCTGGAATTTTCCAAGCTGTTTAAAGGCACAGTCAACTTAGTGTATGTAAACTTCTGACCCACTGGAATTGTGATACAGTGAAATAATCTGTCTGTAAACATTTGTTGGAAAAATGACTTGTGTCATGCACCGACTTGCCAAATCTATAGTTTGTAAACAAGACATTTGTGGAGTGGTTGAAAAACGAGTTTTAATGACTACAACTTAAGTGTATGTAAACTTCCGACTTCAACTGTAGGTCTTGAGTGCAAATATAATTTTGTTTAATTCTCAACCCTATTCTTCACTGATGTACTTTACAACGTGATCCTGTTTTCTGATTGTGTCGGGTTCTAGGCGATTGTTTTGCTGTAGACGACTTTGATCTCCAGAGACAGGTGGTCGTTACCCTCAATGCTGTTTTATACGAACAGCTTCAGTACAAGGGCAACGAGTGTGACTACTACAACCCTCTCAACTCCTATATACACCAGGTATGAGCTCCTACAACCCTCTCAACTCCTATGTACACCAGGTATGAGCTCCTACAACCCTCTCAACTACTATATACACCAGGTATGAGCTCCTACAACCCTCTCAACTCCTATATACACCAGGTATGAGCTACTACAACCCGCTCAACTCCTACATACACCAGGTATGAGCTACTACAACCCTCTCAACTCCTACATACACCAGGTATGAGCTACTACAACCCGCTCAACTCCTACATACACCAGGTATGAGCTACTACAACCCGCTCAACTCCTACATACACCAGGTATGAGCTACTACAACCCTCTCAACTCCTACATACACCAGGTATGAGCTACTACAACCCGCTCAACTCCTACATACACCAGGTATGAGCTACTACAACCCGCTCAACTCCTACATACACCAGGTATGAGCTACTACAACCCGCTCAACTCCTACATACACCAGGTATGAGCTACTACAACCCGCTCAACTCCTACATACACCAGGTACGAGCTACTACAACCCGCTCAACTCCTACATACATCAGGTACAGTAGCTCAGAGAGGTTATAGAGGACATGGATGATGATGTTTTCCTTGGCCAGTATTCACAAAGCATGTCAGAGTTTTAGTTCTGATCTAGGATCAGTGTGTCTTTTCAATCATGATGAATAACAGTAGTTGGAGAGGGGGACCTGATCCTAGATCAGCACTGTTAATCTGAGACTTTGTTAATATGGGCCCTGGACTTGATTATTAAAATAAAGTGAAAGTCTATATAGGACGTTTATAATGCTATATCAATCAACTACGAAACATGACAGACTATGTGGCTCTCATTCTCCCATGTCTCCTCCCTACGTAGGTGCTGCTCCGCCGGACAGGCATTCCCATCAGCCTCTCTGTCCTTTACATGACGCTGGCCAGGAAACTGGGGGTTCAACTGGAGCCTGTCAACTTCCCCAATCACTTCCTGCTTCGCTGGTGCCAGCAACAAAGAGGGTAAGGGGCCAAAGTGTGAGAGGAAGTGAATGGAAGGCAAATGCTTCTTTAGTGATCAAAGACTATACGTTTTTCCATCCACTGGTATAGTTGTAGTGCATAGAGACAATCATAAAATTAATTGATCTTGATGGGATAGTTTAATGTTTAGTTTTGAACTAGTTCATGATTGGGTGAAATTCAGTATTGCGCTCCCAAAAATGCTGGTTTTCTATATACCCGATGTAGCATTGTCTGCATTGCACGCCAGACATCGCGTCAAAGTAACATGTTTGTACTTGTATTGATAAAACCTCATGTCTCATTTCAGGAGTGGAGACATCTATGATTTTGCGTACATTGACGCCTTCGGTAAAGGCAAGCAGCTGACAGCTAAGGAGTGCGAGTACCTCATTGGTCATCAGGTGACTGCAGACTACTACAATGCCATCAGTACAACAGAAGTGCTGTTAAGGATGGTGGGAAATCTGCTGAACATCGGCAAACGAGGGTAAGACTTATGAACATAGGGATGTTTTTTTTTTTGACTAATATATAATTTATGCTTTTCTGACATCAGAAAATCTCCAACCGTACATCATGGAATTGAATCAATCCAAATGTTTCTTTTTTCCTGATTTTCTATGTTGTCCTCAGGATCTCATCCTTGAGGTAATGTTAGAGTTGGTCAAAAATAAATTCCTACACTCAACTGTCGCTGTTGTGGTATGAAACAACACTGTGTATCACTGTGCTATGTCATGCAGGGAGGGCAATGAAAAATCCTACCAGCTGCTGAGAGACTCTCTGGATCTCTACCTCACCATCAACCCAGACAACGTCCAATACCTTCTACTACAGGCCAGACTCTACTTCCACCTGGGCATCTGGCCTGAGAAGGTTAGCATGATATTTCAACACGGCATATCTACATTTACATCTTGGTCATTTAGCAGACGCTCTTATCCAGAGCGACTCCCCCGTGGGAGTCGAACCCACAACCCTGGCGTTGCAAGCACCATGCTCTACCAACTGAGCCCCACGAAACCCAAATACACTACATGGCCAAAAAGTAGGTGGACACACCTTCATATTAGTGGATTCGGCTATTTCATCCACACCCGTTGCTGACCGGTGTGTAAAATCGAGCACACCGCCATGCAATCTCCATAGACAAACAGTGGCAGTAGAATGGCCTTACTGAAGAGCTCGGTGACTTTCAACATGGCACCGTCATCGGATGCCACCTTTCCAACAAGTCAGTTTGTTAAATTTCTGCCCTGCTAGAGCTGCCCTGGTCAACTGTAAGTGCTGTTATTGTGAAGTGGAAACGTCTAGGAGCAACAACGGCTAAGCCGCAAAGTTTTAGGCCACACAAGCTCATAGAACTGGACCGCCGAGTGCTGAAGCGCGTATGGTGTAAAAGTCGTCTGTCGTCGGTTGCAACTGCTCATCGGAAGCTTTATGAAATGGGTTTCCATGGCCGAGCAGCCACAAGCCTAAGATCACCATGCACAATGCCAAGCGTCGGCTTGAGTGGTGTAAAGCTCAACACCATTGTACTCTGCAGAAGTGGAAACGTGTTCTCTGGAGTGATGAATCACGCTTCACCATCTGGCAGTCCGACAGAGGAATCTAGGTTTGGCGGATGCCAAGAGAACGCTACCTGCCCAAATGCATAATGCCAACTGTAAAGTTTGTTGGAGAAGGAATAATGGTCTGGGGCTGTTTTTCATGGTTCGGGACCCTTAATTACAGTGAAAGGAAATCTTAACGCTACAGCATACAATTACATTCTAGATGATTCTGTGCTTCCAACTTTGTGGCAACAGGGGAAAGCCCTTTCCTGTTTCAGCATGATAATGCCCCGTGCACAAAGCGAGGTCCATACGGAAATGTTCAGTGTGGGAAAACTTGGCTCAACCCCATCGAACACCTTGTTCCAACATCTAGTGGACAGCCTTCCCAGAAGAGTGGAGGCTGTTATAGTAGCAAAGGGAGGACCAACTCCCATTTTGGAATGAGATGTTTGACGAGCAGGTGTCCACATACTTTTGCCCATGTAGTGTACTTGTAATTGGACCAAATGGCTTTACCCTGGCTTTGATACTGCAGATTTTTGGGTTAAAACAAAAATTGGTCTGCCTCTCTTTTTTAAAAGTTGTATTGTCACATACACCAGATAGGTCCAGTGAAATGTGTTGTTTTACACGGGGCCCCTGGAGCAAATAAGGGTTAAGTGCCTTGCTTAAGGGCACATAGGCAGATAATATTTTGCACCTCGTCTGGTCAGGTTTTCGAACCAGCAACCTTTTAGTTACTGGCCCAATGCTCTATCCGTTTACCTGCCTCTACCTGGTTACTACAGTCCAGAGCAGAGGACAAGCTTTTCCCAACTGATAATGACTGGTGTCTGACCCCTCTCCTGCCTCTTCCAGGTCCTCGACATCCTGCAGCACATCCAGGCGTTGGACCCGTCCCAACACGGGGCAGTGGGTTATCTGGTACAACACACCCTGGAACACATCCAGCACAAGAAACAGCCTGTAGAGCCAGAGGTGAAGAGACGCAGCGCCCCCGAACACCTAGAGCTGCAGTACAGTGTAGGCCTCATCATGAAACACAAGAGGTGGGTCTGAGCAGTCTGTCTGCCTGCCTGCCTGCTTCCCTGTCCGAGCAAACAGTCCGTCTGCATGTCTGTCTGTTTATCCATTCCGTCTGTCTATTAATCCTTCCTGTCTATCAATCCCTCAATCTTTCCATCTGTTTGTCCTTCCATCCATCCCTGAATCAGCTGTTTGTCCTCCACCAGCTTCTATCTGGTAAAGCTGCCATCCTCTGCTGTTGATTAACACTGTCAATGTAAAACTACTGTACTCTGTTGAATGGCAGAATAGCTATTTATGGAATAATACTTTTTATTATAATCATTGTGATTTAACAACCTGTAGTGTGCCCTTTCCCCATGTGTGACACTGTGTGACTGTCCCCCTTCTCTCCAGGTCTGGCTATAACTGTGCTATCTATGGCTGGGACCCCAAGTGCACCATGAGCCAGGAGTGGATTACCACCATGAGGGTCCACCAGCTGTCCAGCGGGGCTAACCAACCCTTCTACAACGTCTTGGTGCAGGACGGCACCTGCCGATACGCTGCTCAGGGTACATCTATACCAGAGACATTATCTTTCATTGACATGTACAGTATGTCATTCTCAATGTCAGGGCAGTGGTAGTTCGTTAAGGAGGCATTCTGAGAAGAAACATGACAAATGTAATACTTGAAATGCTTATTGAAGAGTTATACATGCTGGATGAGTAAGGTGCTGCTAAGGTGTAGGCCTATATACTTTCAAATGTACACAGAATATGCAGCTATCTTGTACAGTAACTTGCCTTGGCTCAGTTTGAGATTTCCTGTTAAATGATACTATATTTAGTATCTTTATGCCTCTTTCTCTTGTCTCCTAGAAAATCTAGAGCCCCATTCCGCCCCTCTGGAGATTGCTCACCCGGAGGTGGGACGCTACTTCTCAGAGTTCCATGACAGCCACTATGTTGCCAATGAGGAGCTGCAGACACGCTACCCAGAGGACATGGCAGAGACCCTGGGCACCGTACGGGACCTCTACCACAGACTGATGCCCAGCTCAGTGCAACAGGAAAGCCCCAACGGCCCAGAGGGACCTTCCCAAGAGAACCAGGGCAGCCAGGAAAACCAGGACAGCCAGGAGAACCAGGGCAGCCAGGAGAACCAGGGCAGCCAGGAGAACCAGGGCAGCCAGGAGAACCAGGACAGCCAGGAGAACCAGGACAGCCAGGAGAACCAGGGCAGCCAGGAGAACCAGGACACCATGCCCACATAGCTAAGCCTTCACTACTCCTCGGCCCCATTCAAAACAACCCCTAGTTCCTACCACCTAGGCACAGGTACATCTGAAAGGATTGGATGTGTATAAACAATATGGCAGAATTACAACTAGCCTGTCATAGGGCAGATTGTAGCTACTACTAGCCTAACCTAACGTGGAAAGATGCCTGAGCGGAGTCCTCACTTCCGTTTTTCAGGGGAAATGGAAGTTAGGTTGAAAACCAGACATCCGCTTTCAGCCAATGCCGCTAAGGGTGCTACTAGCCTATTGTGTGGCAGGTTGGCGCTACGACTAGCCTTTCATAGGACAGGGAGGCATTACTACTAGCTTATCATAGGGCAGGGTGGAGCTACTACTAGGGTCTAGGGGTTGTTTCTGGACAGGGCCCTCTGTTCCCCATCCAGTTCCATTACTTGACACAACATCCTGTCCCCAAAACCATCAGGGTCGTCGGTATTCACAGAGTCTGAGTAGGAAGTGCTGATCTACGATCAGGTCCTCCCCCTGTCCATATTATCTTATTCACTATGATCTTAAGGGCAAAACTGGTCCTAGATCAGCGCTCTTCCTCTGAGAAGCTTATTTTGAATACCGATCCATGAATGCTTCAGTACCAGGATCATGTGCTGTACCACCGCCTGCCAACCAACACCAGTCAAAGCCAAAGCCCCTTTTCTCTCTCTAACTTCATGAAGACTTACTGAGATCGAAACACTTACTCTAGCTCTCTCCACCTCAATATACTTTCTCCAACATCTGTCAAGAAGAGGTCTTCCCAGACTTGACTCCCTAGTCCCTATACCCCTTCCCACTTCCACATGAAACAATATAAAAATTAACTTTACAGTATGAAACAATATGAAAATGAACCTTGCGGTATGAAAATGAGACTTGCAGTATGAAACAATATGGAAATGAACCTTGCAGTATGAAAATGAGCCTTGCAGTATGAAACAATATGGAAATGAACCTTTCAGTATGAAACAATATGAAAAATTAACTTTACAGTATTAAACGAACGTTACAGTATGAAAATGAGTGTTACAGTATGAAAAGATATGAAAATGAGCGTTACAGTATCTGCTCACACATGAGTTGAATACATTCAGTTGTACAACTGACAAGGTGTCCCTCTTTTCTTCTGTCACATTACTTTATAATAATGACTCATGCACTTATGAAAGGATGACTTTCACATTTCTAGAACGTGTTATTAAAAATTCTGTATATTTACAAGTGAAACATTGCAGGACTACAATGACTTGAAACAGGAATGGGTTGTGAGACTTAATAAATATAAATAAAATGTTTCAATGTTTCTTTTGGTCTTGACTGTGTTATTACATAAGCCTACTGCAGTTTTTTTCTGTTATTTCTTCTAGAATGTACTCCGACTTGAAATTATAGTAGGTATATGTTTTTTAAAGATAAGGGTCTGTTACGTTATACTCAATGACAATGCCTTTTTTACTACACGCAAAGATTACATTTGAAATGAAAGTCTCATTCTGCCATTAATGACTATGATTGTTCATCCATCACATTTACCAGTAATTAATTCAAGGACACAGTCGATTCATTCTGAGTTGTCTAATGTAAAAAAAAAAAAAAAATCTATTCCTCCACAATGGTACACTGTTTTAGGACCTTGGGGAAGTCAGCACAGCGTCTCTCCCAATGGACCATAATAAAGAGTATGTTACTAACTAACTTATGAAAAGCAGAGGAAAGAGCTTCTTGGTACTAGTGAGGACAGTACAACTCAAGGAGTTTTTACCTGCGGTTAAGATCATAGCGCGCTCCTGAAAGAACTTCAATGCGCAATTGCAGCTCTTTTGAGAATAATCACAATGGGAGCCTCGCAGTCTGCGGGCACTGAACACGAGTTCCAAGATATGGCTGATCGAACTGGATGTAAGTAGCCTAGGCTTTACAATACTCAGTTTTATTTCACTTTCTATTTGATTATAATCAAATGCAAAATAACTCCTTATTTATCAATAAATAGCCTAAACTTTGATGAAGGGAAAAATACTCTACATGACCAAAAGTATGTGGACACCTGCTCACTGAACATATTCCAAAATCATGGGCATTAATATGGAATTGGTAACCCCTTTACTGCTATAACAGCATCCACTCTTCTGGGAAGGCTTTCCACTATATGTTGGAACACTGCTGCAGGGACTTGCTTCCATTTAGCCACAAGATCATTAGTGAGGTCGGTAATGTTGGGCGATTAGGCCTGGCTCACAGTTGGCGTTCCAATTCATCCCAAAGGTGTTCGATGGTCAGGGCTCTGTGCAGGCCAGTAAAGTTCTTCCACACCGATCTCGAAAAACAATTTCTGTATGGACCTCGCATTGTGCATGGGGGCATTGTCATGTTGAAACAGGAACATTTTCCCCAAACTGTTGCCGCAGAGTTGAAAGCACAGGGTTGTCTAGAATGTCTTTGTATGCTATAGCGTTAAGATTCCCCTTCACTGGAACTAATTGGCCTAGCCCGAACCATGAAAAACAGCCCCAGATCATTATTTCTCCTCCACCAAACTTTACAGTTGGCACTATGCATTGGTGCAGGTAGCGTTTTCCTGGCATGTGCAAAACCTAGATCCGTCTATTGGATTGCCAGATGGTGAAGCGTGATTCATCACTCCAGTGAACACGTTTCCACTGCTCCAGAGTCCAATGGCGGCGAACTTTACACCACTCCAGCCGATGCTTGGCATTGCGCATGGTGATCTTAGGCTTGTGTGCGCGGCTGCAAGGCAAAAGTAAAATGAAGCATGAAGCTCCCGACAAACAGTTCTTGTGCTGAAGTTGCTTCCAGAGGCAGTTTGGAACCCAGTAGTGAGTGTTGCAACCGAGGACAGACGATTTGTACGTGCTACGCGCTTCAGCACCTGGCGGTCCCGTTCTGTGAGCTTGTGTGGCCTACCACTTCGCAGCTGAACCGCTGTTGTTCCTAGATGTATCCACTTCACAATAACAGCACTTACAGTTGACCGGGGCAGTGTAGCAAATCTAGAAGTGCCTCCTCATTTCATATTTCAAACTAGAATTCTGAATTGCATAGTCGCATTACTTTGGTCAGTCTTCTGAAGAGCACAGAATAAGATGCTGTATTCCAGCTGTTTTCACATGAATAGACAATAGTTGGATTGTCCTTCTGTCATTCCATTGAAAATCTGATTAGAGGGTGGTAGGTAAGGACAGAGGGACCACTGTTTATTGAACCAGATGTATAGAATGTCATGCAACTTGCCAATATGGCTCCATGCAAGATTAATATGTTGAGTCTACAGCTTACTCTATAGTCCGATGTCTTACTTTATAGTGAAAATAATAAAATTATAATTTGTGATTTCAATATTACACTGTCAATTATGTATCTAAAAATTAATTGACAGTCAAACAAATATCACAATATTTTTGGAAGTGAAAAGTGTTGCTTCCCCTCAGCGTATAACATGTGGATGAAGTACAGGTTTGCTTCCCCTCAGTGTATAACACGTGGATGAAGTACAGGTTTGCTTCCCCTCAGCGTATAACACGTGGATGAAGTACAGGTTTGCTTCCCCTCAGTGTATAACACGTGGATGAAGTACAGGTTTGCTTCCCCTCAGTGTATAACACGTGGATGAAGTACAGGTTTGCTTCCCCTCAGCGTATAACATGTGGATGAAGTACAGGTTTGCTTCCCCTCAGTGTCTAACACGTGGATGAAGTACAGGTTTGCTTCCCCTCAGCGTATAACACGTGGATGAAGTACAGGTTTGCTTCCCCTCAGTGTATAACACGTGGATGAAGTACAGGTTTGCTTCCCCTCAGTGTATAACACGTGGATGAAGTACAGGTTTGCTTCCCCTCAGCGTATAACACGTGGATGAAGTACAGGTTTGCTTCCCCTCAGCGTATAACACGTGGATGAAGTACAGGTTTGCTTCCCCTCAGTGTATAACACGTGGATGAAGTACAGGTTTGCTTCCCCTCAGCGTATAACACGTGGATGAAGTACAGGTTTGCTTCCCCTCAGTGTATAACACGTGGATGAAGTACAGGTTTGCTTCCCCTCAGTGTATAACACGTGGATGAAGTACAGGTTTGCTTCCCCTCAGTGTATAACACGTGGATGAAGTACAGGTTTGAAGCAGTACCTAGGTGTTTGGAACGTTGATCTGTTAATCTTATCAGCTGGCTGCTTGCATAAACGGGATGACTGATTTTCAGAAGAGAGCGGTGAGAGAGTTCAATGAAGACTGATAATATTACTCTGATTGATCATGGACCGTTTCCAATAAAATTCCAACTTAAGTTTATTACCATGTGTGTAAAGTGAGAATGGAGATCTTGAGAATGAATGCACCGCCACCTACATGAATCTGTACACCTGCCTGTGCAAAGTCTAGTTTGTGGTAGCCTGTTGTTCTGTGGTTACTGAAGCACATTCACCTACAGTAGTTGTTGCTCCTGTAAATATCCATTTGAGTATGTGCTCTTAACAGGCACTGAGAGGAGAAGCAAGTTCCTCCTTTAAAATAAACACTATTGTTGGCTAAATAACCTCTTCCAAATATCACAATCTGTGGTTCTATAACTGTATCTAGCAACCATAACATTCAAATGCTCATGTGAAGACATTAGCCCACACGTAAGTCAATAATTCAATGTTCCCTTTGAATGCAAATATAATCACACCCGTGTGTTTGTTTTTCCATCAGGCTGATTGTGTTTTTATCATCAGGCTGATTGTGTTTTTATCATCAGGCTGATTGTGTCGTAGGCCCATTGTTGTCACAGTTCTGAACAGGTTTATCTGTTCTGTACCTGTTTGCACCTTATTTTTTGCTACAGTTCATTTACATGTTTTGCATTTCACAACAGATAGAATCCAGAAGGAAAGCTTGAATGAAATTAAAAGCAGTGTAAAGATATCCAACCAGTCTAGGAGGGTGGTGTATCTGGAAATAGAATACTCTCAAGTTATTAGGACTTTAAGTCTTAAGTGGCTCACTACTGATAAATTGCTAGTGCTAATATGCTCTAAACTACTGTGATTGGTTTATTTCAGTTTCCCTGGAGCAGATTGGCAACATCAACAAGAGATTCAGACAGCTGAGTAACAATGAGGAGACACTAAGGTATTGTCACCAACTCCCTCACACAGTCCACCAACACCCTCATACAGTCCACCAACGCCCTCATACGGTCCACCAACGCCCTCGTACGGTCCACCAACGCCCTCGTACGGTCCACCAACGCCCTCATACAGTCCACCAACGCCCTCATACGGTCCACCAACACCCTCATACGGTCCACCAACGCCCTCGTACGGTCCACCAACGCCCTCATACAGTCCACCAACGCCCTCATACGGTCCACCAACGCCCTCGTACGGTCCACCAACGCCCTCATACAGTCCACCAACACCCTCATACGGTCCACCAACGCCCTCACACGGTCCACCAACGCCATCATACAGTCCACCAACGCCCTCATACGGTCCACCAACGCCCTCGTACGGTCCACCAACGCCCTCATACAGTCCACCAACGCCCTCGTACGGTCCACCAACGCCCTCGTACGGTCCACCAACGCCCTCATACGGTCCACCAACGCCCTCGTACGGTCCACCAACGCCCTCGTACGGTCCACCAACGCCCTCGTACGGTCCACCAACGCCATCACACGGTCCACCAACGCCCTCACACGGTCCACCAACGCCCTCGTACGGTCCACCAATACCCTCACACGGTCCACCAACGCCCTCATACGGTCCACCAATGCCCTCGTACGGTCCACCAACGCCCTCGTACGGTCCACCAACGCCCTCGTACGGTCCACCAACGCCCTCGTACGGTCCACCAACACCCTCGTACGGTCAACCAACGCCCTCGTACGGTCCACCAACGCCCTCATACGGTCCACCAACGCCCTCGTACGGTCCACCAACGCCCTCATACGGTCCACCAACACCCTCGTACAGTCCACCAACGCCCTCGTACAGTCCACCAACGCCCTCGTACGGTCCACCAACGCCCTCGTACGGTCCACCAACGCCCTCGTACGGTCCACCAACGCCCTCGTACGGTCCACCAACGCCCTCATACGGTCCACCAACGCCCTCGTACGGTCCACCAACGCCCTCATACGGTCCACCAACACCCTCGTACAGTCCACCAACGCCCTCGTACAGTCCACCAACGCCCTCGTACGGTCCACCAACGCCCTCATACGGTCCACCAACACCCTCGTACAGTCCACCAACGCCCTCGTACAGTCCACCAACACCCTCATACGGTCCACCAACGCCTTCGTACAATCCACCAACGCCCTCATACGGTCCACGAACACCCTCATACGGTCCACCAACGCCCTCATACGGTCCACGAACACCCTCATACGGTCCACCAACGCCCTCATACGGTCCACCAACGCCCTCATACGGTCCACCAACGCCCTCATACGGTCCACCAACACCCTCGTACAGTCCACCAACGCCCTCATACGGTCCACCAACGCCCTCGTACGGTCCACCAACGCCCTCGTACGGTCCACCAACGCCCTCATACGGTCCACCAACGCCCTCGTACGGTCCACCAACACCCTCGTACGGTCCACCAACGCCCTCATACGGTCCACCAACGCCCTCATACGGTCCACCAACGCCCTCATACGGTCCACCAACGCCCTCATACGGTCCACCAACGCCCTCGTACGGTCCACCAACGCCCTCATACGGTCCACCAACGCCCTCGTACGGTCCACCAACGCCCTCATACGGTCCACCAACACCCTCGTACGGTCCACCAACGCCCTCATACGGTCCACCAACGCCCTCATACGGTCCACCAACGCCCTCGTACGGTCCACCAACGCCCTCGTACGGTCCACCAACACCCTCGTACAGTCCACCAACGCCCTCATACGGTCCACCAACGCCCTCGTACGGTCCACCAACGCCCTCATACGGTCCACCAACGCCCTCATACGGTCCACCAACGCCCTAAAAAGGTCCACCAACACCCTCACACGGTCCACCAACACCATCATACGGTCCACCAACGCCCTCATTCAGTCCACCAACACCATCATACGGTCCACCAACGCCCTCATTCAGTCCACCAACACCATCATACGGTCCACCAACGCCCTCATTCAGTCCACCAACGCCCTCATACAGTCCACCAACGCCCTCATTCAGTCCACCAACGCCATCATTCAGTCCACCAACGCCATCATTCAGTCCACCAACGCCCTCATTCAGTCCACCAACACCCTCATACAGTCCACCAACACCCTCATTCAGTCCACCAACACCAACATATAGTCACCAACACCAACATATAGTCACCAACACCAACATATAGTCAGTCCATCATTGTCTGTTACCCATATCCATGTATTCATAACACACCCCTCTTCATTGAAACACGTTGAGTATTATTTACCTAAACTAAGGGTACTATTCAATCAGATCCGCTTTAGCCGACATCCACATAGCGGTTGTTTTGGCGGTGTCGGAGGTGAAACTGTGTTAGAGCTGTCAAATCCACAAGCAGCTCCTGGCATAATACCTAAAGCGAACATGAGATGCCAAAGAAACTTCTATTTGGTAAGTGGTAAACTTAAGTTGAACAGTAAGAATGGAGACCTTGACAATATATGTGCTCCCACCTTTATAAATCTACACCTGCCTGCACGGAGTCGCATTGTGAGAAATCTCATGCAGCCTTGTTTACAAGTTTGAACACTTGAATGTGAGATGTAATCTACACCTCGATTAGGCCGATAGAAATCCTCATCATTTTGTTTAATCAGTTAAATGTGAGTGTCATTATTTCTATATCGCCCACATGTTCTCCTTCTGAACTAATATTAGTGGGATGAGTGTGGCTTCGTGACAATGAACCGGAGCAGCTGCTCAGAAGTTCCACCTCCGACACCTCCAAAACAGCAGCTATGCGGGTGTCGGCTATCGCCGGTCAACGCATGATCTGATTGAATCTAGGCCTAAAATAGTGCCTGCTAAGTCCTTTTGAATGTGTTGCATTGTGGGTATGTATGTTATGGACACACACAGACATAGGCGCACACACAATCACTCATCATTGGCAGGTTGCCTTGCATAGTGACATAGTGATAGATTGCACATGCCTTCCCTTTAAAAAGAAAGGAGAGGGAGTGTACAAGTATTTATTTTGATATTCTATACTGTACTGAATTTAAATAATATGTATTGACAGAACAATAACCTTGACCTTTAGAAAAAAGACACCCTTTAACTTTGATTACTAGAGGTAAATAACTGTTATATCATGTTTTCTGTTTTGCTGTTTACTTGTTACGAACATATTGTCATATCATGTTTTCTGTTTTGTTGTTGACTTGTTACTTACGTATTGTCATATCATGTTTCTTCTGCAGTCGAGAGGATTTGGCCAGCATCCCTGCTCTAGATAACAATCCAATCCGGGCTCAAATTATTAATGCATTCTTTGATAAAAGGTGAGTATATAGCCTAAGTGTAATATTGAAAATATCCTCCGACACATTGGTGGTGGCTGACTTCCGGGTTAAGTGGGCATTGTGTCAAGAAGCAGTACGGCTTGGTTGGGTTGTGTTTCGGAGGACGCACGGCTCTCGACCTTCGCCTCTCACGAGTCCGTACGGGAGTTGCAGTGATGAGAAGTACCAATTGGATACCACGAAATTGGGGAGAAAAAGGGGTAAAAAATATATAAAATTAAAAAAATATTTGAAAATATTGAAATCACTCATGCAATACATCTTTACTGCCATTGACTGTTATAACCAAGTTATTACACATAGACAAGAGATTTGTTCATGAAGTAATCAGTGATGCTATAAAGGCTTTAGTCGTGAAGCATGTTCAGCACATGGCAGTCAGTGAATTGCCATGTAACTGTAACTCTATGCCTCTCTAATTGTTTGGTTGAACCAAACTGAACCCTGCCCTCTGGTTTAACCAGCTAAATGCCTCCTCTGTATACCTGATACAGAAACCTCCATCAGAATGAGACGGGTACAGTCCAGAAGATTGGCTTTGAGGAGTTCCTTATGGTGATGACTCACTTCCGCCCAGCAGCCATGGGCCTAACGGAGGAGGAGAGGGAGAACCTGAGGAGGGAGAAACTACGATGTGAGTTTGGTTTGGTGATGAGTAAAGTAAGATTGTCTAAGACTTGTGTTAGTACCCTGGGCTAATGCCTAGGCTTTAACTCAGTGAGCTAACGTGGTCTTGAGTCATGCAGAATACATGGGTTTGATACTAAGTCAACACCAAGATTTATAATTGAAGAAAAAACACATATTCTGAGTTGCTATTCTAAGGGCTATTCTTCAAGCATAGATATAATTCTAACAAAGTTTCAGTTCAGTAATCATACTCTTGTCTAGAATCTAAATAGGGCCTAAAGTGCACCAACTAGTCTGTCTTGATCCTCATAATCATGGTTGAATCTCAGAGACCAATTATTTTCTAATCATTCATTACTTCCTCCTACATGTGGAATAGGCCATTAGAGTCATATCCTTCCCCTGAACAATGATAGTAAGAAAATATTTGGTAAAAAACATACTGTTAAGCTTGTTCCTCTTTATTGTCTCTTCAGTTCTGTTCAACATGCATGACACAGACAGCGACGGCACCATCAACCTGGAGGAGTACAGACGGGTAACGCCTCTCTTTACTTCTCTCTCCTCACCATAGTCCTCCAGACCCAGGGCCTGTATTCACAAAGGGCCCGACTCAGACTTGGGAAATGTACGCCTTTCCTACACACTTCTCAGTAGTTGGTGTTCATCTTGTGCTGGTGCGTAACAGGCTTTGCAGGCATGTTTCCCTTGGCGCACTGAATTAATTTAATTAAACCGCTGAAAACTGTCCCAATTGCTGGCCAA
The DNA here is from genome assembly GCF_045679555.1 of Salvelinus alpinus. Taxonomy (NCBI): domain Eukaryota; kingdom Metazoa; phylum Chordata; class Actinopteri; order Salmoniformes; family Salmonidae; genus Salvelinus; species Salvelinus alpinus. The sequence goes on along the minus strand of NC_092104.1, from coordinate 11,596,617 downwards.
CAGATTTTCTCGTGGAGTTTTCATTCAATATGTTTTTCAGTAAATATATCTGAAGCAATCCCTTTGAATTTAGTGTAGGCCTATCTTTAATTTGAATTTTCTTGACAGACTCACTAGAATTTATGGAGAGAAGGGTTCAGAATATTAGGGATCAATTAATGAAAGCCATCTAAATATATGCATATTCATCTCTGTTTCAGAACCAATTGGTAGATTTAAAAATACTCTGATCTTGTATATTATTTAGGGTTAGGAAAGTATTTATGAATAAAATAAAAAATACACCTGTTTGATTCATCCTGAAAGTTACCATATTCAATTGTTCAATCCATTACATATCGGAAGGTGAGAACAGTGTACAATAGGGGTTGAACAGTAGTCCTATAAATCTACCCTAATAATCATGGAACTGTGATGACAATGGTCCTGTCGTTACGGCTTACTCATTTACCTACTCATTTACCTAGGCTCTTTTCAATAGTTCTTATCAATCTGTAAATTACAGTGCATGGAGAATGGTGTTATTTCTATCAGAGAAGTTGATGTTGTTCCACTTGGAACCAACAGGTTGCTCGATCTTATTCACAGTTTCATCGCATGTAAAGGTGGGAATGAAGTCAAGGTCAGAATACGGTGTATCTGTAGACACCACAGCCAAACCATCATTTATTTGATCTCCACCCCAAACGAACAGCAGGGTGAATAGCAGGGTGAATAGCATGGTGAATAGCATGGTGCATAGCATGGTGAATAGCATGGTGAATAGCAGGGTGAATAGCATGGTGAATAGCAGTGTGAATATCATGGTGAATAGCATGGTGAATAGCATGGTGAATAGCAGGGTGAATAACAGGGTGAATAGCATGGTGCATAGCAGGGTGAATAGCAGGGTGAACAGCAGGGTGAACAGCATGGTGAACAGCAGGGTGAATAGCAGGGTGAACAGCATGGTGCATAGCAGGGTGAATAGCAGGGTGAACAGCAGGGTGAACAGCATGGTGAACAGCATGGTGAATAGCAGGGTGAATAGCAGGGTGAATAGCAGGGTGAACAGCATGGTGCATAGAATGGTGAATAGCATGGTGAATAGCAGGGTGAATAGCATGGTGAACAGCAGGGTGAACAGCAGGGTGAATAGCATGGTGAATAGCATGGTGAACAGCAGGGTGAACAGCAGGGTGAACAGCATGGTGAATAGCAGGGTGAACAGCATGGTGAATAGCAGGGTGAATAGCAGGGTGAATAGCATGGTGAACAGCAGGGTGAATAGCAGGGTGAACAGCAGGGTGAACAGCATGGTGAATAGCAGGGTGAATAGCAGGGTGAATAGCAGGGTGAACAGCAGGGTGAACAGCAGGGTGAACAGCAGGGTGAATAGCATGGTGAACAGCAGGGTGAATAGCAGGGTGAACAGCATGGTGAATAGCAGGGTGAACAGCAGGGTGAATAGCATGGTGAACAGCAGGGTGAACAGCAGGGTGAATAGCAGGGTGAATAGCATGGTGAACAGCAGGGTGAACAGCAGGGTGAATAGCATGGTGAATAGCAGGGTGAACAGCAGGGTGAATAGCAGGGTGAATAGCAGGGTGAACAGCATGGTGCATAGAATGGTGAATAGCATGGTGAATAGCAGGGTGAATAGCATGGTGAACAGCAGGGTGAACAGCAGGGTGAATAGCATGGTGAATAGCATGGTGAACAGCAGGGTGGATAGCAGGGTGAACAGCAGGGTGAATAGCAGGGTGAATAGCATGCTATTCTCATGCTTAAGTTCAAGGTCAGTATACTCATAGAGAGAAAAGTGCATAAAAGGGACTTTCCATTTACGGGTGTGTTTAACTCGGGTCGGAATTCCCCCCAAAGTGTCTCAGAGAAGTAGTGCTGATGTAGCATCAGGTCCCCTTGTCCACATAGTTATCTTTTACATTAGGATCTAAAACGCAATACTGATCCTGTCAGCACTCCTATCCCTGTGACGCTTTGTGATGGACGGTTTATCATTGACCATTTTAGTATAAATTGAGTTTATTCCAATATACATGGCAGCTTTAAAGCTGAATTGCGTGTACATCAGAAGTTCAAGATAACACAATAAATTAATAAATGTTTTATGGACCATTGTGCTGTTTTCTATCTAGGTGGTGGAGGAGCTCCTATCTAAGGCTGGCACTATCGGGCAGGAGACCGCCAAAGCCATCGCAGACGCTGCCATGCTGGAAGTGGCAAGCACTACAAGGGGCAAAATGGTAACGGGGATATCACTAACACTGCTTTATTGTACTACTGATCAAATAGTTATGAAGTAGGTATATGAGTAAGATATGCTGATAGCACGATTCATTACAGTGAACCACACCTTATTTTGAAGTGCAAAGTACTGTTCTACTGTGTACTGCTTTGTGTCGTGCCTAAGAACAGGTCATCATGCCTTATTGCTTAAATTGGGTTACTTTGTTTTTCAGGAACCTGATGAATTCTATGAAGGAATCACTTTTGAAAATTTTCTACAGGTATGGTGTTACTGTGTATTGCACAAGATATTCAAATTGGCTGTTACATAAAAAAAAAGGAAATGCCATTTCACTATGAGTTATGCAAACACAAGCTATTAAAACAGTGACATTTGGTGTCTTTAAATTCTGATATACTTTATATACAGTATACTTTAAATACTGTATACTTGATATACTTTATGCTGTTTACTTTATATACTGTTTACTTTATATACCTTATACTGTTTACTTTATATACTGTTTATTTATATACTGTACTGTATACTTTACATACTGTATACTTTACATACTGTATACTACCATATCAGTCTTACATTCCACTACCTTTTCTCCCCTCAGATTCTAAACACCTTCGATATTGAGACGAGGATGCATGTTCGCTTCTTAAACATGGACACTGCAACCTTGCGATGTGGAAAATCTAAATGAGCCCAGGTCTCCTTTAAGAGACATCGTTATTGTACTGCTGTTTTTTGTTGAATTAATCTCTCCCGTCTTCCTCTGTAATGAAGCCAAATACTTTTCATAAAATACTTTTCATGCACTAAAGTGTAATTAAATACCTTTCATATGCACTAATATTTAAATACAATTAATATGCACTAATGTTTTCATACTTTTAATTATTAATGGGAAATTATTATCAGAATAATACATTGTGATACATGACATGTAAATGCACAATATTGCCTACATATACCCCCCTCATCCTTCATACCCCCCCCCCCCCCCCCCTTCATACCACCCCCCTCATGTCAATGTTATGTTTACAGTACTGACATTTTGAGTGCCTAGATGTTCACATGACCTGTTATGTGGATCACTTCTGAGGATCAGAGTTGGCAATGGCATCCAGGGTCACTTTTATTCTGGCTCACATTCAGAGCCTGAGACACAGGGCACAGTGCATTCCTACAGGGCTAGAGAATACACTTGGGACTCATTTATCTACTTCACAGAGCTTTATTATGTCTGTGCATTTCCAATTGAAACACTGGACACTGTCCTCTGCTATGGCCTTGGTAGGGAGACTTACAGCACTCTCTGTAAGTTGTAAGTTTCACCACTACTTTTTTGTTTAAATTCTATTTCTAATACATTAAATGGATATTGTGCCTTATGCCCAAAGAACTTGCAATAGCCTTGACAGTAATTTATATACATTTTCTATTAATTCAAAATAAATAAATTGTGATGAAAAATGTCAACATTATTTGTGTTTTGCGTGCATCTTCTTGTGAATACAGAAGCACTTTACGCAGTTCCACTGAAGTAAATTAAGCAGAAAGATTAGTTGATTGTTGTTCAATTTATGGAGCATACTGTATCAGTGTGAAGTTCAATATCTCTTTAACAAAATATAATCCCATCATGACAATGCATTTATTCTGAATTCATTTATTTTACATCAGAAGTTCAATTAAACAACTCACTATACAAAATGTGGATAGCAAGATTAAAACCAATGCTTTGAATGTACATTTACACCTTTGTCACGCCCTGACCATAGTTTGCTTTGTATGTTTTATGTTTTGTTTGGTCAGGGTGTGATCTGAGTGGGCATTCTATGTTGTATGTCTGGTTTGTCTATTTCTATGTGTTTGGCCTGATATGGTTCTCAATCAGAGACAGGTGTTTTGCGTTGTCTCTGATTGGGAACCATATTTAGGTAGCCTGTTTTGTGTTGTGGGTTATTGTCTATGTGTTAGTTGCTTGTGTCTGCACTGTTTATTTATAGCGTCACGTTCGTTTGTTGTTTTGTAAGTTTGTCAAGGGTTCTTCGTTTCTTCGTTTATTAAATAGAAGAATGTATTCACTTCACGCTGCGCCTTGGTCCTCCTCTCTTCCACATTACGACGATCGTGACAACCTTTATAAGGAAACATGAGGTTCTTTAAAAAAAAATACGGACCACTACCTTCACAAACAAAATTCAAAATTAAATTCAGTTTGGAAAATCAAACAGATTTATAAAAGCTGGTTTGATTTGTGCAGACCCCATATCCTGGTTAAACCAGACTGAACACTGATGAAACAACAGTGAGCACAGCATTCAGTCTTCTTATCTATGCATAGTCACTTAACCCGACCTACATGTACATATTACCTCAAATACCTCAACTAACCGGTGCCCCCGCACATTGACTCTGTACCTTGCTGTTGTTATACTACTACTATACTACTGCTGTTTAATTATTTGTCATTTAAATTTTTTACTTTCAATTATTATTATTTTTTTTACTTAAGACTTATTTCTCTTAAAACTTCTTAAAGCATTGTTGGTTAAGGGCTTGTAAGTAAGCATTTCACCGTAAGGTACACCTGTTGTATTCGGCGCATGTGACAAATAACATTTGATTCGATTTTTGATTTAACCAGGATATGAGAACAATGCAGTCACACATCACATACAGTATATAGTGTCCAGAGGCCCACAACCAGTGTATAAAAATCCTGGTTGTAGATTGGGTACGTGGGTCAGTAGGAAGGGTGAGAGCAAGACAGGATGTCATAGGGAACGGCCAGGCCGATGTTGTAACCAGATGACTCTACGTAGTGAGACCTGCAGATGGGCAAAACATGGTCCTGGGAGGAAGAGTCTTCAGAGAAGTCCTAGTGGCAGATCACTCCCCTGTGTCTAATGTGGACAGAGAGAATGAGGTGAGTTAAACAACAGACACTACTCTCTGTCCCCTGTGTCTAATGTGGACAGAGAGAATGAGGTGAGTTAAACAACAGACACTACTCTCTGTCCCCTGTGTCTAATGTGGACAGAGAGAATGAGGTGAGTTAAACATCAGACACTACTCTCTGTCCCCTGTGTCTAATGTGGACAGAGAGAATGAGGTGAGTTAAACAATAGACACTACTCTCTGTCCCCTGTGTCTAATGTGGACAGAGAGAATGAGGTGAGTTAAACAATAGACACTACTCTCTGTCCCCTGTGTCGTGTGGACAGAGAGAATGAGGTGAGTTAAACAACAGACACTACTCTCTGTCCCCTGTGTCGTGTGGACAGAGAGAATGAGGTGAGTTAAACAACAGACACTACTCTCTGTCCCCTGTGTCGTGTGGACAGAGAGAATGAGGTGAGTTAAACAACAGACACTACTCTCTGTCCCCTGTGTCGTGTGGACAGAGAGAATGAGCCAATGCTCTCTGCATAATGTTCTCTGCAGAACAAAGTAGAGGTGCACTAAGCCCAAAACGTATACGTATGAGAAGTATTTTCTTGTGCAATGATCTGTATTGGGATAGGACAGCCTGAGGAAGTACTTAGAACCGGGGTATGCCATGTTTATGAATAGCATTAGCATCAAACTGCCTTCAGGGTTTAGAGTGTCAGCGGGAGTCAGTGTTAGAGGGGTGAGGGAGGGTCTGTGCGTTATCAGTCACCTGCAGTAGGCTGTGAGGTCGTCGTCTGTGATGCAGGCCCCTCGTGGAGACTTTCGTCTGGGATGTTGGTTTTCACCAGGGAGCTGGTGTTGAACCGGACGTGTCTGACTGGGTGCCTGAAAATAGACAGGAAGGAGAAACAACAAACACCATTTATTACAATTAAATATTTTTTATATATTTTTCGCACAATCCCAAACACTCACAAACCCAAACACACACAAAACCCAAACACTCACAAAACCAAACACACACAAACCCAAACACACACAAACCCAAACACACACAAACCCAAACACTCACAAACCCAAACACACACAAACCCAAACACTCACAAACCCAAACACACACACACACTCACAAAACCAAACACACACAAACCCAAACACACACAAACCCAAACACACACAAACCCAAACACTCACAAACCCAAACACTCACAAACCCAAACACTCACAAACCCAAACACACACAAACCCAAACACACACAAACCCAAACACACACAAACCCAAACCCACACAAACCCAAACACACACAAACCCAAACACTCACAAACCAAAACACACACAAACCCAAACACTCACACTCACAAACCCAAACACACACAAACCCAAACCCAAACACACACAAACCCAAACACACACAAACCCAAACACTCACAAACCCAAACACTCACAAACCCAAACACTCACAAACCCAAACACACAAACCCAAACACAAAAACACACAAACCCAAACACTCACAAACCCAAACACACACAAACACACACAAACCCAAACACTCACAAACCCAAACAAACCCAAACACTCACACACACAAACCCAAACACACACAAACCCAAACACTCACAAACCCAAACCCTCACACTCACAAACCCAAACACTCACAAACCCAAACACTTACACTTACACTCACAAACCCAAACACACAAACACATACACTCACAAACCCAAACAAAACCAAACACTCACACTCACAAACCCAAACACTCACAAACCCAAACACTCACACTCACAAACCCAAACAAACCCAAACCCAAACACTCACAAACCCAAACACACACAAACCCAAACAAACCCAAACACTCACACTCACAAACCCAAACAAACCCAAACAAACCCAAACACTCACAAACCCAAACACACACAAACCCAAACAAACCCAAACACTCACAAACCCAAACACTCACAAACCCAAACAAACCCAAACACTCACACTCACAAACCCAAACAAACCCAAACACACACAAACCCAAACACTCACAAACCCAAACACTCACAAACTCAAACAAACCCAAACACTCACACTCACAAACCCAAACACTCACAAACCCAAACCCTCACAAACCCAAACACTCACAAACCCAAACACACACAAACCCAAACACTCACAAACCCAAACACTCACAAACCCAAACACATTCACTAAGGAGCTGAGAATTGATCAATCAATACTGATGCACCTGTTGGTTTGCTGCCAATGTCAGCCTGATAGGTCAATGTTGCATATTGCTGAATATTTTTTAAATGCATACAAGTGACAGGAACCGCAAGACACATAAATGAGGATATGAATAAGTGCAGAACAGCACATGTCCGTCCTCTACCTGCCTTTAGTGGCACAAACAAATAGATGTGTCAACAGATGCACACTAAACAACCAAGAGAAAGAACTCTCTTGTCCCACCTTCCACAGGTTGGCTCCCATCCTCATCTCCCAGACGCAGACCAATCCCTCGCCTCCGCCGCTCACAATCTTCCAATCGTCTGCCTGCACGGAGGTCATGTGGAGGTCATGTACGGAGGTCATACAGTGATGTCACAGAGGAGCCGGTGCACCGGTAAAACACCCTCACACTGAAACGGAACACACAGAGAGGAAGTTGTAATTTCATCTTTACTAGGTTACCAGAGCAACTGCGGTGTGTCAGAACAATTCATTACAGAGGGAACTAACAGAGAAGCAGTGAAACATGATCAGAGAAGATACACACCAACAAAGACAGGTAGAAACAGCAAGAGCAGGTGGCATGGAGAGGTTTTCATCTGCTTCTGCCCTCATATAAACCAACATGTCGTTACTATAGCCACCAATAACACTAATTCACTCAAAGCTACAAATATTTTAGGTGTTCTGAACTGATTAAACATGATCTCTGTCCCAAATCCCACCCTATTCCCTATATAGTGCACTTCTTTTGACCAGAGCCATATGGGGCTCTGGTCAAAAGTAGTGCACTATATAGGGAATATGGTGACATTTTGGGCCGTGTTATGGCAGTGCTGTAGCATTAATAAAACTAAGAGGAGGATTCTTGGGTCTGGTTTGACGAGCCACACATGCCCCATGGACCTCAGCCCCATCTGTTCATCACCGCTTCAGTTTATTGGGTCCCCAGCAACAGCCAGAGGATGAGTCCATGCTAAAAGCTTTCCAAAAGTTCATACACCAAATCTAATTTATTTGGGGGTGAACAGATTAAATTTCCGCTTCAAGAAATTAAACGAATCAGGGTTGCATAGCTAAATGGGCATTAGTATTGTAACTAAGACGTATGGCGAGACATGGCCTGTGTCCCAACAGGCACCCTATTCCCTAGGTCATATGGGCCCTGGTCAAAAGTAGTGCACTATATAGGGAATAGGGTGCAATTTAAAATGCAGCCATGGTCGTGGCTGCTGAGTGGTGTTGTTTCAGGGGATTAAAAGTTACTGTCTGGCAGTCTGTTTGAAGTGTGCCCCTGTCTTTCCTAAGCTGCCAGTGAATACGCTACTACACATTAATCATCCCGATCCTTGTTTTCTACTAGAAAACACAGCAAAGTGAGAGCGGGCCTGCATAAACCAGATTGGGATTACATCATCGTACCGTGGACACTCAAATACTGTAACATAATCTTAATAGTTGAGGTCAATAAATGTATGTTGAAAACTAGACTAACTATTTGATGTTTTAACACATAGTGCAGAGTCACAGACTGCCATGAAACAGAAAGCCTACTAGAGGAGACATTGCAGACAGGCTATTTTGCTACTGGCACAGGACCACTGGGCACGACCTTGGCTCTCTCTCCCTCTCCCCATCTGTGGCCTGGGCATTTATGATCAGGCAGTATTCCAGACAGCCCCGGTCTAATCAGGACCCTCATTTGCTCCCTGGAAACTCCAGAAAAAGAGTGAGAGAGCAACCAATTTGGAGAAGAGGAGGAGAGGAGGAAGACGTGCATTAGGCCCTGGCCTTTGGCCACCCTGATGGACAGCCATAACAGACTCCAGCCCCCCTCAACCAGAGCAGATTCCAGCCCCTAGCCCCCCTCAACCAGAGCAGACTCCAGCCCCTAGCCCCCCTCAACCAGAGCAGACTCCAGCCCCTAGCCCCCCTCAACCAGAGCAGACTCCAGCCCCTAGCCCCCCTCAACCAGAGCAGACTCCAGCCCCTAGCCCCCCTCAACCAGAGCAGACTCCAGCCCCTAGCCCCCCTCAACCAGAGCAGACTCCAGCCCCTAGCCCCCCACAGCCAGAACAGACTCTACCCCTAGCACCCCACAGCCAGAACAAACTCTAGCCACTAGCCCCACACAGCCAGAACAGACTCCAGCCCCTAGCCCCACACAGCCAGAACAGACTCCAGCCCCTAGTCCCACACAGCCAGAACAGACTCCAGCCCCTAGCCCCACATAGCCAGAACAGACTTCAGCCCCCTAGCACCCCACAGCCAGAACAGACTCCAGCCCCTAGCCCCACACAGCCAGAACAGACTCCAGCCCCTAGTCCCACACAGCCAGAACAGACTCCAGCCCCTAGCCCCACATAGCCAGAACAGACTTCAGCCCCCTAGCACCCCACAGCCAGAACAGACTCCAGCCCCTAGCCCCACACAGCCAGAACAGACTCCAGCCCCTAGTCCCACACAGCCAGAACAGACTCCAGCCCCTAGCCCCCCACAGCCAGAACAGACTCTACCCCTAGCACCCCACAGCCAGAACAGACTCCAACCACACACAGCCAGAACAGACTCCAGCCCCCCACAGCCAGAACAGACTCTAGCCCCCCACAACCAGAACAGACTCTAGCCCCCCACAACCAGAACAGACTCCAGCCCCCCACAACCAGAACAGACTCCAGCCCCTAGCCCCCCACAGCCAGAACAGACTCTACCCCTAGCACCCCACAGCCAGAACAGACTCCAACCACCCTCAGCCAGAACAGACTCCAGCCCCGCACAGCCAGAACAGACTCTAGCCCCCCACAACCAGAACAGACTCTAGCCCCCCACAACCAGAACAGACTCCAGCCTCCCACAACCAGAACAGACTCCAGCCCCTAGCCCCACATAGCCAGAACAGACTCCAGCCCCTAGCACCCCACAGCCAGAACAGACTCCAGCCCCTAGCACCCCACAGCCAGAACAGACTCCAGCCCCTAGCACCCCATAGCCAGAACAGACTCCAGCCCCTCACAGCCAGAACAGACTCCAGCCCCCCACAGCCAGAACAGACTCCAGCCCCCCTCAACCAGAGCAGACTCCAGCCCCTAGCCCCCCTCAACCAGAGCAGACTCCAGCCCCTAGCCCCCCTCAACCAGAGCAGACTCCAGCCCCTAGCCCCCCTCAACCAGAGCAGACTCCAGCCCCTAGCCCCCCTCAACCAGAGCAGACTCCAGCCCCTAGCCCCCCTCAACCAGAGCAGACTCCAGCCCCTAGCCCCCCACAGCCAGAACAGACTCTACCCCTAGCACCCCACAGCCAGAACAAACTCTAGCCACTAGCCCCACACAGCCAGAACAGACTCCAGCCCCTAGCCCCACACAGCCAGAACAGACTCCAGCCCCTAGTCCCACACAGCCAGAACAGACTCCAGCCCCTAGCCCCACATAGCCAGAACAGACTTCAGCCCCCTAGCACCCCACAGCCAGAACAGACTCCAGCCCCTAGCCCCACACAGCCAGAACAGACTCCAGCCCCTAGTCCCACACAGCCAGAACAGACTCCAGCCCCTAGCCCCACATAGCCAGAACAGACTTCAGCCCCTAGCCCCACACAGCCAGAACAGACTCCAGCCCCTAGCCCCACACAGCCAGAACAGACTCCAGCCCCTAGTCCCACACAGCCAGAACAGACTCCAGCCCCTAGCCCCCCACAGCCAGAACAGACTCTACCCCTAGCACCCCACAGCCAGAACAGACTCCAACCACACACAGCCAGAACAGACTCCAGCCCCCCACAGCCAGAACAGACTCTAGCCCCCCACAACCAGAACAGACTCTAGCCCCCCACAACCAGAACAGACTCCAGCCCCCCACAACCAGAACAGACTCCAGCCCCTAGCCCCCCACAGCCAGAACAGACTCTACCCCTAGCACCCCACAGCCAGAACAGACTCCAACCACCCTCAGCCAGAACAGACTCCAGCCCCCCACAGCCAGAACAGACTCTAGCCCCCCACAACCAGAACAGACTCTAGCCCCCCACAACCAGAACAGACTCCAGCCCCCCACAACCAGAACAGACTCCAGCCCCTAGCCCCACATAGCCAGAACAGACTCCAGCCCCTAGCACCCCACAGCCAGAACAGACTCCAGCCCCTAGCACCCCACAGCCAGAACAGACTCCAGCCCCTAGCACCCCACAGCCAGAACAGACTCCAGCCCCTCACAGCCAGAACAGACTCCAGCCCCCCACAGCCAGAACAGACTCCAGCCCCTCACAGCCAGAACAGACTCCAGCCCCTCACAGCCAGAACAGACTCCAGCCCCCCACAGCCAGAACAGACTCCAGCCCCTAGCCCCCCTCAACCAGAACAGACTCCAGCCCCTCACAGCCAGAACAGACTCCAGCCCCTCACAGCCAGAACAGACTCCAGCCCCCCACAGCCAGAACAGACTCCAGACCCTCACAGCCAGAACAGACTCCAGCCCCCCACAGCCAGAACAGACATCAGAGAGACTGACTACATACAAGACTACTACATCAGAGAGACTGACTACATACAACACTACTACATCAGAGAGACTGACTACATACAAGACTAATACATCAGAGACTGACTAGATACAACACTACTACATCAGAGAGACTGACTACATACAAGACTACTACATCAGAGACTGACTACATACAACACTACTACATCAGAGAGACTGACTACATACAAGACTACTACATCAGAGACTGACTACATACAAGACTACTACATCAGAGAGACTGACTACATACAACACTACTACATCAGAGAGACTGACTACATACAAGACTACTACATCAGAGAGACTGACTACATACAACACTACTACATCAGAAACTGACTACATACAAGACTACTACATCAGAGAGACTGACTACATACAAGACTACTACATCAGAGACTGACTACATACAAGACTACTACATCAGAGAGACTGACTACATACAACACTACTACATCAGAGAGACTGACTACATACAACACTACTACATCAGAGACTGACTACATACAAGACTACTACATCAGAGAGACTGACTACATACAAGACTACTACATCAGAGACTGACTACATACAAGACTACTACATCAGAGAGACTGACTACATACAACACTACTACATCAGAGAGACTGACTACATACAACACTACTACATCAGAGACTGACTACATACAAGACTACTACATCAGAGACTGACTACATACAAGACTACTACATCAGAGACTGACTACATACAAGACTACTACATCAGAGAGACTGACTACATACAACACTACTACATCAGAGAGACTGACTACATACAACACTACTACATCAGAGACTGACTACATACAAGACTACTACATCAGAGACTGACTACATACAAGACTACTACATCAGAGACTGACTACATACAAGACTACTACATCAGAGACTGACTACATACAAGACTACATAAGGCGGAGGGACAAAGTTAACTCTTCTACTTTGGCTGTTGTTGCAGGTGAGCTGGGGGTTCCACCTTTAAAAGACTGGCTATTCACAACGAGTCATAGAGTTGTCTGGGCTTTGTCTGCATTAGTCTGTCTACTTATTGCCTGATGAATTTGGTAGGAAAGTCATGGCAGGAGTTTGATTGGTAAGGATTCTGCCCAAAACGTTTTTATTTATTTTACCTGCCAACTCCTGTACCGCTGTCAGGGACAAGTGCAAATGAAATTGGCTCCTTTTCTGTCTTTCTTTCCCCCATTCTGAGAGCCAGGTTGCAGATGCAGTGCGCGTGTGTGTGTGTGTGTGTTTTAGCGGCTGAATGGCGAGGCCACAGGACAGCAGTGTGAAGGCTGCCAGCATCTGTCTCCCGTTGTCTCCCTCACAAATACCCCCAGGCTATAACACTCTGCTGATCCACGTAGCTCCCTCTTATAAAATCTATTTTATTTTCTGCCTGATTTCATTTAGGTTTTCTCTGTTTAGTTTTTCCAGGTTTCCGTTTCTCCTGTTTTTTCAGGTATTCGCTCTCAAAATCAGATTTTGTTTATTATAGAAAAACAACTATATTGGTTGTAAGTCCACAATAATGCTTAAAACACACCAGGAGAGCACTTTTGAGGTCTAGGATTTTTGGGTGTAGTTATCCTTTAATTCCAGCAAGAGGCTGTTGTTGAGCTGTGTTTTTGTAGAACGTGTGCTAGTATAGTTTGCAAAACAACTACCCACTGGATTGATGCAAATAATCATGATATCATTCTGCCAGGTATGCATAGACTACTTTGTAGACTACTTTCAATACATTTAGTTGATCTCTCTCTCTCTCATCAGCTGTGATTGTGTGTTGAGGAATATTGTGTTGTAATAAACAGGTTTGTTTCTGACTAGAGCCCAGCAGGTGTACCCAAGGGAGCCACTGGATCTAATCTGGTACTACTGTGGTGCTAAAATCTGACAGGCAAAATAATGTGCCAGTGTGTGTGTATGTATGTCTGTGTGTGTGTGTACACTCAGCAGGTGTAATGACACATTGGGTCCCATACCTCCTGTCTTTGTTTCCTCACACCATCAGGTGAGGGGGGCTGTCTCTTAGGTTGACACAGGAGAAGTCTGCTGCTGAGTTTCCCAGAGACACCTCAGACTGGCCTGTCTATAGACTGTATATCTGGATCTGTACACAATACTACACAGAGGGTTAGACTCCTTCACTGGCTACTAAAAATTATTCTGCACCAGAATATAAACAGAGGTAACACATAGAAACAGAGTTATTTGGCAATGGATACTGTTGCTACAGACACTGCAGCATGAGTTAGATAACACCTGGATTTTAGCAGATTGAGCAGAGTGTAAAACGTGCTCATGGTGTACTCTACATCTAGCAGCAGCATGAGACATGCAGCAGTGAAGACAGACGTTGATCCTCACAACTTTTTTCTCTCACACACCGTCTCTGTCTGTCTGAGCTCTGAGACTCATCACAACACTTTCCATTGCCTACGCTTTTACACAGGAATTCATCTCTGTGCTGTTAAGGGAGCGACATTAACAGAATCTAAATTAAATAAAATGGTTGTCAGTAATTATAAACACTACATTTTCTTGGCAAAATGGGCTATGAATACAGTATTGTAAAGCTTAAATAACAAAAAGGTTTGAATATGATAGGAAAGACATTGACCCACAAGCATATCAATATTAATTCAAAGAGAATGATTAATTGTGTTCCCTCCAGCTCCATAACAAAAGCCTTTTAAAATGTTATTTAAATGATGTAATCTGGCTGTGTTATAATTGGTCAATTAGTGGCTGGAGCGGTTCTCTTTTCAAAACAACACTAAACAAACTAGCCAACCTTCAGACAGAATGGGGAATGATAGATAAAGACATTAAACAAAGGATGAGAGAAAAGAGAAGAGGGGGGGGGGAAGAGAAGAGAGACACAGTGTGTAGGAGAGAGAGAGAGAGAGAGAGAGGGAGCAAGCAGCATGATGTAAGGCTTGAGAAGATGCCAATTGTTTTGTGTCTCCTATTTGGGCCAGGCAGCCTTAATGTGAGCTAGCCCCAAGCGGAGCAAGCCAAAATCACACACAGGACATACACAGGATACACTCTCACACACACAAACACACACAGGACTTTAAAATGACAGCTTGATGGGATTCGGGAAGGGGCCTAGGAGGAAAGGAGAGGAGAGGGGGAAGGAGAAGAGAGGGGAGAGGGAAGGAGAGGAAAAGGAAGAAGGGGAGAGGGAAGTAGAGGAGGAAGCAGAAGAAGGGAGAGGGAAGGAGAGGAGAGAGGGAAGGAGAGGGGAGCGGGGAGGAGAGGAGGGAGGGAGAGAGCAGAGGGGGGATGAGAGGAAGGAGAGAGGAGAGGGAAGGAGAGGGGAGAGGGAAGGAGAGGGAGAGGAGATGGAAAGAGAGGAGAGGAGAGTGGAGAGGATAGAGAAGAGAGGAGAGGGAAGGAGAGGAGAGAGGGGAGATGAGAGAGAAGGAGAGGGGAGAGGAGAGGGAAGGAGACAGGAGTGGATGAGAGGGGGCTGTCTGCTTGTCTTTTTTTCGATGAATCATCTCAGTTTTGGGGGGAAGGGATTTGATTAAAAAGCAACCCAAACCAGCTATTATGTGGAGGAGCTGTCAGCGAAAGGGAGTATAGAGGCAGTTTGACGCTAATATGGAAACAGTTTAGGGAGCACCTCAGCATGCTTTGATGAAAGGCCTCGTGGCTTTGGCTACAGCAGAGTCATCGTGTTAATGTGGCTGCTGGATTCCTGGAGGGATAGTTAGAACAAAAATAAAATGATACATCTATAATTTGTCCTAAATCGCTCCCTTCACGAGTTCCTTTGTTAAGTAAATGAAGATGAATGTCCCTAAATGATTGTCAAATGATGCAGTCAGTTGAGTTCATGTTGCATTGTTTTTACACTTGACTTTCAGATGTCAGGTAGGTTAATGCATTTAAAAACAAGTAGAACTAACTTATAGATCCAATGTGAACAAACATTGGCATGAATACAGTATATCAAGCTCACAGAGTTTGAAGACACATTCAAAGCAACTGTCAGAAGTTAATCCAGACCATTGATCCTAAACGACGAAAGGATCCTAATGGAACATGCCACACTTTTCACTGAACAAATCTATGTCATGGATGTGTTGTGTGTAACCTATGGAGGCAGCGGGTACAGGGTACAGGGTACAGGGTACAGGGTAACAGGAGCACTGAGCAGATGTCTAGACCCCCAAGTCCACTGGCTGGGGAGGGGAGAGAGGGAAGGGAGGAATTGGGCTGGGGAAGGGTAGGAGGGTGCAGGTCCAGAGGAGAGGGAGACTGACCGTTTAGCTGACTCTGGCCGACTCTCACAGACACCAGACAGACAGGCCAATAGACAAAGACATGAATAAGACAGACAAATACACGAGACATGTAGACACTTAGCAACATACCGTACACATGAGCAAACAGACAGACAGACAGACAGACAGACAGAGACAGGATCATTACAAAGACCATTCATGTCATAATACCTCTAAAACATGTAGCTGGAAAAGCAACAAGTCCTAGTGATGCCTCAACTCCTCGGTGTGAAGAGAAAACGTCTGGATGCCACCTCCATTCTTTTCACAGCTTTTAATTAGGCATATGTCTTCTCATGAAATAACACATTCTGCCTCAGAGTCTGTTGGCAATTCTTACTTCCCACTTCGCAGAAGGAACATGCTGTCAGAAACACTATGAAACCGATAGACTTGTTAAAGCTGATTAAAAGCTGTAATTCTTCAGTTTAATTAGTGAAGCGAAAACGTGCTAATCATGAATTGGCATAATTCAGAGAAGATGAGCTAGCTAGGTCTATAGTGGAGAGATGAAACAGACGAAAACTCAATGCTCGATTTAATTCATGATCACTACCATATCAAATATTATCCAATCAGTAGTGTTGTCTTAGAATAATTCATATGGAAAAAAGAGGCCTAAGCGGCAGTATTTTGGACAGGACGTGAGACATCAACATGTATGCCTAGTCAGATTGAAGACCTGTGGAGCTGGTAGGCTACTGTGGCAGGAAAAAGGATGTGAAACCTTTGGAATTACCTGGATTTCTGCAGAAATTGGTCATCAAATGTTATCTGATCTTCATCTAAGTCACAACAATAGATAAACATAGTGTGCTTAAACTAATAACACACAAATTATTATATTTGTCTTGTCTATATTGAATACATCATTTAAACATTCACAGTGTAGGTTGGAAAAAGTATGTGAACCCCACGGCTAATGACTTCTCCAAAAGTTAGTTGGAGTCAGCAGTCAGCTGACCTGGAGTCCAATCACTTAGACGAGATTAGAGATGTTGGTTAGACCTGCCTTGCCCTGTAAAAAACATTCACAAAATTTGAGTTTGCTATTCACAAGAAGCATTGCCTGATGTGAACCATGGCTCAAACAAAAGAGATCTCAGAAGACCTAAGATTAAGAATTGTTGACTTGCATTAAGCTAGAAAGGGTTACAAAAGTATCTCTAAAAGCCTTGATGTTCATCAGTCCACAGTAAGACAAATTGTCTATAAATGGAGAAAGTTCAGCACTGTTGCTACTCTCCCTAGGAGTGGACGTCCTGCAAAGATGACTGCAAGAGCACAGCGCAGAATGCTCAATAAGGTTAAGAAGAATCCTAGTGTCAGCTAAAGACTGAAATCTCTGGAACATGTGAACATCTTTTCGATATGTAAAACACTAAACAAGAATGGTGTTCATGAGAGGACACCACGGAAGAAGATATTGCTGTCCAATGTCGTAGCTGAATCAGAATTAGTTAGGTAACATAGATAAATAAGATGTTTTATTTACTCTATACTTGTCATTAGAATGTCTTCTTTTGGACTATACTGTTGGCAGTTGCATTTTCCTTTCTCCTCTAGGGAAAAGTCACTTGGGGCCCAGAGAGGGGAGAGGTCAGGCTTGTCTTTTACATGTCTGGTAATATGTAGAATATCAGAAAGGGAGAAGTCAGGTTTGAACATTGTCTTCATAGGTGAATATATCTGTGAAACCATGTGAAGTGCTCCACTATGTCTGTACTCCAGTCATTCCCTCCTTTTCCCATTGGGGGGAGGAGTATGGCAGTGTCTGGAACCATTGTATTACCCCTCTGATGTTCCATGAATCTTGACCTAGTATATGACCTAGAGGCTCACTCCCCTCCGTGAGCTTGTCCAGGAGGGAAGGTATTTGAGATGGGGGTATCTAGAATTGACAATTGATATATGCCATTGGATGAGGTAACATTTTGGTACTAGGAAGTACCAAGAACGAGAAGTAGAATCTCGTCTAAGAGACCAAACTGAATGATAATTCATAGCTAATGCTATCTGGCTATGGGATACTCCTCTCTCAAGTAAAAGGCCCTTTGTGAAGTTCCTAAGATCTGTGGTTCGTCATGTGAGTTGAGAGGGGTGTATCTTGGCTATAAAAGATACTAAGTATTCTTTTGTAAGCACTCTCAGAGAATTCATTTATAGACACTGAATTGATCTGAGAGTCAAAGGGCTATGGTGAAGCTCATATAATTAAAGATGGAGTTTAAAATATAACTCTGACTTGTGTGTGGTTTGTAAACTCTCCTCATTTAGTAATACAGGAAATTACCACGACACCAACAAAAAACATTGCTGCACGTCTGAAGTTTGCAAAAGTGCACATGGATGTTCCACAGCGCTACTGGCATAATATTCTGTGGACAGATGAAACTACAGTTGAGTTGTTTGGAAAGAACACAGAACACTTTGTGTGATGAAAAAAGGTACAGCACACCAACATCAAAACCTCATCCCAACTGTAAAGTATGGTCGAGTGAGCATCATGGTTTGGGGCTGCTTTGCTGCCTCAGGGCCTGGACAGCTTGCTATCATCGATGGAAAAATGAATTCCCAAGTTTATCAAGACATTTTGCAAGAGAATATGAGGAATATCTGTCCGCCAAATGAAGCTCAACAGAAGTTGGGTGATGCAACAGGACAACGACCCAAAACACAGAAGTAAATCAACAACAGAATGGCTTCAACAGAAGAAAATACGCCTTTCTGGAGTGGCCCAGTCAGAGTCCTGACCTCAACCCGATTGAGATGCTGTGGCATGACCTCAAGAGAGCGCTTCACACCAGACATCCCAAGAATATTGCTGAACTGAAACAGTTTTGTAAAGAGGAATGGTCCAAAATTCCTCCTGACAGTTGTGCAGGTCTGATCCACAACTACAGAAAACGTTGAGGTTATTGCTGCCAAAGGAGGGTCAACCAGTTATTAAATCCAAGGGTTCACATACTTTTTCCAACATGCACTGTGAATGTTTACATGGTGTGTTCAATAAAGACATGAAAACATATAATTGTTTGTGTGTTATTAGTTTAAGCAGACTGTGTTTGTCTATTGTTGTGACCTAGATCAGATCCAGGTATTTCCAAAGGGTTCACATACTTTTTCTTGCCATTGTATATGACATCTCTCTTGATTTTACAAGATTTAAAAAATTTTTTTTAGCTGTAACCTTGAGAGGAAGCACTGCAGCAAAGTTCTCCCTCAAATGTTCTCCTCGGCCCAATATGTGGCGCTTTAGTGATAATATAACATCATCAGGAATGAGAACATTGTAATGATGTCAGTGGGATAGCTCTGCCAAAGAAATGTCTAACCAACAGAGAGAGGTTCCATTTAGGTCCGGTCCCTAGTCACTCGACTAATTACTTAAGTACCAGCATCTGTGCCTAACAAAACATTCAACTTTCAGAGAGAGACAGACGAAGGTGTTTAACTAAGTGGGTTTTTCAAACAGGGTTTTTGTCACAAAACTACATCTTGCAAATATTTATCTTGAAACACACTGAAATGCATGACACCGATTTACAACTAAAGCCCAAATTGGATCCTCAAATTGGAGCTCAGGTGCATCCTGTTTCCATTGATCATCATAGAGATGTTTCCACAATTTGATTGCAATCCACCGGTGGTAAATTCAATTCATTTGACATGATTTGGAAAGGCACACACCTGTCTATATAAGGTCTCACATTTGAGAGTTCACGTCAGAGCAAAAACCAAGCCATAAGGTCGAAGGAATTGTCCGTAGAGCTCCGAGACAGTATTGTGTCAAGGCACAAGTCTGGGGAAGGGTACCAAAAAATGTCCACCGCAAAATGTTTGCTGCCTTGAAGGTACCCAAGAACACAGTGGGCTCCATCATTCTTAAATGGAAGAAGTTTGGAACCATCATCGCCAAACTGAGAAATCGGGAGGTGACGAAGAACCTAATGGTCACTCTGACAGAGCTCCAGAGTTCCTCTGTGGAGATGGGAGAACCATCCAGAAGGACAACCATCTCTGTAGCAATCCACCAATCAGGCATTTATGGTCGAGAGTCCAGACGGAAGTCACTCCTCAGTAAAAGGCACATAACAGCCCGCTTGAAGTTTGCCAAAAGACACTTAAAGGACTCTCAGACCATGAGAAACAAGATTCTCTGGTCTGATGAAACCAAGATTAAACTCTTTGGCCTGAATGCCAAGCGTCACGTCTGGAGGAAACCAGGCAGGGACTGAGAGACTAGTCAGGATCGAGGGAAAGATGAACTGAGCTAAGTACAGAGAGATCCTTGATAAAAATGTGTTCCAGAGCGCTCCGGACTTCAGACTGGGGCGAAGGTTCACCTTCCTACAGGACAACAACCCTATGCACACAGCCAAGACAACGCAGGAGTGCCTTCGGGACAAGTGTCTGAGCCCGGACTTGAACCTGATGGAAGATCTCTGGAGAGACCTGAAAATAGCTGTGCAGCGACGCTCTGGTTCTGAATACTTACATAAATGTGATATTTCAGTTTTACATTTTTTATAAATTAGCAAACATTTTTAAAAACCTGTTTTTGCTTTGTCATTATGGGGTATTGTGTATAGATTGATGAGGGGGGAAAAAACAATTCAATCAATTTTAGAATAAGGCTGTAACGTAACAAAATGTGGAAAAAGTCAAGGGGTCTGTATACTTTCCGAATGCACTGTACAGTATAATATTCTACAAATTAATTTTAGGCAACAACAAAAGCTGTAGCAAACATTGTCGTGGAAATATTTGGTCAATCATATTTCACAAATACCGGAGCATGTGAGTTCAAATAGACTTTTTATTACTTCATCATAAAAGCCGAGCTGGTTCATGAATACAACTCCTTCCAGTCTTGGCACACACGTGTTATACATTTGTCTTTCTTACGTCATACTCATACTAACTCCTCTTAATGGCTCATCACCTCTGGCATTTAGCCACCGTTATCATATTGCCTCGATATTAGGACATGGAACATGTAGTCACAGAAATAGTATAATGCATGTAGGACCATAGCAACAGACCTTGGCACTCTACAGGAATAACCAATACATGTCATCTTGCTAACTCTTCTGAAAGGGACACCCCTGTTCTGGAAAAGACCCAGCAGGTGTAACCATAGTTGGCCATAACAGTTACAAGAATAACCGACAGGTGCATATCTAATGGTGTCCAATGACCTAGAGCACATACAGAGTACTAGTTTTGCAGACAACTTCTGAAATAAATAATTGCCAGATATGTACTGGAAAATTCACAATAACATACACAACATTGTTTCCCATTCTTTAACAACAGACTCATTAACACAAACACACAATAGGCTACAGCTCGCTTCACAGCTGTGGGGAACTCAACGTATTGTAGTACTGTGTGTGGAGGGCTCTGTACGCAGCATTGTACCTTCACTGTTGCGTTTTGCTCGAAGAAAAAGCCTCATGAAATCAGTCTCCTGTAATTAGCAGAGGGCTAAATGAAGGTACCAGCCTCAGTTAGGAGCAGGGCCCTTAGATACACCACAATAATACAGTATATACAAATAGCAGATACATTGGGAAATAGACTCAACATGTTCAGTGGGTGTATGTGTGTGTGTGCATGTGTGTGTGGATCAAGAGTAAAGAGTAAACTAAATACTACAGTAATTAGGAACACGGCCCAGTATGAGTAGTTCAGCTATTTCTATACCCACAATCCCCAGCGACTGGCCCCATTTCTGTCTCAGATTACCCAGACTGGGGTGCACCTCCCTGTTGGGGTTCCAGAGACTGTTAATAGACTCAGATTAGTGTATTGCTACTCAGACTCAGATTAGTGTATTGCTACTCAGACTCAGATTAGTGTATTGCTACTCAGACTCAGATTAGTGCATTGCTACTCAGACTCAGATTAGTGTATTGCTACTCAGAGTCAGATTAGTGTATTGCTACTCAAAGTCAGATTAGTGTATTGCTACTCAGACTCAGATTAGTGCATTGCTACTCAGACTCAGATTAGTGTATTGCTACTCAGACTCAGATTAGTGTATTGCTACTCAGACTCAGATTAGTGTATTGCTACTCAGAGTCAGATTAGTGTATTGCTACTCAAAGTCAGATTAGTGTATTGCTACTCAGACTCAGATTAGTGTATTGCTACTCAGACTCAGATTAGTGCATTGCTACTCAGACTCAGATTAGTGTATTGCTACTCAGAGTCAGATTAGTGTATTGCTACTCAAAGTCAGATTAGTGTATTGCTACTCAGACTCAGATTAGTGCATTGCTACTCAGACTCAGATTAGTGTATTGCTACTCAGACTCAGATTAGTGTATTGCTACTCAGAGTCAGATTAGTGTATTGCTACTCAGACTCACACTCAGATTAGTGTATTGCTACTCAAACTCAGATTAGTGCATTGCTACTCAGACTCAGATTAGTGTATTGCTACTCAGACTCAGATTAGTGCATTGCTACTCAGACTCAGATTAGTGTATTGCTACTCAGAGTCAGATTAGTGTATTGCTACTCAAAGTCAGATTAGTGTATTGCTACTCAGACTCAGATTAGTGCATTGCTACTCAGACTCAGATTAGTGTATTGCTACTCAGACTCAGATTAGTGTATTGCTACTCAGACTCAGATTAGTGCATTGCTACTCAGACTCAGATTAGTGCATTGCTACTCAGACTCAGATTAGTGTATTGCTACTCAGACTCAGATTAGTGCATTGCTACTCAGACTCAGATGGGTGTTTTGCTACTCAGACTCAGATGGGTGTTTTGCTACTCAGACTCAGATTAGTGCATTGCTACTCAGACTCAGATGGGTGTTTTGCTACTCAGACTCAGATGGGTGTTTTGCTACTCAGACTCAGATTAGTGCATTGCTACTCAGACTCAGATTAGTGTATTGCTACTCAGAGTCAGATTAGTGTATTGCTACTCAGACTCAGATTAGTGCATTGCTACTCAGACTCAGATTAGTGTATTGCTACTCAGAGTCAGATTAGTGTATTGCTACTCAGACTCAGATTAGTGTATTGCTACTCAAAGTCAGATTAGTGTATTGCTACTCAGACTCAGATTAGTGCATTGCTACTCAGACTCAGATGGGTGTTTTGCTACTCAGACTCAGATGGGTGTTTTGCTACTCAGACTCAGATTAGTGCATTGCTACTCAGACTCAGATGGGTGTTTTGCTACTCAGACTCAGATGGGTGTTTTGCTACTCAGACTCAGATTAGTGCATTGCTACTCAGACTCAGATGGGTGTTTTGCTACTCAGACTCAGATTAGTGCATTGCTACTCAGACTCAGATTAGTGTATTGCTACTCAGACTCAGATTAGTGCATTGCTACTCAGAGTCAGATTAGTGTATTGCTACTCAGACTCAGATTAGTGCATTGCTACTCAGACTCAGATTAGTGTATTGCTACTCAAAGTCAGATTAGTGTATTGCTACTCAGACTCAGATTAGTGCATTGCTACTCAGACTCAGATTAGTGCATTGCTACTCAGACTCAGATTAGTGCATTGCTACTCAGACTCAGATTAGTGTATTGCTACTCAGACTCAGATTAGTGTATTGCTACTCAGACTCAGATTAGTGCATTGCTACTCAGACTCAGATTAGTGCATTGCTACTCAGACTCAGATGGGTGTTTTGCTACTCAGACTCAGAGAAATGCAGGTTTGGAGTGACGATAGGGATGCTATTCACTTCGGGTTTCAATTAAGCCCTATAATTATATAATTAAAAAACAAACATTAAAGGGTGGCCAATTTATAGCCGCCCAAATGCGTTGAGCACTCGGAAAAATAATGGTTTGGGCTTCAGTATTTGCTTAGTGCTTAGCTTTGGCATAGCTACCTTAATGTAACCCTGATCCTAACTCCAGGTACGGTAGATCAAAAACACCACCGGGGTCGTATTCATTAGAAACCCTCATTGTCTGTCATGTTTCAATGAATGCCCTAATGAATACGACCCTGTCAAAAGACTGTAATCAATTCAATGTTGATTCACCTACCTTGCCTCCATCGTTCATGGCCCAGCCACAGCTCTTGACCCCCAGGGCAGCGTGTGTCACTGAGGCGTCCAGACAGGTGATTGGGAGGCCGTAGACGGTATGGAGCACCCGGGGCTCCAGGTCCTCAGGGGCCAGCAGGTACACTGTCTCCCCAGCAGAGAGGGCCACCAGGGGGCCACTGTCCACTCCTCTCCCCCCAGCCCCTGGCACTAGGACCATAGACTCCTCCTGTGACCAGAGCCTCTGTTATGAAAGTTAGAACTTTATTCAGCCTGCTGATTAGACTTCTCACTCCATGTGACAGTAAAGTACCTCACATATGAAAAGTCCAGTTGCACTGCTACTGAACTAATATGGTACATAATGGATTGACTGTGACAGATAGAGGAATTAAAATATGAGAAATCACAACAGCAGACTGGATCAATGTAGACACCCTATCATTGCATCAGGGGATTCTATCATAATCCTCTTTAAAATGATCAAGCTGAGAGAGAGTGAGAGAGAGAGAGAGAGAGAGAGAGAGAGAGACAGACAGACAGAGAGAGAGAAAGAGACAGACCGAGAGAAAGAAAGAGTGAGAGAGTGAGAGAGAGACAATGTAATCATATGTTTCCCATGCCAATAAAGCCCTTTGAATTGAAATTGAATTGAGAGAGAGACTCACAGGTTTGGGAAGCGTGGCCTGGCAGAGGGTCCTCCAGTAGCCCGTCATCAGGCTGGTCCAGCCGGACGTCTAGCCCAGCAGCAGTACCTAAGGTGGGGCTCTCCAGGCTCAGAGCCAGGGTGTGGACCCTCCCAGGGATCTGGAACCCTGATCTGTGCTGCAAATCATGTGTGAAACACAAACAAACTCTGGCTGAAACTAATCCGGGACTTGCATGAGTAGCAGGTCCAAGATCCAAGACCAGAGTACAAGATGCAGCAGCACGAGTCACGTGGAACCTTTTGCCCAGCTAGCTCGCTAATGTGGAATGTGTGTCTTGCTAATCGCACCCTGAAACTGTTATTTTCAAGTCTTGTGAAAGCAAAACGTTTTCTGTACAATTCCCAGAAAAGGCTAGCCAGTGGAATAGCCATTAAGTTGACTGGAGAGTTGAGGACTCCCACTCACCATAGCCATAGGAAGCCACACCAGACGTGACTGATGTGAGGTCTGGGGCTGAGGTCTGCAGTCAAGGGGGCTGGACCGCAGGAAGGGGGCCTCAGGAAGGAGGCTGCAGAGTCCTAGTGGAGGGTGTCCCACAGTCTCACATCCCCTGACGTGTACCTGGGGGGACGGAAAACAACGTTACACAACACGAGGGATTATATTAACATTAAAGAGATTCGCGACATAGTGAATAGAAGCCTAAAACAGTCACTTTTTACGAAGCATTGATGTATACTGCTCAAGAGGACCAGGCAGGTATCAGTTATGGCCTACAGTAGCTCTAAGCAGATATAGCTAGCTCATCCTAGCTTTAGACAGTCCTCTCTGTGCACATGCATAGAAACACCAAATGCTTCCCAAGTTTCCCATTTGCAGCTTAGTCAATTGGAGACATGCAGAGTGAGTGAGGTGGCAGCTGAGTTCCTCACAGTCGGCATGAGAAGAGCCATGAGACAAGCTACCCCAGGTCCACCCCAGCACCAGCTGCCCTGGGCTGCCTCAGATGGACACAGCTCCTTTACGGTGCTGGAACCTGGATGTGGGTCAGGACTGGTGCTGGGTTGGGCTGTTGGAGAGAACTGCAGACAGAGATAACCACAGAGAGTAGCACCAAAGGGCTGCCAGATAAACCCGTTCAGCTAGTTTGCTCCCAATGACACTGTGGCACAAACAAGATGGTAAGATAGCTAGCTTCAACTCCCCAATGTACATGCTACAATCACTTATACCACTTCAGCTAGCTACTGCACCACCCACTTCACTGAGCATCGGCCTCCCAGCATGAGGAAATGGGACAGACAGACAGACAGACAGACAGACAGACAGACAGAGGGAGGGAGGGAGAAAGGAGGCTAAAACACTCCATCTGATATCTCAGGGTTTGTCAGGAAGGTAACAACACTCAACATAATTAGTGCATCGTCCTTCAGCCAAGAATCAACAGGAGAAATTCATGCCTTTCCCTCTTCCAAGCCATGAAAAGTTTTATGTATCAATTTTAGGCAAGATCAGAGCACAACCTGCAGTTCTGCTTCCTCAGTGCATCTACAAGATACTGTATGAAAGTGAGAGAAATATTTGATCAGTTTACCTCGAAAAACCATCGGGGGAAAAAAAGTCAGCTAAAACTCAGCCCTGGTTATACAAGGATCTCATAGTGATGCATAGTATCTTAGAAAATGCAGTGACCCAAATCGAAAAAAGTCAAATGTTATTTGTCCACATACGCCGAATACTAGTGTAGACTTTACCGTGAAATACAACTAGTGTAGACTTTACCGTGGAATACAACTAGTGTAGACTTTACCGTGAAATACAACTAGTGTAGACTTTACCGTGGAATACAACTAGTGTAGACTTTACCGTGGAATACAACTAGTGTAGACTTTACCGTGGAATACAACTAGTGTAGACTTTACCGTGGAATACAACTAGTGTAGACTTTACCGTGGAATACAACTAGTGTAGACTTTACCGTGGAATACAACTAGTGTAGACTTTACCGTGAAATACAACTAGTGTAGACTTTAACGTGAAATACAACTAGTGTAGATTTTACCGTGAAATGCTTGCTTACGAGCCCTTCCCAAAGATGCAGTTTCAAAATAATAAAATAGTAACACAAGGAATAAAATAAAGAAGAACGGAGCTATGTACAGGAAGTACCAGTACCAGATCAATGTGGAGCTATATACAGGAAGTATCAGTACCAGATCAATGTGGAGCTATATACAGGAAGTACCAGTACCAGATCAATGTGGAGCTATATACAGGAAGTATCAGTACCAGATCAATGTGGAGCTATATACAGGAAGTACCAGTACCAGATCAATGTGGAGCTATATACAGGAAGTATCAGTACCAGATCAATGTGGAGCTATGTACAGGAAGTACCAGTACCAGATCAATGTGGAGCTATGTACAGGGAGTACCAGTACCAGATCAATGTGGAGCTATATACAGGG
The DNA here is from genome assembly GCF_045679555.1 of Salvelinus alpinus. Lineage (NCBI taxonomy): Eukaryota > Metazoa > Chordata > Actinopteri > Salmoniformes > Salmonidae > Salvelinus > Salvelinus alpinus. The sequence continues at coordinate 11,569,272 of NC_092104.1, read as the reverse complement.
AGTATCAGTACCAGATCAATGTGGAGCTATATACAGGAAGTACCAGTACCAGATCAATGTGGAGCTATATACAGGAAGTATCAGTACCAGATCAATGTGGAGCTATGTACAGGGAGTACCAGTACCAGATCAATGTGGAGCTATATACAGGGAGTACCAGTACCAGATCAATGTGGAGCTATATACAGGAAGTACCAGTACCAGATCAATGTGGAGCTATATACAGGAAGTATCAGTACCAGATCAATGTGGAGCTATATACAGGAAGTACCAGTACCAGATCAATGTGGAGCTATATACAGGAAGTATCAGTACCAGATCAATGTGGAGCTATATACAGGAAGTACCAGTAGCAGATCAATGTGGAGCTATGTACAGGAAGTACCAGTACCAGATCAATGTGGAGCTATGTACAGGAAGTACCAGTACCAGATCAATGTGGAGCTATATACAGGAAGTATCAGTACCAGATCAATGTGGAGCTATATACAGGAAGTACCAGTACCAGATCAATGTGGAGCTATATACAGGAAGTATCAGTACCAGATCAATGTGGAGCTATATACAGGAAGTACCAGTACCAGATCAATGTGGAGCTATATACAGGAAGTATCAGTACCAGATCAATGTGGAGCTATATACAGGAAGTACCAGTACCAGATCAATGTAGAGCTATGTACAGGGAGTACCAGTACCAGATCAATGTGGAGCTATATACAGGAAGTATCAGTACCAGATCAATGTGGAGCTATATACAGGAAGTATCAGTACCAGATCAATGTGGAGCTATATACAGGAAGTATCAGTACCAGATCAATGTGGAGCTATGTACAGGAAGTATCAGTACCAGATCAATGTGGAGCTATGTACAGGAAGTATCAGTACCAGATCAATGTGGAGCTATATACAGGAAGTATCAGTACCAGATCAATGTGGAGCTATATACAGGAAGTACCAGTACCAGATCAATGTGGAGCTATATACAGGAAGTAGCAGTACCAGATCAATGTGGAGCTATGTACAGGAAGTATCAGTACCAGATCAATGTGGAGCTATATACAGGAAGTATCAGTACCAGATCAATGTGGAGCTATATACAGGAAGTACCAGTACCAGATCAATGTGGAGCTATATACAGGAAGTATCAGTACCAGATCAATGTGGAGCTATGTACAGGAAGTATCAGTACCAGATCAATGTGGAGCTATGTACAGGAAGTATCAGTACCAGATCAATGTGGAGCTATATACAGGAAGTATCAGTACCAGATCAATGTGGAGCTATATACAGGAAGTACCAGTACCAGATCAATGTGGAGCTATATACAGGAAGTACCAGTACCAGATCAATGTGGAGCTATATACAGGAAGTATCAGTACCAGATCAATGTGGAGCTATATACAGGAAGTACCAGTACCAGATCAATGTGGAGCTATATACAGGAAGTACCAGTACCAGATCAATGTGGAGCTATGTACAGGGAGTACCAGTACCAGATCAATGTGGAGCTATATACAGGAAGTACCAGTACCAGATCAATGTGGAGCTATGTACAGGGAGTACCAATACCAGATCAATGTGGAGCTATATACAGGAAGTATCAGTACCAGATCAATGTGGAGCTATATACAGGAAGTATCAGTACCAGATCAATGTGGAGCTATATACAGGAAGTATCAGTACCAGATCAATGTGGAGTTATGTACAGGAAGTATCAGTACCAGATCAATGTGGAGCTATGTACAGGAAGTATCAGTACCAGATCAATGTGGAGCTATATACAGGAAGTATCAGTACCAGATCAATGTGGAGCTATATACAGGAAGTATCAGTACCAGATCAATGTGGAGCTATATACAGGAAGTATCAGTACCAGATCAATGTGGAGTTATATACAGGAAGTATCAGTACCAGATCAATGTGGAGCTATATACAGGGAGTACCAGTACCAGATCAATGTGGAGCTTTATACAGGAAGTATCAGTACCAGATCAATGTGGAGCTATATACAGGGAGTACCAGTACCAGATCAATGTGGAGCTATATACAGGAAGTATCAGTACCAGATCAATGTGGAGCTATATACAGGAAGTATCAGTACCAGATCAATGTGGAGCTATATACAGGAAGTATCAGTACCAGATCAATGTGGAGCTATATACAGGAAGTACCAGTACCAGATCAATGTGGAGCTATATACAGGAAGTATCAGTACCAGATCAATGTGGAGCTATGTACAGGGAGTACCAGTACCAGATCAATGTGGAGCTATATACAGGGAGTACCAGTACCAGATCAATGTGGAGCTATATACAGGAAGTACCAGTACCAGATCAATGTGGAGCTATATACAGGAAGTATCAGTACCAGATCAATGTGGAGCTATATACAGGAAGTACCAGTACCAGATCAATGTGGAGCTATATACAGGAAGTATCAGTACCAGATCAATGTGGAGCTATATACAGGAAGTATCAGTACCAGATCAATGTGGAGCTATATACAGGAAGTATCAGTACCAGATCAATGTGGAGTTATATACAGGAAGTATCAGTACCAGATCAATGTGGAGCTATATACAGGGAGTACCAGTACCAGATCAATGTGGAGCTTTATACAGGAAGTATCAGTACCAGATCAATGTGGAGCTATATACAGGAAGTATCAGTACCAGATCAATGTGGAGCTATATACAGGAAGTACCAGTACCAGATCAATGTGGAGCTATGTACAGGGAGTACCAGTACCAGATCAATGTGGAGCTATATACAGGGAGTATCAGTACCAGATCAATGTGGAGCTATATACAGGAAGTACCAGTACCAGATCAATGTGGAGCTATATACAGGAAGTATCAGTACCAGATCAATGTGGAGCTATGTACAGGGAGTACCAGTACCAGATCAATGTGGAGCTATATACAGGGAGTACCAGTACCAGATCAATGTGGAGCTATATACAGGAAGTACCAGTACCAGATCAATGTGGAGCTATATACAGGAAGTATCAGTACCAGATCAATGTGGAGCTATATACAGGAAGTACCAGTACCAGATCAATGTGGAGCTATATACAGGAAGTATCAGTACCAGATCAATGTGGAGCTATATACAGGAAGTACCAGTAGCAGATCAATGTGGAGCTATGTACAGGAAGTACCAGTACCAGATCAATGTGGAGCTATGTACAGGAAGTACCAGTACCAGATCAATGTGGAGCTATATACAGGAAGTATCAGTACCAGATCAATGTGGAGCTATATACAGGAAGTACCAGTACCAGATCAATGTGGAGCTATATACAGGAAGTATCAGTACCAGATCAATGTGGAGCTATATACAGGAAGTACCAGTACCAGATCAATGTGGAGCTATATACAGGAAGTATCAGTACCAGATCAATGTGGAGCTATATACAGGAAGTACCAGTACCAGATCAATGTGGAGCTATATACAGGAAGTATCAGTACCAGATCAATGTGGAGCTATATACAGGAAGTACCAGTACCAGATCAATGTAGAGCTATGTACAGGGAGTACCAGTACCAGATCAATGTGGAGCTATATACAGGAAGTATCAGTACCAGATCAATGTGGAGCTATATACAGGAAGTACCAGTACCAGATCAATGTGGAGCTATATACAGGAAGTAGCAGTACCAGATCAATGTGGAGCTATGTACAGGAAGTATCAGTACCAGATCAATGTGGAGCTTTATACAGGAAGTATCAGTACCAGATCAATGTGGAGCTATATACAGGAAGTACCAGTACCAGATCAATGTGGAGCTATATACAGGAAGTATCAGTACCAGATCAATGTGGAGCTATGTACAGGAAGTATCAGTACCAGATCAATGTGGAGCTATGTACAGGAAGTATCAGTACCAGATCAATGTGGAGCTATATACAGGAAGTATCAGTACCAGATCAATGTGGAGCTATATACAGGAAGTACCAGTACCAGATCAATGTGGAGCTATATACAGGAAGTACCAGTACCAGATCAATGTGGAGCTATATACAGGAAGTATCAGTACCAGATCAATGTGGAGCTATATACAGGAAGTACCAGTACCAGATCAATGTGGAGCTATATACAGGAAGTACCAGTACCAGATCAATGTGGAGCTATGTACAGGGAGTACCAGTACCAGATCAATGTGGAGCTATATACAGGAAGTACCAGTACCAGATCAATGTGGAGCTATGTACAGGGAGTACCAATACCAGATCAATGTGGAGCTATATACAGGAAGTATCAGTACCAGATCAATGTGGAGCTATATACAGGAAGTACCAGTACCAGATCAATGTGGAGCTATATACAGGAAGTATCAGTACCAGATCAATGTGGAGTTATGTACAGGAAGTATCAGTACCAGATCAATGTGGAGCTATGTACAGGAAGTACCAGTACCAGATCAATGTGGAGCTATATACAGGAAGTATCAGTACCAGATCAATGTGGAGCTATATACAGGAAGTATCAGTACCAGATCAATGTGGAGCTATATACAGGAAGTATCAGTACCAGATCAATGTGGAGTTATATACAGGAAGTATCAGTACCAGATCAATGTGGAGCTATATACAGGGAGTACCAGTACCAGATCAATGTGGAGCTTTATACAGGAAGTATCAGTACCAGATCAATGTGGAGCTATATACAGGGAGTACCAGTACCAGATCAATGTGGAGCTATATACAGGAAGTATCAGTACCAGATCAATGTGGAGCTATATACAGGAAGTATCAGTACCAGATCAATGTGGAGCTATATACAGGAAGTATCAGTACCAGATCAATGTGGAGCTATATACAGGAAGTACCAGTACCAGATCAATGTGGAGCTATATACAGGAAGTATCAGTACCAGATCAATGTGGAGCTATGTACAGGGAGTACCAGTACCAGATCAATGTGGAGCTATATACAGGGAGTACCAGTACCAGATCAATGTGGAGCTATATACAGGAAGTACCAGTACCAGATCAATGTGGAGCTATATACAGGAAGTATCAGTACCAGATCAATGTGGAGCTATATACAGGAAGTACCAGTACCAGATCAATGTGGAGCTATATACAGGAAGTATCAGTACCAGATCAATGTGGAGCTATATACAGGAAGTATCAGTACCAGATCAATGTGGAGCTATATACAGGAAGTATCAGTACCAGATCAATGTGGAGTTATATACAGGAAGTATCAGTACCAGATCAATGTGGAGCTATATACAGGGAGTACCAGTACCAGATCAATGTGGAGCTTTATACAGGAAGTATCAGTACCAGATCAATGTGGAGCTATATACAGGAAGTATCAGTACCAGATCAATGTGGAGCTATATACAGGAAGTACCAGTACCAGATCAATGTGGAGCTATGTACAGGGAGTACCAGTACCAGATCAATGTGGAGCTATATACAGGGAGTATCAGTACCAGATCAATGTGGAGCTATATACAGGAAGTACCAGTACCAGATCAATGTGGAGCTATATACAGGAAGTATCAGTACCAGATCAATGTGGAGCTATGTACAGGGAGTACCAGTACCAGATCAATGTGGAGCTATATACAGGGAGTACCAGTACCAGATCAATGTGGAGCTATATACAGGAAGTACCAGTACCAGATCAATGTGGAGCTATATACAGGAAGTATCAGTACCAGATCAATGTGGAGCTATATACAGGAAGTACCAGTACCAGATCAATGTGGAGCTATATACAGGAAGTATCAGTACCAGATCAATGTGGAGCTATATACAGGAAGTACCAGTAGCAGATCAATGTGGAGCTATGTACAGGAAGTACCAGTACCAGATCAATGTGGAGCTATGTACAGGAAGTACCAGTACCAGATCAATGTGGAGCTATATACAGGAAGTATCAGTACCAGATCAATGTGGAGCTATATACAGGAAGTACCAGTACCAGATCAATGTGGAGCTATATACAGGAAGTATCAGTACCAGATCAATGTGGAGCTATATACAGGAAGTACCAGTACCAGATCAATGTGGAGCTATATACAGGAAGTATCAGTACCAGATCAATGTGGAGCTATATACAGGAAGTACCAGTACCAGATCAATGTGGAGCTATATACAGGAAGTATCAGTACCAGATCAATGTGGAGCTATATACAGGAAGTACCAGTACCAGATCAATGTAGAGCTATGTACAGGGAGTACCAGTACCAGATCAATGTGGAGCTATATACAGGAAGTATCAGTACCAGATCAATGTGGAGCTATATACAGGAAGTATCAGTACCAGATCAATGTGGAGCTATATACAGGAAGTATCAGTACCAGATCAATGTGGAGCTATGTACAGGAAGTATCAGTACCAGATCAATGTGGAGCTATGTACAGGAAGTATCAGTACCAGATCAATGTGGAGCTATATACAGGAAGTATCAGTACCAGATCAATGTGGAGCTATATACAGGAAGTACCAGTACCAGATCAATGTGGAGCTATATACAGGAAGTAGCAGTACCAGATCAATGTGGAGCTATGTACAGGAAGTATCAGTACCAGATCAATGTGGAGCTATATACAGGAAGTATCAGTACCAGATCAATGTGGAGCTATATACAGGAAGTACCAGTACCAGATCAATGTGGAGCTATATACAGGAAGTATCAGTACCAGATCAATGTGGAGCTATGTACAGGAAGTATCAGTACCAGATCAATGTGGAGCTATGTACAGGAAGTATCAGTACCAGATCAATGTGGAGCTATATACAGGAAGTATCAGTACCAGATCAATGTGGAGCTATATACAGGAAGTACCAGTACCAGATCAATGTGGAGCTATATACAGGAAGTACCAGTACCAGATCAATGTGGAGCTATATACAGGAAGTATCAGTACCAGATCAATGTGGAGCTATATACAGGAAGTACCAGTACCAGATCAATGTGGAGCTATATACAGGAAGTACCAGTACCAGATCAATGTGGAGCTATGTACAGGGAGTACCAGTACCAGATCAATGTGGAGCTATATACAGGAAGTACCAGTACCAGATCAATGTGGAGCTATGTACAGGGAGTACCAATACCAGATCAATGTGGAGCTATATACAGGAAGTATCAGTACCAGATCAATGTGGAGCTATATACAGGAAGTATCAGTACCAGATCAATGTGGAGCTATATACAGGAAGTATCAGTACCAGATCAATGTGGAGTTATGTACAGGAAGTATCAGTACCAGATCAATGTGGAGCTATGTACAGGAAGTATCAGTACCAGATCAATGTGGAGCTATATACAGGAAGTATCAGTACCAGATCAATGTGGAGCTATATACAGGAAGTATCAGTACCAGATCAATGTGGAGCTATATACAGGAAGTATCAGTACCAGATCAATGTGGAGTTATATACAGGAAGTATCAGTACCAGATCAATGTGGAGCTATATACAGGGAGTACCAGTACCAGATCAATGTGGAGCTTTATACAGGAAGTATCAGTACCAGATCAATGTGGAGCTATATACAGGGAGTACCAGTACCAGATCAATGTGGAGCTATATACAGGAAGTATCAGTACCAGATCAATGTGGAGCTATATACAGGAAGTATCAGTACCAGATCAATGTGGAGCTATATACAGGAAGTATCAGTACCAGATCAATGTGGAGCTATATACAGGAAGTACCAGTACCAGATCAATGTGGAGCTATATACAGGAAGTATCAGTACCAGATCAATGTGGAGCTATGTACAGGGAGTACCAGTACCAGATCAATGTGGAGCTATATACAGGGAGTACCAGTACCAGATCAATGTGGAGCTATATACAGGAAGTACCAGTACCAGATCAATGTGGAGCTATATACAGGAAGTATCAGTACCAGATCAATGTGGAGCTATATACAGGAAGTACCAGTACCAGATCAATGTGGAGCTATATACAGGAAGTATCAGTACCAGATCAATGTGGAGCTATATACAGGAAGTATCAGTACCAGATCAATGTGGAGCTATATACAGGAAGTATCAGTACCAGATCAATGTGGAGTTATATACAGGAAGTATCAGTACCAGATCAATGTGGAGCTATATACAGGGAGTACCAGTACCAGATCAATGTGGAGCTTTATACAGGAAGTATCAGTACCAGATCAATGTGGAGCTATATACAGGAAGTACCAGTACCAGATCAATGTGGAGCTATATACAGGAAGTATCAGTACCAGATCAATGTGGAGCTATATACAGGAAGTATCAGTACCAGATCAATGTGGAGCTATATACAGGAAGTATCAGTACCAGATCAATGTGGAGCTATATACAGGAAGTACCAGTACCAGATCAATGTGGAGCTATATACAGGAAGTATCAGTACCAGATCAATGTGGAGCTATGTACAGGGAGTACCAGTACCAGATCAATGTGGAGCTATATACAGGAAGTACCAGTACCAGATCAATGTGGAGCTATATACAGGAAGTATCAGTACCAGATCAATGTGGAGCTATATACAGGAAGTACCAGTACCAGATCAATGTGGAGCTATTTACAGGAAGTATCAGTACTAGATCAATGTGGAGCTATATACAGGAAGTACCAGTACCAGATCAATGTGGAGCTATGTACAGGAAGTACCAGTACCAGATCAATGTGGAGCTATGTACAGGAAGTACCAGTACCAGATCAATGTGGAGCTATATACAGGAAGTATCAGTACCAGATCAATGTGGAGCTATATACAGGAAGTATCAGTACCAGATCAATGTGGAGCTATATACAGGAAGTAACAGTACCAGATCAATGTGGAGCTATATACAGGAAGTACCAGTACCAGATCAATGTGGAGCTATATACAGGAAGTATCAGTACCAGATCAATGTGGAACTATATACAGGAAGTACCAGTACCAGATCAATGTGGAGCTATATACAGGAAGTATCAGTACCAGATCAATGTGGAGCTATATACAGGAAGTACCAGTACCAGATCAATGTAGAGCTATGTACAGGGAGTACCAGTACCAGATCAATGTGGAGCTATATACAGGAAGTATCAGTACCAGATCAATGTGGAGCTATATACAGGAAGTATCAGTACCAGATCAATGTGGAGCTATATACAGGAAGTATCAGTACCAGATCAATGTGGAGCTATGTACAGGAAGTATCAGTACCAGATCAATGTGGAGCTATGTACAGGAAGTATCAGTACCAGATCAATGTGGAGCTATATACAGGAAGTATCAGTACCATATCAATGTGGAGCTATATACAGGAAGTACCAGTACCAGATCAATGTGGAGCTATATACAGGAAGTACCAGTACCAGATCAATGTGGAGCTATATACAGGAAGTACCAGTACCAGATCAATGTGGAGCTATATACAGGAAGTATCAGTACCAGATCAATGTGGAGCTATATACAGGAAGTACCAGTACCAGATCAATGTGGAGCTATATACAGGAAGTACCAGTACCAGATCAATGTGGAGCTATGTACAGGGAGTACCAGTACCAGATCAATGTGGAGCTATATACAGGAAGTATCAGTACCAGATCAATGTGGAGCTATATACAGGAAGTACCAGTACCAGATCAATGTGGAGCTATGTACAGGGAGTACCAGTACCAGATCAATGTGGAGCTATATACAGGAAGTATCAGTACCAGATCAATGTGGAGCTATATACAGGAAGTATCAGTACCAGATCAATGTGGAGCTATATACAGGAAGTATCAGTACCAGATCAATGTGGAGTTATGTACAGGAAGTATCAGTACCAGATCAATGTGGAGCTATATACAGGAAGTATCAGTACCAGATCAATGTGGAGCTATATACAGGAAGTATCAGTACCAGATCAATGTGGAGCTATATACAGGAAGTATCAGTACCAGATCAATGTGGAGCTATATACAGGAAGTATCAGTACCAGATCAATGTGGAGTTATATACAGGAAGTATCAGTACCAGATCAATGTGGAGCTATATACAGGGAGTACCAGTACCAGATCAATGTGGAGCTTTATACAGGAAGTATCAGTACCAGATCAATGTGGAGCTATATACAGGGAGTACCAGTACCAGATCAATGTGGAGCTATATACAGGAAGTATCAGTACCAGATCAATGTGGAGCTATATACAGGAAGTATCAGTACCAGATCAATGTGGAGCTATATACAGGGAGTACCAGTACCAGATCAATGTGGAGCTATATACAGGGAGTACCAGTACCAGATCAATGTGGAGCTATATACAGGGAGTACCAGTACCAGATCAATGTGGAGCTATATACAGGGAGTACCAGATCAATGTGGAGCTATATACAGGGAGTACCAGATCAATGTGGAGCTATATACAGGGAGTACCAGATCAATGTTGAGCTATATACAGGGAGTACCAGTACCAGATCAATGTGGAACTATATACAGGGAGTACCAGTACCAGATCAATGTGGAGCTATATACAGGAAGTATCAGTAGCAGATCAATGTGGAGCTATATATAGGGAGTACCAGTACCAGATCAATGTGGAGCTATATACAGGGAGTACCAGTACCAGATCAATGTGGAGCTATATACAGGGAGTACCAGATCAATGTGGAGCTATATACAGGGAGTACCAGTACCAGATCAATGTGGAGCTTTATACAGGAAGTATCAGTACCAGATCAATGTGGAGCTATATACAGGGAGTACCAGTACCAGATCAATGTGGAGCTATATACAGGAAGTATCAGTACCAGATCAATGTGGAGCTATATACAGGAAGTATCAGTACCAGATCAATGTGGAGCTATATACAGGGAGTACCAGTACCAGATCAATGTGGAGCTATATACAGGGAGTACCAGTACCAGATCAATGTGGAGCTATATACAGGGAGTACCAGTACCAGATCAATGTGGAGCTATATACAGGAAGTATCAGTAGCAGATCAATGTGGAGCTATATATAGGGAGTACCAGTACCAGATCAATGTGGAGCTATATACAGGGAGTACCAGTACCAGATCAATGTGGAGCTATATACAGGGAGTACCAGATCAATGTGGAGCTATATACAGGGAGTACCAGATCAATGTGGAGCTATATACAGGGAGTACCAGATCAATGTGGAGCTATATACAGGGAGTACCAGTACCAGATCAATGTGGAACTATATACAGGGAGTACCAGTACCAGATCAATGTGGAGCTATATACAGGAAGTATCAGTAGCAGATCAATGTGGAGCTATATATAGGGAGTACCAGTACCAGATCAATGTGGAGCTATATACAGGGAGTACCAGTACCAGATCAATGTGGAGCTATATACAGGGAGTACCAGATCAATGTGGAGCTATATACAGGGAGTACCAGATCAATGTGGAGCTATATACAGGGAGTACCAGTACCAGATCAATGTGGAGCTATATACAGGGAGTACCAGTACCAGATCAATGTGGAGCTATATACAGGGAGTACCAGATCAATGTGGAGCTATATACAGGGAGTACCAGATCAATGTGGAGCTATATACAGGGAGTACCAGATCAATGTGGAGCTATATACAGGGAGTACCAGTACCAGATCAATGTGGAACTATATACAGGGAGTACCAGTACCAGATCAATGTGGAGCTATATACAGGAAGTATCAGTAGCAGATCAATGTGGAGCTATATATAGGGAGTACCAGTACCAGATCAATGTGGAGCTATATACAGGGAGTACCAGTACCAGATCAATGTGGAGCTATATACAGGGAGTACCAGATCAATGTGGAGCTATATACAGGGAGTACCAGATCAATGTGGAGCTATATACAGGGAGTACCAGTACCAGATCAATGTGGAACTATATACAGGGAGTACCAGTACCAGATCAATGTGGAGCTATATACAGCGAGTACCAGTACCAGATCAATGTGGAGCTATATACAGGGAGTACCAGTACCAGATCAATGTGGAGCTATATACAGGGAGTACCAGTACCAGATCAATGTGAAGCTATATACAGGGAGTACCAGTACCAGATCAATGTGCATGTGTATGAGGTATTTGAGGTAGACATGTACATTAAGGCAGGGTAAAGTAACTAGGCATCAGGATATATAATAATAAGAGTAAAATAAACAACAGGGGCGTAGCAGCAAATTATGTTTAACAAGGCGCAATTGTTAATTGAAATTCATTCCAGGTGACTACCTCATGAAGCTGGTTGAGAGAATACCAAGAGTATGCAAGCAAAGCTGTCATCATGGCAAAGGGTGGCCACTTTGAAGAATCTCAAATATAAAATATATTTGTTTAACACTTTTTGGTTACTACATGATTCCATATGTGTTATTTCATAGTTTTGATGTCTTCACTATTATTCTACAATGTAGAAAATAGTAAAAATAAAGAAAAACCCTTGAATGAGTAGGTGTGTCCAAACTTTTGACTGGTACTGTATGTGACTGTGTGTGGGTTTGGGTTTTGGGTGGGAGTGTCAATGTAGTGTGTGTGGGTGATTGTATATATGGTGTGTATATAGTTCACTGAGTGTGCGTAGATAGAGTCAGTGCAGATAGTTTGGGTACCATTAATTGACTATTTAGCAGGCTTATGACTTTGGGGTAGAAGCTGTCTCTGAGCCTGTTGGTCCAAGAGCCGATGCTCCGGTACCGTTTGCCGGACGGTAGCAGAGTGAACAGTCTATGGCTTGGGTGGCTGGAGTCTTTGGCAATTCTTCGAGCCTTCCTCTGGCACCACCTGATATAGAGGTGCTGGATGGCACGGAACTCGGCCCCAGCGATGTGCTAGGCTGTCCGCATCACCCTCTGTAGCACTTTGTGGTCAAGGGTGGTGCATTTACCATACCAAGCAGTGATGCAGCCAGTAAAGATGCTCTCGATGGTGTAGCTGTAAAACTTGTTGAGGATCCAAGAGCCTATGCTAAATATTTTCAGCCTCCTGAGGGAGAAGAAATGATATTCTGGGAGAATACAATTTGCTGCAGCAGGCAGCCCTCTGTATGTAGGGAATAGAGTGCCTTTTGGGACCCAGCCAGAGTTCACCAGCGCCAGAGGAGAATTTAATCAGACCACCACCTGTGGGCCCCAGCCTCCTGAAACAACATTTAACAGTCTCATTTGAGCAGCTCAAGTCACACTATCATCCTACTGTACACCAGGCCCAGTCGAATTTAAGTAGCTTACTTCATGTGAGAATCCGTAGCTGTAAGGGACATAACATAGAGGCTGAAGTCTGTTGTGTTTTCACAACAGGTTGAATTAAAAGAACATGAAAAAAAAGGAGTTAAAAGACAAGTGGTGGTCTCTTTTAGTACAGAGTCAAAACAGCAGCTCAATGTCTATTGAGTCAAAACAGCAGCTCAATGTCTATTGAGTCAAAACAGCAGCTCAATGTCTATTGAGTCAAAACAGCAGCTCAATGTCTATTGAGTCAAAACAGCAGCTCAATGTCTATTGAGTCAAAACAGCAGCTCAATGTCTATTGAGTCAAAACAGCAGCTCAATGTCTATTGAGTCAAAACAGCAGCTCAATGTCTATTGAGTCAAAACAGCAGCTCAATGTCTATTGAGTCAAAACAGCAGCTCAATGTCTATTGAGTCAAAACAGCAGCTCAATGTCTATTGAGTCAAAACAGCAGCTCAATGTCTATTGATCTCCCTTCAGTGGGCTGGAAATGTGCTGATCAACACAGCTGCATGCCCCTTCTGACACTGAAAACAAGTAATATACTGTATATCTTACATCGGCAACAACATAGCTGTCACAGAAACTGATGTCACACAGCACCTTCTCAAAGGTCGTACTGCAGTTAGCTGATTGATCCAACACGATTCTAGGAGTAGGAAGACATGCAAGTCGAAATGTTTATCGGCGTCCCTATGCAATTACAATGTTATTACTACAATTAATACTGTATAGTTACACATGTTTAAGTTAATATTGTATAGTTACACAGGTTTAAGTTAATACTGTATAGTTACACATGTTTAAGTTAATACTGTATAGTTACACATGTTTAAGTTAATATTGTATAGTTACACAGGTTTAAGTTAATACTGTATTATTACACAGGTTTAAGTTAATACTGTATAGTTACACAGGTTTAAGTTACTGTATAGTTACACAATATTGTATAGTTACACATGTTTAAGTTAATATTGTATAGTTACACATGTTTAAGTTAATACTGTATAGTTACACATGTTTAAGTTAATACTGTATAGTTACACATGTTTAAGTTAATATTGTATAGTTACACAGGTTTAAGTTAATACTGTATTATTACACAGGTTTAAGTTAATACTGTATAGTTACACATGTTTAAGTTAATATTGTATAGTTACACAGGTTTAAGTTAATACTGTATAGTTACACATGTTTAAGTTAATACTGTATAGTTACACATGTTTAAGTTAATATTGTATAGTTACACAGGTTTAAGTTAATACTGTATTATTACACAGGTTTAAGTTAATACTGTATAGTTACACAGGTTTAAGTTACTGTATAGTTACACAATATTGTATAGTTACACATGTTTAAGTTAATATTGTATAGTTACACAGGTTTAAGTTAATACTGTATTATTACACAGGTTTAAGTTAATACTGTATAGTTACACATGTTTAAGTTAATACTGTATAGTTACACATGTTTAAGTTAATATCGTATAGTTACACAGGTTTAAGTTAATACTGTATTATTACACAGGTTTAAGTTAATACTGTATCGTTACACAGGTTTAAGGGCAAACTCAGATGAAGTGTTATCTAAAAAAATGCATTGAGTTAAAGTGCCACACACACAGCCAAGCAGTCAGACACACACAACCCTATCAAGCCAAGCTGTCCCCTACCTCCCAGTTGGAGTGCACAGTGTTCTCAGAGTTCCTGCAGTCTCGTAGTGTGTTCTTCCAACAGGGGGAGTCAGAGACAGAGGTACCGTGGTGATAACTATCCTTCAGACACATCCTAAATGACAGCACATCGTCCTCCGCCAGGACGGCCAACGCCTTGCTCACCTGTGGAAGCATATTGAGTGATCATCACTAGGTACAACAAAGTAGAACGGTGTACTTATACTACACATCGTGCTGACCTGGAGAGGACATTGAAGGGGACATGTTGGATAGTGGTCATCATCACTTACTAGGGCCTACGTCACATTAGGGTTGCACAAAACAGTGTAAGGTCTGTTCAGGTCTACTTATGCTTCAAGTGAAAACAGAGTAGTCTCTGAGTTCTATACGACTGACAGATCTGATCATGATCTTAGTTTACCTGAGCACATCATCCCAACTCTGTCCATCTGAGATATTGGAAGATATTCAGAGCTAACTCATAGGGCGACTCAACGTCAAAGAAGGGAATGTCATTTATCTCATTCTGCAAAAAATAAGTAAATCAGCAATGAAATTGAGTTCCACTTAATGAAGTGGTAGGTAGGCTACCTCTACTGGTAGGCTTGTCATGATCATCATCATCTTACCAGGTCTTGAATGAATTGATCCACCAATTTGTTTTGTTAACTTTCACACTGTAGTATTGACTCTTCCTTCGTATCCTCTCCTCTTGAATCCTCTCCAACAAGGGACTGGTCCTTCCACCTAGCAAGCCCTCGGCCTATCGATACATTGTGGTTGGTCCTCTTCTCATTCACTGCTCCCCTGTAAAGTTGCAGATGACACATGCTTCTGTCTTCTTTCAGTTCCACTTACGTTTTCACAAAAAATCTTATTTTTAGAGTCCTCCCGACTTGGTTGGCCAAGAGAGTCACCATTGGAGTTCGGTTGCTCGGCGTTTATATGAAATCAAATTGTATTTGTCACATGCACCGAATACAAGTCGTGGCCAAAAGTTTTGAGAATGACACAAATATTATTTTCCACAAAGTTTTCTGCTTCAGTGTCTTTAGATATTTTTGTCAGATGTTACTGTGGAATACTGAAGTACAATTACAAGCATTTCATAATTGTCAAAGGCTTTTATTGACAATTACATGACGTTGATGCAAAGAGTCAATATTTGCAGTGTTGACCCTTCTTTTTCAAGACCTCTGTAATCCGCCCTGGCATGCTGTCAATTAACTTCTGGGCCACATCCTGACTGATGGCAGCCCATTCTTGCATAATCAATGCTTGGAGTTTGTCAGAATTTGTGGGTTTTTGTTTGTCCACCCGCCTCTTGAGGATTGACCACAAGTTCTCAATGGGATTAAGGTCTGGGGAGTTTCCTGGCCATGGACCCAAAATATCGATGTTTTGTTCCCCGAGCCAATTAGTTATCACTTTTGCCTTATGGCAAGGTGCTCCATCATGCTGGAAAAGGCATTGTCCATCACCAAACTGTTCCTGGATGGTTGGGAAAAGTTGCTCTCGGAGGATGTGTTGGTACCATTCTTTATTCATGGCTGTGTTCTTAGGCAAAATTGTGAGTGAGCCCACTCCCTTGGCTGAGAAGCAACCCCACACATGAATGGTCTCAGGATGCTTTACTGTTGGCATGACACAGGACTGATGGTAGCGCCCACCTTGTCTTCTCTGGACAAGCTTTTTTCCGAATGCCCCAAACAATCGGAAAGGGGATTCATCAGAGAAAATGACTTTACCCCAGTCCGCAGCAGTCCAATCCCTGTACCTTTTGGAGAATATCAGTCTGTCCCTGATGTTTTTCCTGGAGAGAAGTGGCTTCTTTGCTGCCCTTTTTGACACCAGGCCATCCTCCAAAAGTCTTTGCCTCACTGTGCGTGCGGATGCACTCACACCTACCTGCTGACATTCCTGAGCAAGCTCTGTACTGGTGGTGCCCCGATCCCGCAGCTGAATCAACTTTAGGAGACGGTCCTGGCGCTTGCTGGACTTTCTTGGGCGCCCTGAAGCCTTCTTCACAGCAATTGAACCGCTCTCCTTGAAGTTCTTGATGATCCGATAAATGGTTGATTTAGGTGCAATCTTACTGGCAGCAATATCCTTGCCTGTGAAGCCCTTTTTGTGCAAAGCAATGATGACGGCACGTGTTTCCTTGCAGGTAACCATGGTTGAGAGGAAGAACAATGATTCCAAGCACCACCCTCCTTTTGAAGCTTCCAGTCTGTTATTTCGAACTCAATCAGCATGACAGAGTGATCTCCAGCCTTGTCCTCGTCAACACTCACACCTGTGTTAACGAGAGAATCACTGACATGATGTCAGCTGGTCCTTTTGTGGCAGGGCTGAAATGCAGTGGAAATGTTTTTAGGGGATTCAGTTCATTTGCATGGCAAAGAGAGACTTTGCAATTAATTGCAATTCATCTGATCACTCTTCATACCATTCTGGAGTACAGTGATCCCTCGCCACTTCGCGGTTCACTTATCGCGGATTCGCTATTTCGCGGATTTTCATAATGCATTTTTTTTTTTTTTTTGGTGCATTGTGCTCTGCATTCTGATTCGCTAAAAACTCACTCCCGCTTCTTGTATCAAAACATGCTACGAATTGTGCTATCATTTTGTCGTCTCGTGCAGTTATGTGTACGTACATAAAACAGCTTGGCAAATTTACATTAAATTGGCCAAATTATCTTGTAATTTCGAACATCTCCTAAACCCATAATGTCGACGAAACGGCCTACACGTGAGTCACTGTATTTGTATACATGTAATAGTTGCTAATTGTAAAAAAAAAAAAAGTTTTCTATTTCGCGGATTTCACTTATCGCGGGTCATTTTCGGAACGTAACCCCCGCGATAAACGAGGGATTACTGTATATGCAAATTGCCATCATACAAACTGAGGCAGCATACTTTGTGAAAATTAATATTTGTGTCATTCTCAAAATTTTGGCCACGGCCACGGCTGTACAAGCCCTTAACCAACAATGCAGAACTGTTTTTAAAAGTAAGTAAGAAATTATTTGCAAAAGTGTATATAAAAACGGAAGGAAAAAAGTAACACAATAAAATACCAATAACGAGGCTATATACAGGGGTACCGGTACCGAGTCAATGTGCGGGTATGTTGCTTGTCAGTTCTTGGTTCAAACGCTCTGTAAACGCTGCCATATTTTTCTACCATTGTTACAACAACATATTTCTTTAACTTGTTATTTTTAGACAAAATAACAAAGCGGTAGGGTTAACATTTTTGTAGCTAGCCCATCTCAAAACAAAAAACAGTAAGGTCCTGTACCAAAACCTGTCCGACTAGAGACTTTGCTATCAGATTAGTTCCGCAAAATGTAATTCCTCATAGTTTATTATGGGCGCATGGGTCTGTAATAGTGGATTGTTTCATATTTTAATTTCAAAAAGAATAACGCGTACAATGAATAAAGTTTAAATGAAAATGCACAATTATTAAAGAAAACGGTTTATGATCCCGATTGTGTACTTTCTAGGTACAGTACTCTCAAATGTATTATACTTATTATTTTAAATCCTATGATTATTCAACTAGACCTCTCTTTGACCATTATATCAAACAAAAGCCTCCGCGGATAAAATGAGACGGCGGGTTTTTAAGAGTTAATGATTACCTCTCTCTTTTGGGAGAATATGATGTAAACCCCTCACACCATGTGACTCTTTAATCATGAATAATATAAGAAAGAGAGAGAGAGAAACAACACAGTCCAGATCTGATCCGTACAGTAAAGAGGATCATATTACCGATGAGTGGATAAGAGGAGGGGACAGGGACAGATAATAAATATACATAGATTTTTTGAGAACATGTGCTGGCTCCCGATAGACCAGCCTCTGCCTCTACCCGGTGACTCGATTATCTGTGCCCAAGGACCCTCACCATGCTCCGGGACCCAGTCGCTCGCCTCCCGCCTACGGAGGATCGGGGACGAGATGGATAAAAACTGGACGGTTGGCTCTCGAGACAACAGATATTACGATAAACTGGAGTTTAATAGAAAAGTCCACTTTAAACGCGTTGTATGCACAGCAATACAAATCACAGTCCTCATGCTCTTTATCAGAAAGCGACACCTGTAGGTGCAAGACACTGCAAAGGCAAAACCAGCAACAGGTAAGCTTCACAGGTACGCGTCATCACTATTGCCACGTTCAAAACAACTGTGAACTCGGAAAAATACGAGGTCAAATCATGACGTCGGTAATCTTCTGGTCGAAAGTCGGAGCATTAGAAAGAGGCCCGAGTTCCCGAGTTCGAATTCCGAGTTGAATGACCGTTCAAAATAATTTTTCCCAGTCTGAGTTTTTGTCCGAGTTCCCAGTTGTTTTGAACGTACTGAAGTCTGAAGTCGGAGGTTTCCGAGTTCCCAGTTTCGAGTTGTTTTGAACGCAGCATATGAGTAACGCAAACAAATTTGGTTGCAAGTATAGACGGTTGATTGTCAACTTTCCCCAACAATGTTCAGCAGGTAAATTGCGGTTATAAATATGTAACTATAGTTGGTGTAAGATGTAGTTTATTTACAATTTGAATATTTATAATTTAGTTATTCATAAGCAAAACTATGTTGGACTATTCAAAGACTATGAACAAAAATCTAAATATCTAAAAGTTTATTATGCACTAACATTTTTATTTATTTATTTATCCATTTTAGATGATCCCGAAGAGGAGAGAAAGCTGTCAGAATATTTGCACTGAGAAAATGGATGCCAGCCAGTCAGCCTGCCAGAGCGCCGAGGTCCAGCGTGCACACTGACATGTCGTCATGATGAACATGCCACACATGCAGCAAGACTGTTAGGAACAGGTATTTGAAAAATAAGGAATCTGATCAAAATCAAAAGGACATATATTCTTTGTACTTTATGTTGGCTAAGGAAAATGTTGTGCTTCTGAATTCAGGTGACATAACATTATGTCACAGAGATTGAGTAACATTTTCAATTCAAATAATACTTTAGGACATGTGGGTCTAAGATACAGTACTGCGTGAATACATTTCTCAGTGCGATTTTCCCCCATTTATTAGATAATTTGACTCATTGCTTTGAATTCATTTGTATTCAGATATGAATTGACGTAACTTGTATCATCACTCTCAATGTCTGGCGGTTCTTCCGAGTAAGGAACGGTGATGTCATTCTCCCCTGACGGTTACCAAAGGAAACACGTACTTATATTGCCCACGTAACTGTCATACGTTGATGAATTTACACTTGAATTGTCGATGCACTATATACGATGTCAATTACCTAACTGAAATATCCTATTGGTATGCAAAAACATACATGTAAGAATGTGTGCAGCCTACTTTTAGGCGCATTGTCTCTTGTGATGGGCATTCTTGAAATGGTGCTCAGTGGAACAATTGCACTGTACTTGTTAGATAAGCTTCTGTAATAATTATAGACCATGTAAAGTCTGGACTCTACCATCACTACAGATGAAAATCAATTTTGATACGATTTTTTTCCCTACCGTTTTTTTGTTTCTATAGTCGTTTATTTTTATTAGGTGAATAATGCTGTGGGCTGTATCAAATATTGATGACTGAAGAGAGGGGAATACATCAACTGTTACAATTTTTGGAACTTTTGAAATGGTCTTGGGGGCTCAGCATTTTGTAGCAGTGTTCATGCAGATAATGTTAATGAAACCGTGCAAGAAATCATGTGCAAATATAAGGGCATGCTATTTATATGTTTACAGTCATAAGCTGTTTTTATATATCACAAAAACTGTAGTTTTCAATTTGCAGCGCTGAATCTGTGTCTTTTATAAAGAATGTGTTCTTTACATGCTATTTAAATATGTATTACATTGTGAATTCTGTGCTCAATCTAGATAATACAAGTTTGAAAAGTAAAAATGCATTCATACTATCATTATTATGCAATGAGTAATATCGTGACAACATAAAATATTCAATAAATGTTGAACAATACTGCATAAATCATGGTTTAATTGGAAAGTCTGAAACACAATGAAAGACAACAGAACCTGTGACTTTCTAGAAAGTTTTTGTATTTTAAATAATGTCATTAAACATAAGCTGAATCTACACTAGAAATCAGGTGAAATGCATAAGTAACTAAATAAAACTAAATACATGAGCAAACAAGTAATTGATGTACTGAGATACTACTATAGGTACCCTTTGCCAGAATACTAACCCATACCACACGGTGCTGGGTCACACTGAGATAAGTTAATATTCTATTTCTTTGCAAGACATGGCTGAAGCCAAACTTAGACAAGCAGTGTGATAGGGATAGTGACAGCGGTGTAGAGAAGGTATAGTAACTGACTTGATACATTAATGGCATACTAAATTGGACTCCATAGTGCCCCCCAGTGTCTGGTGGGCATCTGGCCATCAATCACTAGTAGATCTGGACGTGGGCAGAGGTGGTGCCGTCCTTCCAGCAGTGCAGCGTCTCTATGACCGCAGATCGACACAGGGGGCACGTTCGCTCACGGTCGAACCACAGACACAGGCACTCCTCACAGAACACATGCTAGAGGGGAGACAGACAGACAAAATTAAGTTTACCGTTACATGCACTCCTTCACCCATGACATGACACTACTCTACTTACTGTCTACACCACAGATTGCCCACAATATCACACAATCAGCTGTTGGTAAAAAATGACAACGTGACACAAATGTAACATGGAACTCTTAGCAGTGAATAACATACTAGTGATGATAGTAGCTAGAGCCAGGGCCATGGGTTCATATATGTCCCCTCACCTGACAGAGAAGAACGATGGGGTCTCTGAAGTCGCCCTGACAAATAGCACACACGTCCCCGGCTTCACTGCACTGCTGGCTGCTGGCTCTCACACCATAACTCTATGGGTGATAGAGCAGCAAGTAGGTGGTCACAAAGAGACAAAGGCAGGTAGGCTAGCGGTTAACCGAAAGGCTGCTGGTAACCAAAAGTTTGCTGGTTTGAATCCCCGAGCCGAATAGGTGAAAAATCGGTCGATGTGCCCTTTGACCAATGCACTTAAACCCTAATTGCTCCTGTACGTCGCTCTGGATAAGAGCGCCTACTAAATTACTAAATCATATATATTTTTTAAATGTTTACCTTCCCATTCCATACAGTGTCAACTCAGTGTATATGTTGTGCGTTCTAATAATGTATATGTAGTAATATAACTCAAATCAGAGTGCAAGATCAGGCACAACCAGTTGACAGTTGAAGGTGTACTACTTTTGCTAGAAATATTACTTCAATGGCTATAGGATAGTGAAGTGGGCTGCGAATTGACCCAGATACTTGTATTTACAAAAAGTAATAATTTCTCACCTGAGAACTGCAGAGAATTGCCATGGCCTTGCGTATGGCTGATACTCGTCCACAGAGGTCAAACGACTGAAAGATAAACACAAACAGTTAAGCCTCTAGAATCGGGTGCATTAGTGCAGGGATGGAACAAAAGCCTGCACCTCCAGCTTTCCAGGAACAGGGTTGGTGACCACTGAATTTTATCCTGAAAACATTACAAAATTCTAACTTATGACGTTCTTTCTAACTAACACAATTCTCTACTAGGTCAATATATTTTGGTTCCTTTTCTATTCTTAGCTGAATGAAATGTTCTATTCTTTAACCACTCAGTGAGGTGCAGTGTCCTGTCCCATTTTGCAATCTTCTGAGGACACACATCTATGAACAACTCTGACTCAATTTCTCCAGTGTCTCATCTCAACCCATAATACTTTGAAAGCTGTAGCCACCCATGATGTCTTCATGCTTTAGCCTATTTATCATGCATTTCTTGCACATACACTACCCCCACCCACCCACCCACCCACCCACATTTAGCAATCACAATACCAACAACTCCATTGAATATACAGAGTTGAATATAACTACCACCACCTACATATAAAGGAGTGAGTTATATTAGTGCTACTTTACCTCGTAGAGGCTGAGTGTGAGTTATATTAGCGCTACGTTACCTCGTAGAGGCTGAGTGTGAGTTATATTAGCACTACGTTACCTCGTAGAGACTGAGTGTGAGTTATATTAGCGCTACGTTACCTCGTAGAGGCTGAGTTATATTAGCACTACGTTACCTCGTAGAGGCTGAGTGTGAGTTATATTAGCACTACGTTACCTTGTAGAGGCTGAGTGTGAGTTATATTGGCACTACGTTACCTCGTAGAGGCTGTGGGTGAGTTATATTGGCACTACGTTACCTCGTAGAGGCTGAGTGTGAGTTATATTAGCACTACGTTACCTCGCAGAGGCTGAGTGTGAGTTATATTAGCGCTACGTTACCTCGTAGAGGCTGTGGGCGAGGTATATTAGCGCTACGTTACCTCGTAGAGTCTGTGGGTGAGTTATATTAGCGCTACGTTACCTTGTAGAGGCTGTGGGTGAGTTATATTAGCGCTACGTTACCTCGTAGAGGCTGTGGGTGAGTTATATTGGCACTACGTTACCTCGTAGAGGCTGAGTGTGAGTTATATTAGCACTACGTTACCTCGTAGAGGCTGTGGGTGAGATATATTAGCGCTACGTTACCTTGTAGAGGCTGAGTGTGAGTTATATTAGCGCTACGTTACCTTGTAGAGGCTGTGAGTGAGTTATATTGGCACTACGTTACCTCGTAGAGGCTGTGGGTGAGATATATTAGCGCTACGTTACCTTGCAGAGGCTGTAGCTGATAATGAGCATGGCTCCTAGGAAGTAGCTGGTGGACGGGTCCTCTCCCATGATGTACTTGTACCACAGCTGGATGGGCACTAAGGCCCTGAACAACTGACTCAGCTCCTCTATCACCAGGTAGAACTTACCCTGCGACATACACACACATGGAGGACACTGATAAGACATTGGAAATGCATGTAATACATGTTTTATGTTTCATCTGAACAATATCTGTGGTTGATGGGTGGTTTGAGATGGTGTGAAAAAGAGAAATACAGAAAAAAACTGAGGTTTCATCACAAACTAATTTTAATCTTCAAAGACAAGTGTATATTCCCTCAATATAGAGTCAGTTTTTCTTTAAGTTTAAGTAAACGGCCAAAAAACAGCACATATAAGGCTAGCTCTAGTCCTATCTGTTGAGGAGCAGCACACTGCAAGCAACAAGCTCCAGCCTAAGCATGGCCACCGGCAAGGGCTCTGCAGGCTGCAGCTTCACAGGAGTAAAGGCAATTTCCCCACACTGCAAGAGAAACTGGCAGCCACTTGGCTCTCTTCACCTGCTACCCACACAGTATAGCCCTAGGCAAGTCAACCTGCGGGGGCAGCCATCTTTTCTTTAAGAGGCCACTCCTCCTCGCTCTCCAATGGATGCCACAGGGGAAGTTAGGAGGACAAGGCGACAGTACTCTTCAAAAATAAAAAGTTCCTGTTGTTGCTGTGTGTGTAGGAGGAGTGGGGGGGTTCAAAAACAGAAGGCCAACACGAACAGGAAATGGATTCCCAGTGGCATCACAGTATGTATAATGGTTATGTGGATATCACCTGACAGAGATTAATCACTCTGGGTTGGAACCCCTGTAGCAGAGAGACTGAGGGTGGGAGACCTCCGCAAGCAGGAAATTCATCTTTCCTCATTGTTGTCCCCCCCACACACACACACACACACACTGGATGTGTCAAACAAAAACTGGACACCAGCCAGAAACTTTGAGCCACGGCAGCAGTTCCAACGCATTCTGGGACTTCCTGCTGGGTTTTTTTCATTAGTGACGCTGACCTCTCAGACTACCAATCAAAACCTAACCAGCAGTCAGGGTACGCCACTGTTATGAGTTATCCCCCTCAGCTGCTAAAAACATGTTTTCATTAAATCTTGCTTCAGGTGGATGCATGGATACTAGAAAATACATTTCCCTGGAGTGGAGTGTACTGACAGTGCCAAAAATGTAGCCAGCCAAGGAGCAATGTTGAAGAAACAGTAGAGTAGAACTAAATCAAATAATAAATCAATGTACATGAGTCTGGCCTGTCTTTTTCTTTAAGGGGGGGGGGGGGGGGGCAGGAAGGCTGAGGATGGTGGCTGAGGTGGGGGTTGGTAGGTCGGTCGGTTTAGTGATTGCGTGGCGCGGGCTTCCCCAGCAGCCGAAAGTGAGGGGTAGTGGGAGCACACACACACACACACACCACAGTAATGGTCCAGCCCCAGGGAGTGATGACCGCACCCCTGCAGTCCCCCAGGGTGAATGAGCTCAGTGGCAGCAGCCTAACTCTCTGATCGGCCTGTTTATTAGCCGAGTCAAAACCAATGATGTATATAAACCCTGATTTTATATATTGGCCAATGAGAGGCTTTGAAGCCACCGGTCAGCAATTTTGGCACTCCCCAGTAGGAGCAGCTGTCCATAGGAATTAATGGAATTCTACAGTATTTCAATTAAATGTTTCATGGACAAAATGACATGTATTTAAATATGTGTTGTTGTAGTGGGGCCAGTGGCATTAGTAATCTCAAAAATATATAGTTTAAGCAAATATTTGTATATATTTTAAAAATATATGTTTAGCTCACATGTCATTTAAAAGTATGCATTAAGGTGTCTGTAACAGAATAAATATGGCAAAAACAAATAGACATTAATAAATGCATTTCTATAGATTCCAGAATATTTTTTACAAAGGTATAGGAATGCCAATATGGAGGCATGGTGGCTTCGACACAGCGCCCCCTATCAGTCATCTAGTGTATGTATAAATCACTGGTCAAAACATACTGTGAGCCCCAGGTGCAAAACCTGCACACTGATAGTACACATACAGATACACAATCACAGACACACACTCTTTCTGTGACCACAGGTTATAAGCAAAACTGTCATGTGGATAAGACATCAATACACACACTCCCACACTGTGACCCCAAGGACACGAGGGAAACTTTAATGACCATAAAACACACACAAGCTGTGACCCTGAGGATAACAGTAAAAACTTTTATGAATATAAAAACACACTAACACAGGCTCTTACCCTGGATTTGAAGGCCAGGATGATCTTGGGTAGAAACAGGATGAAACACTTCAGGCCGATGGTAAAGTACTTGAGAACAAAGTCGGTGATCCCCACCGCCCAGATTAGATCAAAGAAGTCAAAGCTGTTTATGTTGGGCTTTGCAAACATCAGACTGATTGGGGGGGGGGGGGGCAGAGATGAGACAGACTTCAGTACTTTACAGGTTGAGGTTTGATCATGGATGGATGTGATATCTTATGTCTGGTCTCTAATGGTTACAAGGGAGACATTCATGGATCAACTGAAGACATTAACAAAAATTAACAACACGACTAAAAATGTTGAGGACAAAACAAAATGTGAAAACAGGTGAAATGATAAACGAAAATCAATACTCACAGGACAAGAAGGCACATGGTAACATATGCCTAAAGACAATGAAAATCATATTACAACAACAAAAAGGACAAAACTGAATGAATAAATTACCACAGTCATACAGTATACAGATCGATGAGAAAGAAAATAATATCAAAGAGGTAAATGTCAATGTCAGCCAACTGTAAACCATAAGGCCTAAATATTGGATGGTTGACAATGTAAGGTTTTCAGTGCATTGTAGTGTTTTCAGTGCAATACCATAAGAAAGAACCACAAGACATGGTTTTACCCTACCTGTTGTACAGCTCCTCAGCACTGAATGTGTAGTAGAGATACACTATGTTTCCAGATAGGAACATGATCATCCAGAGAGCTACAACCACAGACCTCTCCTCCTGATATGCACCGACAGACAAATAGTAAATAATCAAATACTTTACTAATCACTAATGTACGCATATTCTCACTTTCTCTCGAGCTAGCTATTTACATAGACTCGATAACACTCAAATAATGAGCTCACATTTTTATAAAAAGTATAAGAGTTATGCGCTCATATCAAAGTTGAACAAAAGGTGAAAATTACCCGTAGTGACACCTGGTGCTTGAATGATGAATTGGCGAAGGCAAACGTGCTGGCCATCCCAACACACACAGCAATACCTACCAGAGAGAAACAGAAGAGTTACCAGTCAGTCACACACAGTATCTGACACGTCCAAAGTTTCCAAATGTTCCTTATTCTACTTATTCCACAAAACGACCAACTCCAATGCTATACAATTACCAAGCAACTACTAACAAAAACATTGTCATTAGTGTAGTCTTTATATCAGTCTAGCATATCTGTGTAGTATTTATATCAGTGAGGTATTTATCAGTATAGTATGTATTTCAGTGTAGTATTGGTGTTACTACACAAGTGTAAGAGTCACTTTTTTTATTGCGATCTAAAACCAGTCTTACCGAGCTTGTGCTGAAAACACACTTTAGCCAGGAGGATCAGGATGAACGGGAAACCCCTCTGTAGCCAGGTGACCACAGGCTTCAGCTCCGACAAGGCCGGAGCCGGTGTAGAGGGGTCCTCCGAGGCCTCCTCCCTGCTCCCATGCCTCTCTCCGGATGTACGGTGCTGTAGAGGCTGGTGGAAGTGGTGGTGGTTGTGATGATGGTGCGGGGGCGGGCGGGGGAGGTAGGGCCCACACTCAGAGCGGTGTGGCCCCCCTTCCTCCCTGGAGGAGGCAGTCATCTGGATGAAGACGTCTGGAGGAGTCCCCAGAACAAGGCCAGCCGCCTGAAAGTTTGCGGAGGGCACACCAGATCCCGAGGGAACCCCGACCCCAACCAGGCCGGAGAAGAGCTGCTGGGGGGAGGTGGGCGAGTCGGGTTTCAGGCAGTCAAACACACCTCCTTCATCCAGGCTGCTTTCTGATCCAAGGGTTTGGCTACGGCTCCTGGAGAGCAGAGAGAGGATCAGCTGCATCTTTTGACGGTTCAAAGACTGTCGTCTATTGTCTATTTCTTGCATTGCCTTTCAATGGATTTGGCTCCTGAAGTTAACCAGTTATATATATATATTTAATCCTCTTTAGTGCACAATTTCAGGTTGTGATGATGAACCTGCAAATGCCTGTGTCCTAGGACGTGAACTCAAACCTTTCAAAGGGCATGCCATCCGTGTTGCTGCTGTGTCTTCTCTGCATGGCACATCCAGTTCATCCCCGAGTGATCCAGGGCTATGGTGGGGTGCAGACAGACACACAGACTGCAATAAGTGAATACAGTACAACGCCGCAAGGAGAGTATCGATGGTTGGTTAGACTTTATTGCAACAATTAGCTAACCGCAGATAGCTAACGCTAACTAGCTATGATGGTTGGCAGTCGCACCATCACGCCACCATTTACATGTACAGTACAATGGTTTACTGGTTTCTCTATTGCATGATTTATATGCATGATTCTTAATTAATATTTGTCCACGGGAATTGGTGGTCTCACCTGAATCATCGTTCTGTTTATTATTCTCATTCCCGTGTAGTTATTTTGCCTACACACCCCTGCGGCTTGCCTGGCCTGGCTCCCGACGATGTTTTTCCTGTATGACGTCACTGAAATTTCCTCTCGGCCAATCAGCGTTCACTTTCCCACCACACATCCGTGATAGGTAATTGTTTTGATGGTGGACGTCAGATTTCATGGGAAAACGTTGTTTATTTTCTAAGCTTTCTCTCATGTATCTGAAGGCAACGTCAACAATATGTGGTATTTGTCAGTAGGGGATGTTTTGTAGAGTTATAGCCAGCTAACTCTAGCTAATGCATCTCACGGCAGGTAATGTTAGCTAGCTAATGTTAACTGTCAGTCTAGCTAGCTGGGTGAGTAGTTAGCCTAGCATCGTTAGCTTGTTTCCAGCGACGCAGTCTAACAAAGCAGTCTTTATCCAAAACGGCTAGCGAATATGTACGTTACTTTGTAGCTACCTACCTAGCACAGCTGTGGTCCTTCTCTACAGCGTATTTGTATACAGATAGCTAGCTAACGTTAGTTACCATGGTTTATTGCCTAGCATTGCTAGCTAGCCAGCAAAATGGGTTAGGTTGTGGTGTTGACCAAACGAAGCTCTCAGTTATTGAACGTGATTTCTAAACTGCCAATCATAACCAGACACCCCAGTTGAACCAGAAGTCTCTAGCTACCATATGGTTTATCCAGCTAACATTATCTAGTTAGCATTGCTGCAATCCAATCAGGGATCTCCCAATAACGTCATGCCATGGTGCTAAGAAGGTTACTGAGAAAACGTTGGGTGCTAGGTGTGGTGTTTGGACTGTCTTTGATCTACTTCCTAACCAGCACCCTGAAACAGGTATTTAAACTCTTGACATCTCAGGTTTATATTTAGTCCACAGAACACAGATTTATAAATACATTTGATTGATATGAGGTCCAGCTCTAGGCTAAACTAGTTTGTCAAACCACACCTGACTATCTATCTGTCATGCAGCAAGGTCTTGACTTTTGGCTATACAAGATGTGTGTGTGAGATATATGTTGTGATGTGTTATGCAGGAGGAGAGAACCATACGGGATCGTAACCTGTTGGAGGCCAGGGACCCGGATCACCGGATCCCATGGAAAGTCAGGTTCAGCCTGGGCAACAGTAGCAGGCAGATCACTCAGTGCCGGAACTCCATTCAGGGCAAAACGCTGCTCACAGATGAACTGGGTGAGTTATGAACCTAACTGGACTCATTCACTCACTTGTTATCCCTTAGGAAATAATGCCTCTTTCTCCAACTGTTTTCTCTGTGATTCCTCACAATCTCCTCACCCCCTTTTCAACCGTATTTGAGAAGAATGCCCAAGGTCCCTCCCCCTGTCCTTCTTCCCCAATGGGTTTTAAGGAAAGATGATGTGAGAAAAGCCCCTATCATTGAGGTATTATAAAATACCACTTCAATATTCAAGTCACTAATCCATTGTACATGTGAATGTCCCCACAGGTTATGTGTGTGACAGAAATGATCTGCTGGTGAATGGCTGCTGTAATGTCAATGCCCCCAGCTCAAGACAGTACATTTGTAAAAGCTGTCTGGCCAATGGCTGCTGCAACATCTACGAGCACTGTGTGTCCTGCTGCCTCCAGCCTGATAAGGTATTCAAGCTGTGGCACTGTTGTTGAGCTGCATCCAACAGCAAAATGTTTTGTTCCAAATGAGAATTTGCATCTTTTGCATGTACATCTTTTGGGTGCATGGATTTTCAGTCGATGGAGTCAGATCTCTCTCTTACCCTGGCATCTTTAAATTTACGTTGTTTTCATCTGAACCTTTTGCAGTGGTTGTGTTATGACTAATCCATGTGAGAAGTACCAGATTTTGATCTGACTGTTGCACCTCTACCCCTCTCTTTCTTTCTCATATTCTCTCCTTCTCAGCAACCTCTTCTAGAGAGCTTCCTGAACAGAGCTGCAGATGGCTTCCAGAACCTATTCACAGCCGTGGAGGACCACTTTGAGCTGTGTTTAGCCAAGTGTCGGACTTCATCGCAGGTAGGTTGAGTTGTCTACATGAAACAAACAAGGATAACAGATTCACAAAACACGTCTTATGCGAAAATGTAAGAAGCTTCTTAAGAAAAAAATAAGTTCATAAGATAGTTTGTAAGTGCAATTCTTTAACAAGATTGAATGATTTTCTTATGAAGCTTCTTAAGATGTCTGTTGCTAGGCAACCGATGTAACTAGCTTTTATTGAAAAAATGGCAGTTAATGAGAAATGTATTCTTAAGGTTTTGTGAATCTGGGCCCAGGTCTCTGATCACTCCCTGACCCTACCCACATCCTGTCATGCAGAGATGGCAAGAGAGATTGATGTAAAACATTCTAATGGTTGTGTTTACCCTCTCTTTTTGCTCCTGTAGAGTGTCCAACATGAAAATACCTACAGAAATCCACAAGCAAAATACTGTTATGGAGAAAGCCCACCTGAACTCCTGCCTATATGATTGTTTTGTACCTACGAGACTGTATAGAAACTAATAACGGTCCTCTGGGACCTACAAGACTGTATAGAAACTGATAACGGTCCTCTGGGACCTACGAGACTGTATAGAAATGAATAACAGTCCTCTGGTACCTATGAGACTGTATAAAAACTAATAACGGTCCTCTGGGACCTACGAGACTGTATAGAAACTGATAACGGTCCTCTGGGACCTATGAGACTGTATAGAAATGAATAAAGGTCCTCTGGGACCTACGAGACAGTATAGAAACTAATAACGGTTGTCTGGGACTTACGAGAATGTAAAGAAATGGTCCAACTAAGAGCCAAGAGACACACCTTGATGCTCCGTGGGACGACCGAATTCCCCTTCGTCTTGTGTCGACATAATGGCCTTGAAACGTCTGACACCATACGGTGCTTAACAGATGGGAGCCACCAAACCCTGTATAGAGGGGATTTGACTGACAATAACAGACGCCATGTTGAAACTTTTGATAAAGTAATGTGAGTAACAGTCTCTACATATGGCTCTGAAGAACACTATCGTAACCTCACAACAATGGACAAATACTGTGATATATATGTGATATATATTATGTGATATAGCTATATTATTTACACTTCATAAGTGCATAGCTTCATAACTTCATCAGTGATGATCATCAGGTCTCATTCGCTCTTTAGACCAGTTAGGATTCACCTCATGCTGCCGTTGTTCCACATTATGGTCATGTTCATTAGGGCACGCAACAGAAAATGTTTAAAAATGTTTGAGTCTCCCATGTTTTAGTCTGTTTTCTTTTGTTTGGTGCAAAATGAACACGACCCATGTTATAAAGGTCTGTATTTAAAGCCTGACGATATACTGAAGGTTGATATCGGTTGTTTAGTCCTTACTATTGAATATGATAACAGATGTGTCTTTACTTTTGTGTGTTGTCGTGCATGGATATTGACTGACTGGTTATTTAATAAAGTGACTGTGAAAGTAATCGGCTCACGGTTTATATTGCGCAGACCCTTTCAGAATAATTCTCAGTATTTTATTAAATAAGTTTATGTATTTCACACTATGAAAGCATTCTATATATTGGATGTTTATCGGGGGTCAGAGCTGTATCAACTAGAATTGGCATATTTTAATATACAGTATGACAAAATGAAAACATCTTTTAGTTTTTCACAAAGTGGCAGATAAGAAACTTGGACAGTATCACATCAACTTCAGAAGTGTTTGATGAGCTTGAAGCATCTCGCTTCATTTGAAGAAGGGGCTTTCAGTGGTTGTAATTTATACACTATGTAGGGTGCAGGTATATTTTTATTTTATTTAACTAGGCAAGTCAGTTAAGAACACATTCTTATTTACAATGATGGCCTAGGAACAGTGGGTTAACTGCCTTGTTCAGGGGCAGAACGACAGATTTTTACCTTGTCAGCTCGGGGATTCGATCTAGCAACCTTTCAGTTACTGGCCCAACCACTTGTCTACCTGCCTGCCCACTAGGCTACCTGCCGCCCCTATATAGAGTGCCATTTGGGATGCACAGTAGCCCTCTGCAGATATAATAATTCTCATGCCTTTAAATTATCCACTTGGGAAACATGGCCAGAGCTAAACAATTAATCATCCTGAAAGCTGTGAAAACAGAATCTGTCTTGTAATTAGAAAATATATTAAGGTCCTGACAAATGTTCATTCATGGCAATTTGATTAATGACTGTCACATGGGAAGGGAACACAGTGTAGGCCTGTCCACTAAGTATGCAAACAGTTTAATTTAGCACAAACTATTAGAACTATGTCATCATGACACTGTTTGGCAATGGTATTATTATTATTATTGCAGAACTTCCAATACAAATCAGCTTTATAAGAAAACAGAAATGCTGTTGCTGTAGTCAAGATAGACATGAGCTGGTAATATGCTGAAACTTTGTACTAAAAGAAAGCATCCATAAAATTTGTAGGAAATATATCGGAATAAATAGCATTTAAGACGAATAAATACCTTAAATTCACCAAATACATTAATATTATAATAAATAAAATATAACTCAGTGATTATAGAATCTATGGTATTCTGGAATCCACTACTCCACTATTCACTATTCTGTAATCCACAGATTCCACCCAAACCAGGAAGTCCCGTGACTCCTCCAGCAGGGTAATGCTCCACCGCTTCCTCTGAAAGGGGGGCTTGGGCATCTCGGGGTGGGCTGGCTTCTGGGTGCAGTCACCCCCAATGGTTATCTTCAGACAGGCAGATAGCCTCCACACCATGGTAACAGAGTCATTCAGGTTGTTGTGCATTGATATGTGATCTGGGTTCAGGTCACTCTCTTGGTCCTTGACGACTTTTTCCAGGGTCTTGCCAATGAAGTGTAGCCCACACTGAGCTCTCTCCAGAGGGGAAGGTGAGGTACTGTTGAGGTCCAGATCTGGGAACCCCAGGGCAA
Organism: Salvelinus alpinus; assembly: GCF_045679555.1. Lineage (NCBI taxonomy): Eukaryota > Metazoa > Chordata > Actinopteri > Salmoniformes > Salmonidae > Salvelinus > Salvelinus alpinus. The sequence continues at coordinate 11,536,053 of NC_092104.1, read as the reverse complement.
AAGGTTGGTTCTGTCCATTGGCTGCCATCTGTGGAAAAAATATTTGAAAATAGAATATGTACTCTGACATGATGGAATGTCTTCAGTAAATTCTGTTTTAAGTCAATGTTTTTCCGTTGTTACTTATCATGGACAGAATGTCTCAGTTAAATAAAGAGGGCAATTACTATCCCAGTAACAACAGTTGGTATTTTGACCCATGAACTGACTTGTCTTTCTCCAAATTGGCAGAAAGGAAGATGTTGGAATTTGCGTGGATCAATAAGTAAAGAACTGAAAGGATCATGATGGGACCCAAGGGAACAGGACAGTAGTAGTTGTACAGGTACAGTATGTAAGTAAACACGGTTACTAAAGTCAGTCAGTAGGCAGGTTTCTATTGACCCAGGTGTATTCGACAAAAGCAATATTGGCAACAACAAAAAATCACGTGTAATGGAAACGGAAGATTGGAGACATTTTCTAAATATGGACAACATTTTTATCCTTTCTACAGGTGGATTTTTCGTTTGTGAACTTAATTTCGACAAATGACGATGGAAACAGTTTTTCTAATAAATTATGATTGCCGAATACTTTTGAAGGTACGTGGGGCACGTGTTGTCATCATGTAACCACAACCTTCACTCCACATGTCATTCTAAATGCCTAATGTTTGCAAAATACAATTTTAAAAAAAAAATTGGGGGGGGGGGGGCGGGTTGAACTGCATCGGTTTGCTTTTCTGGTTGGCTGGTAAGTTTCAACATCCAATTATTTCAGATCTACAGGAGGGTAAGTTTCACCATGGCACGGACCTTGGCGATACGTTGGCACATGAGAATTATTATATGACACACATTAGTAAATTATTGCATTCTATCCATGCTGGCTTTCGCGGGCTACCTGAGGCATGACACAGATAGGTGGGAGGGCATACAGGCTGTCGCCAATTTATTAATGCGCAATTTGTCTAAATGGGTAATGGAAACACTTTAACCACCACATTTTTATGTACGTGCCTGCGTACCTTCAAAAGTATTTCGCAATTGTTAATTTTTTGTATAGGTGTGACGTCATTACGACCAGCTGTTTTTATCGAAACAAAATAGTGAAATGGCAAAGCACCCTAGAATGCATTTATCGCATTTATAGACAACAAAAAAATCAATGGGGAAGTTAATGGAAACATAGCTACTGAAGATTGTTTGGTTCAGGTGGTGTGTGGCTTAGTTGGTAAGAGAATGGCAGAACTAGCAACTCCAAGTAAGGCTGTGGGTTCAATTCCTGCTGGGATCACATACAACATTTTTATATATTCACTGTAAGTTGCTTTGGATAAAAGCGTCTGTTAAATGGCATATTAAGACAGATGTAGCTACTTACATAGCTGGTTAGGCTGTCATTGATGAGTGTTTTGGTGAGAGTGGTTAGCTCCTTGACCCTGCAGCCCCTGGGTGATTTCATTCGGCGAAAAGAGTGAGCCTCCAGAGTGACCATCATCACCAATATGCACAATGCTTTAAGAAGTCCTGGGAAAGAAGTCAACGCAAAATTACAACAATATTTTCCAATACTGAAAGACATGAATTAAAGTACACATGGTTTTCGAGTAGGTCTTTTTGTGTATAATTTGCAAAACTTTTCTTGCTGTAATATGTTGTAATTGAGTGTAGTTGTGGACACAGATGTTGCATAATATTACCTGCAGTTAACTTCACATATAAAATCTGATATGTCATTATATATTTAGTTTTTCCTTGCTTATGTTGTCAGTTTAGCCAAGAATGAGTTGCTCAGCCCACTGACAGTGGTCACAGTCTTATATTCATCTTGCTTCGTCACATGTTGAAAAAAAGTTATGAGGATATGATCAACTTCCTTCATATCTTACAATGTGACATCACACAAGGTAAAAACCCATCAGAAAAATCAATTAAGATGTTTCCTTTTATGTGGCTATTTGCTTAACCAAACTCCATCTTCAGTTTGTTTTCGTGGCCGATGAGTTGCATGTCTAAATATCCACTGAATCAGCCGGTATTATTCCCATGACACCTACCTATTTCTCAACTTCAGGAAGTTGACGTGCAAGAAAGTGATGCAACTGCCACTACAGAAAGCTCGGCTCAGGCTGAAGATATGCATTGAGATTTATGAACCAGAATACATTCACAATGCCATGTTTTTCATGTTGTGTGTAATCATCTATTAAAGGCCCAGTCCAGCTGTTTTTATCTCAATATATCAAATTGTTCTGGGTAACAAGTAAGTTACTTGCTGTAATATACTCAGCAAAAAAAAGAAACGTCCCTTTTTCAGTGCCCTGTCCTTCAAAGATAATTAGTAAAAATCCAAATAACTAAACAGATCTTCATTGTAAAGGGTTTAAACACTATTTCCCATGCTTGTTCAATGAACCATAAACAATTAACGAACGCGCACCTGTGGAATGGTTGTTAAGACACTAACAGCTTACAGACGTTAGGCAAATAAGGTCATAGTTATGAAAACTTAGGACACTAAAAAGAGGCCTTTCTACAGACTCTGAAAAACACCAAAAGATCGATTCCCAGGGTCCCTGCTCATCTGCATAAACATGCCTTAGGCATGCAGCAAGGAGGCATGAGGACTGCAGATGTGGCCAGGGCAATAAATTGCAATGTCCGTACTGTGAGACGCCTAAGACAGAGCTACAGGGAGACAGGACGGACAGCTGATCGTCCTGGCAGTGGCAGACCACGTGTAACAACACCTGCACAGGATCAGTACACCCGAACATCACACCTGCGGGACAGGTACAGGATGGCCACAACAACTGCCCGAGTTACACCAGGAACGCACAATCCCTCCATCAGTGCTCAGACTGTCCGCAATAGGCTGAGAGAGGCTGGACTGAGGGCTTGTAGGCCTGTTGTAAGGCAGGTCCTCACCAGACATCACCGGCAACAACGTCGCCTATGGGCACAAACCCGTCGTCACTGGACCAGACAGGACTGGCGATGAGTGCTCTTCACTGACTAGTCTCGATTTTGTCTCACCAGGGGTGATGGTCAGATTCGCGTTTATCGTCGAAGGAATGAGCGTTACACTGAGCCCTGTACTCTGGAGTGGGATCGATTTGGAGGTGGATGGTCCGTCATGGTCTGAGGCGGTGTGTCACAGCATCATCGGACTGAGCTTGTTGTCATTGCAGGCAATCTCAACGCTGTGCGTTACAGGGAAGACATCCTCCTCCCTCATGTGGTACCCTTCCTGCAGGCTCATCCTGACATGACCCTCCAGCATGACAATGCCACCAGCCATTCTGCTCTTTCTGTGCGTGATTTCCTGCAAGACAGGAATGTCAGTGTTCTGCCATGGCCAGCGAAGACCCGGATCTCAATCCCATTGAGCACGTCTGGGACCTGTTGGATCGGAGGGTGAAGGCTAGGGCCATTCCCCCCAGAAATGTCCGGGAACTTGCAGGTGCCTTGGTGGAAGAGTGGGGTAACATCTCACAGCAAGAACAGGCAAATCTGGTGCAGTCCACGAGGAGGAGATGCAATGCAGTACTTAATGCAGCTGGTGGCCACACCAGATACTGACAGCTACTTTTGATTTTGACCCCCCCTTTGTTCAGGGACACATTATTCAATTTATGTTAGTCACATGTCTGTGAAACTTGTTAAGTTTATGTCTCAGTTGTAGAATCTTGTTATGTTCATACAAATATTTACACATGTTAAGTTTGCTGAAAATAAACGCAGTTGACAGTGAGAGGACGTTTCTTTTTTTGCTGAGTTTAGTTTCCCATTAAATGGTCAAAAAGGAATAAAAAAATTATAATCTTGCTAAGGCTGTCTGAGTGGAGCAGGGAAGGGGACCAGAGCAGTGCATTAACCACATATCACGTTTAGGTAAGACCCAGATGCAGACACTGTAGAAGTAACAATAGTTTATTACAACCACAGGGGCAGGCAAACAACAGGTCAAGGTAGGCAGGGGTCAGTAATCCACAAAGGGTGTAAAGTAGAGGTCGACCGATTAATCGGAATGGCCGATTAATTAGGGACAATTTTTTTTTTACACCTTTATTTAACTAGGCAAGTCAGTTAAGAACACATTCTTATTTTCAATGACGGTCTAGGAACGGTGGGTTAACTGCCTTGTTCAGGGGCAGAACAACAGATTTTTACCTTGTCAGCTCAGGGATTCAATCTTGCAACCTTATGGTTAACTAGTCCAACGCTCTAACCACCTGCCTGTCATTGCACTCCACGAGGAGCCTGCCTGTTACGCGAATGAAGTAAGAAGCCAAGGTAAGTTGCTGGCTAGCATTAAACTTATCTTATAAAAAACAATCAATCAATCAATCATAATCACTAGTTAACTACACATGGTTGATGATATTACTAGTTTATCTAGCGTGTCCTGCGTTGCATATAATCGATGCGGTGCGCATTTGCGAAAAAGGACTCGTTGCTCCAACGTGTACCTGACCATAAACATCAATGCCTTTCTTAAAATCAATACACAAGTATATATTTGTAAACCTGCATATTTAGTTAATATTGCCTGCTAACATGAATTTCTTTGTGTCACTTCTCTTGCAACAGAGTCAGGGTATATGCAGCAGTTTGGGCCGCCTGGCTCGTTGCGAACTGTGTGAAGACTATTTCATCCTAACAAAGACAGCCAACTTCGCCAAACGGGGGATGATTTAACAAAAGCGCATTTGCGAAAAAAGCACAATCGTTGCACGACTGTACCTAACCATAAACATCAATGCCTTTCTTAAAATCAATACACAGAAGTATATATTTTTAAACCTGCATATTTAGCTAAAAGAAATCCAGGTTAGCAGGCAATATTAACCAGGTGAAATTGTGTCACTTCTCTTGCGTTCATTGCACGCAGAGTCAGGGTATATGCAACAGTTTGGGCCGCCTGGCTCGTTGCGAACTAATTTGCCAGAATGTTACGTAATTATGACATAACATTGAAGGTTGTGCAATGTAACAGGAATATTTAGACTTATGGATGCCACCCGTTAGATAAAATACAGAATCAAATTCTTACATCAGCTGATATAAGTGCTGTACAGAAACCCAGCCTAAAACCCCAAACAGCAAGCAATGCAGGTGTAGAAGCACAGTGGCTAGGAAAAACTCCCTAGAAAGGCCAAAACCTAGGAAGAAACCTAGAGAGGAACCAGGCTATGAGGGGTGGCCAGTCCTCTTCTGGCTGTGCCAGAACGGTTCCGTATTTCACTGAAAGAATAAATGTTTTGTTTTCGAGATGATAGTTTCAGGATTCGACCATATTAATGACCTAAGGCTCGTATTTCTGTGTGTTATTATGTTATAATTAAGTCTATGATTTGATAGAGCAGTCTGACTGAGCGATGGTAGGCACCAGCAGGCTCGTAAGCATTCATTCAAACAGCAATTTTGTGTGTTTTGCCAGCAGCTCTTCGCAATGCTTCAAGCATTGCACTGTTTATGACTTCAAGCCAATCAACTCCCGAGATTAGGCTGGTGTAACCGATGTGAAATGGCTAGCTAGTTAGCAGGGTGCGCGCTAATAGTGTTTCAAACGTCACTCGCTCTAAGACTTGGAGTAGTTGTTCCCCTTGCTCTGCATGGGTAACGCTGCTTTGAGGGTGGCTGTTGTCGATGTGTTCCTGGTTTGAGCCCAGGTAGGAGCGAGGAGAGGGACGGAAGCTATACTGTTACACTGGCAATACTAAAGTGCCTATAAGAGCATCCAATAGTCAAAGGTATATGAAATACAAATCGTATAGAGAGAAATAGTCCTATAATTCCTATAATAACTACAACCTAAAACTTCTTACCTGGGAATATTGAAGACTCATGTTAAAAGGAACCACCAGCTTTCATATGTTCTCATGTTCTGAGCAAGGAACTTAAACGTTAGCTTTCTTACATGGCACATATTGCACTTTTACTTTCTTCTCCAACACTTTGTTTTTGCATTATTTAAACCAAATTTAACATGTTTCATTATTTATTTGAGGCTAAATTGACTTTATTGATGGATTATATTAAGTTAAAATAAATGTTCATTCAGTATTGTTGTAATTGTCATTATTACAAAGAAATAAATAAAAATTGTCCGATTAATCCGTAGCGGCTTTTTTTGGTCCTCCAATAATCGGTATCGGCGTTGAAAAATCATAATCGGTCGACCTCTAGTGTAAAGGGTCCAGAACGGCAGGCAGTCTCAGGGTCAGGGCAGGCAGAACGGTCAAAACCTGGAGGGACTAGAAAACAGGAGCAGGGAAACAAAACTAACTGGCAATAGACAAAAAGAGAACACAGGTATAAATACACGAGATAATGGGGAAGATGGGCGACACCTGGAGGGGGATGGAGACAATCACAAAGACAGGTGAAACAGATCAGGGTGTGACACCACAGTTAGAATTGGAGCGGGGAAGAGGACCTGAGCAGTGCATTACCATAGAAGCTTAATGGTAGGAATATGTAACCTGAAAGCTAGCGGTTATTGGCATAGACGTTTGTTAGAGTCTTTATTATTTTTGCCTGGTGATGTCCTGAGTCAATCCACAGCTCCAGCCATGCAGAACCTGCAGAATGGAAGGTTCTGTGTTGATTTTCAACCGGCAACTATTGGGGAAATAACACTGATCACATGTTTCACATGTACAGTGTTTGTTTCATCAGCTGTTGTACACATTTCATACAAAACAAAGGAAAAACAGAATTTTGGCTACACTGAGCATTTAATATGAATGGCAAAACAAACACAGTAAAAGTAGTCATTCATTACAGTATTCATATTGTTTTTTAATTAAATATAACATTTACAGTGTTTACTACCTACAGCTCCAGTTCTTGAAGGGAACATCACCCATTTGATTCTTCTTTTTGAGGTGTTCATATCAATCGCATGACAAATTGAACACAAATGTCCAGTTTATAAAAAGTCCACCACTACTTGACGTAGCTAAGAGACCAAAAGTGGCAAGTTTAAACACAAACCCATATAGTGTACCGTTAAATAGGCCATTTAGCAGACACTTATCGAAAACAACCTACAGTACACGGATGCATACATTTGTATTATACAATGACCATCTATGGCATAGGCAACGCTTTAGTATCCAGCATCAGAATGAAACTGACAGACGTCAGCCTGCTTTCTGTGTTGTGTGAGGATGCAGGAAGGAAGTCATGAGATGTGACTGATTAGGGAGGCAGTGACTGCGTCCCAAATGGCACCCTATTCCCAATTTAGTGAACTACTTGGGCTCTGGTCAAAAGTAGTTCACTAGAGAATAGAGTGCCATTTGAGACATAGCCTTTCACTGTCTGGGACTTCCTGATCGTCCTGGAAGTGCCTGTACTACTTCCTGTGGTTCTACTTCACTCTATAACCACAACCACCATCACCCCTGTGCATCAGCTCAGTCAGGAGGAGATGCTCCTTCAATTTTGACTCATTCGACCAGGATACCCTCAACCAGGGATGTTGTCATAAAAAAATTGATGCGCAAAATCCCTGAGCTTCATGGGTAAATAGATCCCTAACCCTAAACTGGGTTTACTGTCCACTACCTCATTGACCTCAATGTATCTGCCATGTGTGGGGCATAAGGGAATAATTGAGGCTCCATAGACAAGGAGCAGTAGGGACAAAATAGCTTAAAAAGAGAGTGAACTGAGTATCTTAAATATGAATACAACATTTGATAACTGTAAGAGCAAACCAATGAATTTGATTCAAGACTGTTTCAAGACAGTGTTCTAGACTGTTTTGAAAATAATAACAAAAAATAAATTCAAAAATAGATATAAAATATATACTGTGTAGCAATCACACTCTTCTCTTTCATATTTATATTATTGGCGGTTGGCCTTTGTCCCGATTCTTCAGTTACATGAAATACCTGATTATTTTGGAATAAATATCCTAAAATCACCCTTGGGTGACAAACCACTTCGTATAATCCTCACACACTGTGATCCTTAAAGCCAGCAACTTCCTTTAACACCATGGCCAGAAAATCCTTGTGCCTGTTTAGCACAGCCCAGCCGTAGATCTTCTTCTCATAGTCATCACGGAGCACATCTTGGGGCTTAGTGGACGTAGTAGTGGGTGTGTTTGGGTCCAGAATCTGCAGGAGCACCTCTACGCGGCCAGAGAGTTTCTTGAGACGGTTCCTGGAATCCCTCAGGAGGCCCAGAAGAATCTGAGTGTCATTATCTGAGACCTCCAACATGTCAGTCATGTATTTGGTTACCACGTTGATGTGCCAGTGGAAGATCATGGCTTTGTTGGAGATGTTCCGAAGCTTCTTCTTAGTGGTGGAGATAGCGATGGTTGCTGAGGGAACCCCATCCATGCTGGGGGCCTGCTGGCCGTTCAGGAAGCCATTCGTTTTCATCTGCAAACACGAGGGGGGTAATTCAAATCAGTTCACTGACATTCTCCTTGTGCAATTGACCTGTTTTCTAGTATAGTTCAGAACTATGCTGAGCAGTGTAAAAAGGTACCGTTATAGCCTATGATCTGAATCGGTGGTTGTTACACAGTAGTTACAGCTTTCCCATGAATAATACAGTTCTGAGAAAAGCATATGAAATCATGTGGGTTAACAGTCATCACTGTCTAACCCTGTGGAATATTGGCAGAAAGTTGAGCTTCAAACAATAATTGCCGTGACACTGCGACGGGCAGTTCTGAGAAAACCCACGTGATCTCATATGGTTAAGTCATCACTTCGAATCATGAGGAATTTGGGAATTTCATTCACTAGAAGAGGCCGTCACTACGGTTTGTCACGGTGACCCCCGGTTCCCTACAGGCCCTCAATACTTGGGTTAGCCCACTGAGATAAAGCCCAGTCATTATCCTGGGGAGCTAATGCAATTCATCAGGTCTCGGGCAAAGATATTGACCGAACCACCTCAATTCCATCTTGTTACTTACGTAACTAGTCAGGAGGATGCCAGCTTCATGATCTGACAATTTGGAAAGCTCTATGTTTTGGACTAAAGCCTTCTGATACTTGTCCACATTTCCAGAGTGGGGTGCTGCACGGGCTGTCTCCAACTTGATCACTAGAAAGACGCTGAGTAAAACTGGTGAAGGGCAACATGGTTATTACAATGGTTGCTATACAGTGTGTATGTATACTTAGGGACATAACACACACTTTACGCATGCACACAAAAACTTGACAATCAAACAATAGTAGGTTATTCTTTTAACAATCCAAGTATGTCACAAATGGTTAACTGTTGTAAGAGTATAGTAAAAATATTTACCAAACATATTGTAAGTCTGTTAGAGTTCTTCTGTGCTGGTGAGCGAAGGAGACACTTATGATGGCTTGATCAACTCTAGTATAAGAGTGGTGTCTCAACCACAACCAATAAAGGAAATGTCACATTTTCTTTGAATTTCTATAAAAATGTCATGTTTAGTGTGGAACGTTCTCCTCCCATTTAAATGCACACCCACTCATCTAATATAGATTACAAGTCCACTCAACAAGACTGAAGAAACACAACGGTTGTCATGAAGACATTGCATAACTTAGTTTGACAAAGTATGTGTAATGTCTCAAACCCATATCTAAGCTATTTTAGTGTAAATTCATCCATACAAAAGTAAATTAACAATCAAATGTTAACTGGGGGAAAAATGAGGTGACAACGTATCCATAATGAAGTCCAGAACCAATACATTATTTAATAATACATTTCTTAAATTGTGCAAATTGAAAAAGAAAATTGAAGAATAAGACAAAGTACAGAAATGTTGACCCTTAAAAAAATATTGATGTTGAAACTGCATCACGGCACTGAATAAAGCTACTCTTTAACCTGGTAATTATGGGATGTTATTTTTTCCCCCTAGTTTTGCCTGCGTACGTTTTTCAAGAAAATATAATTCTGATATATTTAACAATTAACACTAATTTCCACCAATACACCTCAAACTTTACTTTTTATTTTTTTGGTATGTCTTTTTTCTCTAATGTGATTGTCCAAAATAAGACTTGTGCTGACACATCACTGAGCAGCTTCAGTTATTTTTGTGCGATTATCCCATTTACGTGCCTTACAAGTACAATTTGTGAAGATATGGCGAATAAAAAGCACCAATGGAGAATCATTTTTTACCAATGCATAAGTTGTGCTTCACATAATTCACTCAACCATTAAATAACTTGACCTTTGACACAAAGGGTGGCGTTCTGACACAGCATTACGATATAAACATCACTGGAAGACAGTCGTGTTGTTTATAGTACTAGTAACATGTTTGTGCCCTGCGGCAAGCAGGTAAGTAGCATAAGAAAATCCCTCACGGTTACATTTTATAAACTGCAGGTATTATACATTATTACATGTTATAAACATGTACAAGCGTTTATAATGCGTTATTACAAGGCTTGGGCTATGACTCGATGGCTGTTATTTAGTCAGGATCTTTATGAGACGATAACAAGACATGAGGGGGTTATATATGCCTATAACAAGTCATCTAATGAAAACATAACCGCATCATAATGCATTATACCTGCAGGCCTTAAGTACAGTGTTACCATCATCACAACTGTACTTCAGTTCACCAATCCCCTTGACCCATTGTGTGCATTGGTCGGCGGTCCTGGCAGCGTTCAATCAGTGCGTCTCCCAGGGGATTCTGGGAAGACAAGATGCTCTCTTCAGACACCCCTTCCTTGAAGCGCTTTTGGTGGTCATGGCAACAAAGTTTATGGTTAATACTGCTCACGCTGCAGTGCTAGTCTAGGCACGGAGTTCGCATCTCTCTTCAGCCCTGTACTGCCCCAGGACACGGAGAGGGGAGTAGTATGGACCAAGCCGTCAGGTCGCCATCAGCAGGCTGGCTCTTTCCTGTGCTGCTGGAGCATCTTAGTCACACTCACTATGTCCTCTTCAGGTACCTACAGTAGAACACAGGAGAAGAGAACAGAATGGAATATGGTTCCAATTCCTACTCCACCAGCATCTTAAATCAAATGATATTGGTCACATACACATATTTAGCAGATGTTATTGCGGGTGTAGCGAAATGCTTGTGTTCCTAGCTCCAACAGTGCAGTAATATCTAACATTATACAACAGGTCTAATCCTGAATGCTGATAGATTAAAACCACATTCCAACTGTTGTCTATTCCACAAGTTACCACCGGCTAAATCTATGATGTTGAAATGCCTATTTATTCTGTTCCATCTGACTGCGCAATCCACGGTCTCATCAGTCCAGCCAGGCACTTAATAAACTTGATCTCCACTAGAAAAATCATCTTGTCATTCTCACATTTCCTTTAGACTAACATTTTAGTTTTCAACAGCGGAGATTTGTATAAACCTTGCTGTCTCTCCGACATGAATCATGAATCAGCTGCCATAATGTACAAAGAAATGTCATTTAAAAAAAGGTAAAACGAAACAAAATGCAGCTAGTTTGCAGTCTTTCCAGCTTCAGTTTGAAGTGATTGTGTTAGCTGTGTAGTTGGTTAGCTCCTCTGAACGACAGTGTCCAGACGAGTGAGCACATTTTCTATGCCAGGCGAAATCGTGCCTCATTAGCTCATTTATTTATTTATGTAACCTTTATTTAACTAGGCAAGTCAGTTAAGAACAAATTCATATTTTCAATGGCGGCCTAGTGGGTAAACTGCCTTGTTCAGGGGCAGAACAGATTTTGACCTTGTCAGCTCGGGGATTCGATCTTGCAACCTTCTGGTTACTGGTCCAACGCTCTAACCACCTGCCGTGTGTGTGTGTGTGTGTGTGTGTGTGTGTGTGTGTGTGTGTGTGTGTGTGAGAGAGAGAGAGAGAGAGACTGTGAGTGAGTGTATCAGTCAATCACTCAGTCGGAGTACAGACCCAACTGAGTGATTGACTGACACACACAGGCTATCACTTCCTCTCAGCTAGCCCTGCCCCAAAACATGCGTGCACCAGTTCATGCAAAAAAAGTTTAAAAAAAGGCATTTATAATCGATTAATAATAAGAATTAATAATCCACTCGGGCGCATATAGATGTATCCAAATAAATGTCAATATAAAACACCTTAAACGCAAATGTCCCTATTTTGCTGTTATTTTGGCTTTTTGACATGACTAAGTTAGCTGTAGTTAGCTAGCTAGCAACCAAGGGATAAGAACATTGCCAACCAGTATGGCAATGGAACATTTAGAATGAACGAACAGAACAGAACTGAACAGATAGAACGAATGATCAGCCCACTTGTGTAGCAAACCTAGATGTGTGTCGGGATTATATCTACTTGAAGAATGAAATAATATGAATAAATTAATCAAAATATATTTTTTTAAATACAATATGTCAATTATTATTTGAAAAAAATTAGTAACCAGTTGTATAAGAGTGATAATGCCCGAGAAGTCGGTGTTTGGAGGATATATTGGCACGGTTTGCAGGCCCGGGACAAAGTCTCGGCCCTAACAACCTCCGTGCCAATATATCCTCCAAACACCGGCTTCTCAGGCATTATCACTTAAATATGCAAAAATACACGCAAATTTAAAAGTAAAAGAATGGAACTAAGAAATATTAGGACAAGCAATGTCGGAGTATAAGTATATAGGACGGGATAAAAGACAAAAAATGGACAGTATGTGGATAGAACATATAGTGTATCTGATTAATAGGTAGGATACAATTGTATATGTACAGCAATAGTTGAATAGGATGGCCTTGACTAGAATACACAATATATAGTTGAAGTCGGAAGTTTACATACACTTTAGCCAACTACATTTAAACTCAGTTTCACAATTCCTGCAATTTAATCCTGGTAAAAATTCCCTGTTTTAAGTCAGTTTGGATCACCACTATATTTGAAGAATGTGAAATGTCAGAATAATAGTAGAGAGAATTACTTATTTCAGCTTTTATTTCTTTCATCACATTCCCAGTGGGTCAGAAGTTTACATACACTCAATTAGTATTTGGTTGCATTGCTTTTAAATTGTTTAACTTGGGTCAAACATTTCAGGTAGCCTTTCACAAGCTTCCCACAATAAAGTTGGGTGAATTTTGTCCCATTCCTCCTGACAGAGCTGGTGTAACTGAGTCAGGTTTGTAGGCCTCCTTGCTCGCACACGCTTTTTCAGGTCTGCCCACACATTTTCTATGGGATTGAGGTCAGGGCTTTGTGATGGCCACTCCAATACCTTGACTTTGTTGTCCTTAAGCCATTTTGCCACAACTTTGGAAGTCTGCTTGGGGTCATTGTCCAGTTGGAAGACCCATTTGCGACCAAGCTGTAACTTCCTGACTGATGTTTTGAGATGTTGCTTCAATATATCCACATCATTTTCCTCCCTCATGATGCCATCTATTTTGTGAAGTGCACCAGTCTATCCTGCAGCAAAAGCACCCCCACAACATGATGCTGCCACCCCCGTGCTTCACAGTTGGGATGGTGTTCTTCGGCTTGCAAGCCTCCCCCTTCTTCCTCCAAACATAGCGATGGTCATTATGGCCAAATAGTCCTATTTTTATTTAATCAGACCAGAGAACATTTCTCCAAAAAGTACGATCTTTGTCCCCATGTGCAGTTGCAAACCATAGTCTGGCTTTTATATGGCAGTTTTGGAGCAGTGGCTTATTTCTTGCTAGCGGCCTTTCAGATTATGTCGATATAGGACTCGTTTTACTATGGATATAGATACTTTTGTACCCGTTTCCTCCAGCATGTTCACAAGGCCCTTTGCTGTTGTTCTGGATTTGATTTGCACTTTTTGCACCAATGTACATTCATCTCTAGGAGACAGAACATGTCTCCTTCCTGAGCGGTATGACGGCTGCGTGGTCCCATGGTGTTTATACTTTATACTTGTTTGTACAGATGAACGTGGTACCTTCAGGCATTTGGAAATTGCTCCTAAGGATGAACCAGACGTGTGGAGGTCCACAATTGTTTTTGAGGTCTTGGCTGATTCCTTTAGATTTTCCCATGATGTCAAGCAAAGAGGCAGGTACACCTCCAATTGACTCAATTGATGTCAATTAGCCTATCAGAAGCTTCTAAAGCCATATAATTTTCTGGAATTTTCCAAGCTGTTTAAAGGCATAGCCAACTTAGTGTATGTAAACTTCTGACCCACTGGAATTGTGATAGTTAATTATAAGTGAAATAATCTGTCTGTAAACAATTGTTGGAAAAATTACCTGTGTCATGCACAAAGTAGACGTCCTAACCGACATGCCAAAACTATAGTTTGTTAACAAGACATTCTTTACTGTGGCCCTTCGATTTGGATGGGGGCGTGCTCCCTCTGCTGTCTCCTGAAGTCCAAGATCAGCTCCTCATTTTGTTGACTTTGAGGGAGAGGTTATTTTCCTGGCACCACTCCGCCAAAGCCCTCACCTCCTCCCTGTCTCGTCTGTCGTCGGTAATCAGGCTACTGCTGTTGTGTCATCTGCAAACTTGATGATTGAGTTGGAGGCGTGTGTGGCCACGCAGTCATGGATGAACAGGGAGTACAGGAGGTGGCTGAGCACACATCCTTGTGGGGCCCATGTGTTGAGGATCAGCGTAGTGGAGGTGTTTTTGCCAACCTTAACCACCTGGGGGGCGGCCCATCAGGAAGTCCAAGACCCAGTTGCACAGGGCAAGGTTCAGACCGGGGGTCCTGAGCTTAATGATGAGCTTGGAAGGTACTATGGGGTTGAAGTGGGGCTGTTACAGTGACAGTATTACCGCCACACCGGAGGTCACCAATCGTGACCGTTTAGTCATGGTAACTAGGCTTCTTCAAGCTCTGATGCTGCTGGTCATTAGTTAATTGCATTTTTGAATATTTGCGCTTATAGCCATCTGCTGTGTGCGCATTGCTGCGCTTATAAATGTGAAGAAATAGTCTATCAACCTTTTAAGCTAAACGTGTTGCATTAAAAAAGTGTTTTATTTCATGCGAGTGGTTGTATTAATTTGGGATCTATCACGTCCCACAACTGTCCCAGAGTAGGTTTGGAATATTTATTAATTGCACAGAAGGACAACTTTTAGAATAGGTCAACTTTTGTACTAATGGGGGAGAGTAGATTGACATAGGCTAGTGCTTTTAATGTTCGTTAGGCCTACTCATCTTGTTGAAGGTTAAATGTAGACAGTTCTTCTAACATCTTCAATATGCGTCTCAGAATTCAGAATGCAGTTGCGTTCCGATATGTTGGTATTCACTTGTAGCCTACTTTTGTAGCTGAGATACCTGTGAGAAGGACCCGATCACGTGACGGAAATTGGCTAATAAGAATTTAGATATCCGAGCGAGCCATGTGAGGGAGTGCTTCGGAGAGGTGCTTGAGAGGTGCTTGGGAGAAGGGAACTAAAATTAATATATTCAGCCCAAGGGCACAACAGCCACTCTGGCTGCAAAGGGCATGGATTTATTAGATGGCATTACGCTGGAAGCCTGGTTAGTAGATTATCAAGTGCTTGTTAAAAATTGTGCATGAGAGACTGATGAAGTGTATGCAGCCTGCACAAAAAACTAAGCAGAGCTCATGCCTTTCATGCAACTTTTTTCAAAATCATCATTAGTCGCATCATGCAGCCTTAGAATGTATTAAAAATCTAAACATATAACCCAACATTTGTATCACAACTAAAGTTGCAAAGACAACTCTAGATTTTGCATATAGGAGGACCTGTTTTTGTTAACCACTCAACACAGAATACCCGCATGTGCGCACTTCCTTGGAAATCGTTTGAAAAAAATAACCTTTCTATTTTATTCAGTTCAATTGTATTGTACATACCATAAAATAATACCACAGATTTTTAGGCATATCTTGTCTGCTAAATGAACTAGTGTAGCCCATAGCCATATTGGGGCCTAACATACAGACAACTAAGCGTACGCTATTCTGGCCTTCTGAATATTCTGACCCTTCATATCATGTTTCTATGACCCAAAATAAATAATGGATTTATTGTGATGGCGTATATTAAATTGATTTATTATACTTTTTTTTAAATGTAGATGTTCCAAAGGTCTGCATCTGTGGCTTGTAGGCTAAATGTGTTCACGTAATTAACAGTCAATTACCTTGAGACCGGCAGTTATTTGCTTGACAATCCCCAGCTGACAAAATGTCATAATCGCCACATGTTGAAGGCTGAGCTGTAGTTAATGAACAGCATTCTTACATAGGTATTCCTCATCCAGATAGGATTGGGCAGTGTGCAGTGCGATGGCGATTGCATCATCCGTGGATCTATTGGGGGGGTATGCAAATTGCAGTGGGTGTCAGCTAAGGTGATATGATCCTTAACTAGCCTCTCAAAGCACTTCATGACAGAAGTGAGTGCTACGGGGCGATAGTCATTTAGGTCAGTTACTTTTGCTTTCTTGGGTACAGAAACAATGGTGGACATCTTAAACCAAGTGGGGAGAGCAGACTGTGATAGGGAGAGATTGAATATGTCCGTAAACACTCCAGCCAGCAGGTCTGCACATGCTCTGAGGACGCGGCTAGGGATGCCATCTGGGCAGGCAGCCTTGAGGGGGTTAACACGCTTAAACGTCTTACTCACGTCGGCTACGGAGAACTAGAGCTTACAGTCCTCGGGACCGGCCCGCGTCGGTGGCACTGTGTTATCCTCAAAGTGGGCGAAGAAGGTGTTTAGCGTGTCCAGGAGCAATATGTCAGGTTCCGCGACGTGATGGTTTTCCATTTATAATCCGATTGTCTTCAGCATGAGAAGCATTCTGACTGACAGCTTATCTCTTAGTCAGGTATCTCACGTCAAACTATCGGTGTCATTCAGGTGTCAACTATGCAGATAGTGCAGAAGACACGTCAAACCAACAAAAGCTGGAAAGTCCACAGGAAGCGGTTGATTTAGCATCCTCTGACAAATCAAACATTCATTCTGTCATCTGATAGCGCTGCTGACGTTCTTGTGATGTTTATAAGCCCTGTTGCAAACACCTGCTACTGTATTCTTGGATAAAAAAACCGATCACAGTCATTAAACTACACGTTACCCTTTATCCAGGGGTGAACAGTGCCCTCTGTTGGTCAGAATCAGAACACACCCTCTTCTAAAGTTCTATACTCCATGTTCTGTAGAGTAAAGCTGGGTGACAGAGGGTGTCACATCAGCAGCTAAAGGCTTGCTCACCAGGGCATGGTCGAAGCTGAAGGTGCTGATATAATAGGCTGAGATGTCGTTGTCGGCTAAGGGCTGGGATATCTGGGCAACAATGCCACACTCGTCTGGAGAAGAGAAGAGAGATGGAGTGATCAACAATTAAGTATTTGTGGTATCAGTATAAGTATCAGTCTACCCAGGCTAGAGTTGGGCATGATCCTAACATACTTATAGTGGGTCTTTCAGAGGATGGATTAAAAGATAGTTTACCGAAACCCAGAGGCTGTCCCCCAATGCGCACCATCCTCCACAGCTCCCTGGAGGAACTTGTGAAGAGAAGATCAGCAGGGAACCTAGAATACACACAGACACACACAGTGTTGGTCATTGCTGCTACCAAGTATCACAGGCCTGAATTCAGGAGGAGCAATAGCCCCACCATCTGGCTATCGCCTACCATTGAACGCCTGACTAGCGTCTGTGTGACGCCTGGAGCCATAGTGCTATTATAATACCGTAAAGTCTCAACTGCGGGAGGGTCTACATATTTCTTTATTCTATTTTAGGCTCAAAAGAAGTGTCCTCTTTCATCAGGGGTGTCAAACTCATTCCATGGAGGGCCTAGTGTCTGCTGGTTTTTGTTTTTTCCTTTCAATTAAGACAGATACAACCAGGTGAGGAGAGTTCCTTACTAACCAGTGACCTTAATTCCTCAATCAAGTACAAAGGAAGAGCGTAACCCGGAGACACTCGGCCCTCTGTGAGTTTGACATGTCTTATATGGCACTGCAGGCACATTTTGAATAACAATAGTAATATATACAACATGCATCAATCCACTGTCTCTAAGGTGTCCATCAACTTTGCTGCTTTGCTTATAGCCCTTGGGGCCCGTGCGTGATGTCTTCAACTGTGTAGGCCTATCATGACCCGCTGCACTGTTTTCCTCGAAGTCTTAAACTAACCATCGTCAAATCCTTTCAAATAAAGCAAGGTGTGAAAAAGAGTCAAATAAGCACTAGGCCTCATGTTATTTGCTGTATTACATTGTTATTGATTACTGCATTGTTATGTTTAGTGCTTGCAAGAAAGGCATTTCACTGTACTTGTGCATGTGACAACTTGAAACATTTAATTTCTATTGTTTTTTTGATATGTTTCTGCTGATAATTTCTGCCATTTGGTAGGCTATTTGTTCGTCAACAAAAATTGGATACATGCAGCTTGTCATTAGCCTACTTGTTACTCTAGAATACGAATTGAAGCCTTGCTCACCATAATAATGTTATAAATCAATAGAATGATGAATGCATGAAAAATCTAGTTGACATCGGTAGGCTAAAGTTCTCTTTCATGTCTGCTTCTCTCACGGAGCGAGGACTTTTAGGACCGGAAGCGAGGACTTTTAGGGCCGAGGAGGTTTCCGTGCAAAATTTCTGATAGAAGTCATGTCAAGCATGGTGTTGTCATATACGATTGAAATGGGAAAATAATAGGCCTGGGTAAAAATGATGATGCATTTGATTTCCTAGCACTTTTGGAAAGATCTGGCGAGACTCTCCCTATTGGAGGAAATAACGACCAATATAGCATAATTGGGTCTGTCAAACAGGTAAGACTACCCTACTTATTTCTTAAATAGGGCTCCAATAAAGCTTTTAGTAAATTGGCCTACTCAACTTTCAGCACTGGGTGCTGTCCATATTTATTTTTGAAATACAGTGTATTCGGAAAGTATTCAGACCCCTTCCCTTTTCCCACAGTTACATTACAGCCTTATTCTAAAATGGATGAAATGAAACATGTTCCTATTTTTTTTTTTTTTAAGTAATCCATTTTAGAATAAGGCTGTAATGTAACAAAATGTGGAATAATAACAAAAAGAGTCTGAATACATTGCGATGGCACTTTAGGCCTAGATCCAGGAGTGCCGGCTGCATATTAACTAGCCTAATCTTTTTTCTTATATACCATAAAACAAGTTGTTACTGTTCTTTGTGATAGGCCTATTTTAGCTACATGTACTATATTACTGTCATGCTAAGCATAGGGTTGTCTTATAAGATTTGTTTCATTGTATAAGATGGACATTTCATGTACATGTTCATTGTCAGATATGAAATATTAAACTGACACGTAACATGTAAGTGTCACGTGTAAACAACGTCTACATGATGTTAGCAATTTATGTCTATTCTTCAATAACACAAACTCCAAAGCAAATCAGGGGTAGAAAAATAGGTTTATTCAGAGAGGACAAATCAAGATGTTATGCTGGGAGGCAGATGTTCAGTCTCCCCCTGTCCTCAGCATTTCCCCCCTTCAGAACAAAGGACAGGATGCCACTTATAACCCCCCACCCTAGCCTGGGGTTGACCAATCAGAAGTCCTTGCAGGACAACTTGGCCAATGGCCAAATAACAAGTATCCAACTCCAGACTCAATGTACAGACCAATGAAAACGTGGCCCACGTAGAACACGTTGCTCTGAGTTCAGGAGTGACATTCCACAGATGTTGAACTGAAACACAACTCCTACTTACAATTCGCTATTGACCATTAGTACTCTAATTTTTAGTCCTCTCAAACTCTGCGTTGTGTATTCATCTTCCAAATACTATTACAATGACGTGTGCATGTCACATGACATGAACGCGTCGGCAGTTTGACTGCTAAGAAAAAAATATTACAAATAATAATTAGGTGGGTGCTTATATGTCCTATTTCCTGTGTGTATTATACGCATGTGTGAAATGGAGATGGGGGAGTTTGGTTTTGCATATCTTAAGACCCTCAGAGAGTGGGGTCACGGCCAGGGTCAGCCATTATCAATGGGGACCCTGGAGCAATTAGGGTTAAGTGCCTTGCTGAAGGGCACAGACATTTTTTACCGTCTTGACTCAAGGATTCTAACTACAGTAGCAATCTTTTGGTTACGCTCTAACTGCTCTAACCGCTATGCCACCATTGACCACCCACAAAGTGAAACTAAGGCAGCTCAGATGTAAGAGAAGTGAGAGGAGATTAGTCTTACTGTCTTTGTGCCTCTGTGTCCATGACCAGAGAGACGTAGCCATCGATCAGAGAGAAGGAAAAGAACTTGATACAATCCAGGTCCTGGCTGGGAAGAGCGCCCTCTTTAGGACTGGGGAAGAAAATCATTTACACCATAGACTCAGAATAAGAACACTTATGTGCCGTCTTAAAACAACTGTTTTTTTGTTTTTTTTTACAAAAATATGGCAGAAGCATTACCGTAAGTAAGGATAAACCCGGCATTAACGAGGGATTTCACACTGCAGCCATCTTGACTTGAACTGGTAAGGCAACAACTCTGATAAAAGGGACAAGGGTTTTGCGTGGAGCAGAGCTCACCTGTTGGAGTAGAAGAGCACGTCGATGAGTGTTGTTGCGATGGCAGGCAGAGTGTCTGGGTCCAGACTCATCACACAGAACTGGTTCTGAGGTATCAGCAAAGGGTGCACTGTCAGCTGGGGGGCTGGATATGAAACAGAAGGGTAATAATAGTTTAGAACCTGAGCCCAACCTGAAATAACCTATAGCACTGGAACAGTGAGAAGTAGTGTTATAGAGTACAAGCATGTCTTCACTTTATCATGTGGGGGGATTTTATTGGAAAACATTGCTATTCTGTTACCCATAGTTCCCTCAAAAAACAGCACAGACAGATTATATATTCTCTCTGTCTGTCCCTTTCTGTGACTCCCTCCAATACATTCAGTCTCACCCCTCCCCTCCCCTCCCCTCCCCCTGCTGCGACGTACCTTCTTTGCCGTTCTTCTGGAAGCCATTGCGGACATCTTGGCAGAGAACAGCCGAGTACTCTCCCCCCACCTCTCTGTAGATGTTGAACTCTTCCTCCAGTGTGTTAATAACGACAGCCAGGTCCTTCTCCCTCACCTACAGTAAGACAGTATGAATAACGACAGCCAGGTCCTTCTCCCTCACCTACAGTAAGACAGTATGAATAACGACAGCCAGGTCCTTCTCCCTCACCTACAGTAAGACAGTATTAATAACGACAGCCAGGTCCTTCTCCCTCACCTACAGTAAGACAGTATTAATAACGACAGCCAGGTCCTTCTCCCTCACCTACAGTAAGACAGTATGAATAACGACAGCCAGGTCCTTCTCCCTCACCTACAGTAAGACAGTATGAATAACGACAGCCAGGTCCTTCTCCCTCACCTACAGTAAGACAGTATGAATAACGACAGCCAGGTCCTTCTCCCTCACCTACAGTAAGACAGTATTAATAACGACAGCCAGGTCCTTCTCCCTCACCTACAGTAAGACAGTATTAATAACGACAGCCAGGTCCTTCTCCCTCACCTACAGTAAGACAGTATTAATAACGACAGCCAGGTCCTTCTCCCTCACCTACAGTAAGACAGTATGAATAACGACAGCCAGGTCCTTCTCCCTCACCTACAGTAAGACAGTATTAATAACGACAGCCAGGTCCTTCTCCCTCACCTACAGTAAGACAGTATTAATAACGACAGCCAGGTCCTTCTCCCTCACCTACAGTAAGACAGTATGAATAACGACAGCCAGGTCCTTCTCCCTCACCTACAGTAAGACAGTATGAATAACGACAGCCAGGTCCTTCTCCCTCACCTACAGTAAGACAGTATGAATAACGACAGCCAGGTCCTTCTCCCTCACCTACAGTAAGACAGTATGAATAACGACAGCCAGGTCCTTCTCCCTCACCTACAGTAAGACAGTATGAATAACGACAGCCAGGTCCTTCTCCCTCACCTACAGTAAGACAGTATGAATAACGACAACCAGGTCCTTCTCCCTCACCTACAGTAAGACAGTATGAATAACGACAGCCAGGTCCTTCTCCCTCACCTACAGTAAGACAGTATTAATAACGACAGCCAGGTCCTTCTCCCTCACCTACAGTAAGACAGTATGAATAACGACAGCCAGGTCCTTCTCCCTCACCTACAGTAAGACAGTATTAATAACGACAGCCAGGTCCTTCTACCTCACCTACAGTAAGACAGTATGAATAACGACAGCCAGGTCCTTCTCCCTCACCTACAGTAAGACAGTATTAATAACGACAACCAGGTCCTTCTACATCACCTACAGTAAGACAGTATTAATAACGACAGCCAGGTCCTTCTCCCTCACCTACAGTAAGACAGTATGAATAACGACAGCCAGGTCCTTCTCCCTCACCTACAGTAAGACAGTATGAATAACGACAGCCAGGTCCTTCTCCCTCACCTACAGTAAGACAGTATTAATAATGACAGCCAGGTCCTTCTCCCTCACCTACAGTAAGACAGTATTAATAATGACAGCCAGGTCCTTCTACCTCACCTACAGTAAGACAGTATTAATAACGACAGCCAGGTCCTTCTCCCTCACCTACAGTAAGACAGTATGAATAACGACAGCCAGGTCCTTCTCCCTCACCTACAGTAAGACAGTATTAATAACGACAGCCAGGTCCTTCTCCCTCACCTACAGTAAGACAGTATGAATAACGACAGCCAGGTCCTTCTCCCTCACCTACAGTAAGACAGTATGAATAACGACAGCCAGGTCCTTCTCCCTCACCTACAGTAAGACAGTATTAATAACGACAACCAGGTCCTTCTCCCTCACCTACAGTAAGACAGTATTAATAACGACAGCCAGGTCCTTCTACCTCACCTACAGTAAGACAGTATTAATAACGACAACCAGGTCCTTCTCCCTCACCTACAGTAAGACAGTATTAATAACGACAACCAGGTCCTTCTACCTCACCTACAGTAAGACAGTATTAATAACGACAGCCAGGTCCTTCTACCTCACCTACAGTAAGACAGTATTAATAATGACAGCCAGGTCCTTCTCCCTCACCTACAGTAAGACAGTATTAATAACGACAACCAGGTCCTTCTCCCTCACCTACAGTAAGACAGTATTAATAACGACAGCCAGGTCCTTCTCCCTCACCTACAGTAAGACAGTATTAATAACGACAGCCAGGTCCTTCTACCTCACCTACAGTAAGCGGACAACATACGGGCTGACAGTCAGTGACATTGGGAGAAAAATAAAAAGAAGCTACATTGTAGTCACTTCTATTACTTCTAATAGACTAATGGCCTATTTGTACTTATAAAATTTATTTTACGTTTGGAGTGGGACAAATGCAACTGCTTTGCAAAGCTATACCTACTTCATCACAACTTATCATCGCCGTCTTCCGTTACATGCAACGCTTTGACCCACTGTTTTGACCCATTGCTTCCATCATTGTGTAATATGCTATTTTTTGACACGGATTTGAGGGGACACAAAGTAAGTGAGGATGGCAGGTTTGAGTTCGAGAATTTAAAAAAATTCAAACACCTGAAACAGCTTATTCCTGCAATAGAGTCATAATCCCTATGCTTAATTCTATGTCAAAAGTCTGTTTATTTTTCTGCATATTAAAGCATACCTCTTGAGCTGTCTGTATCCTCCTGACTGATGGTTCTTTTGTTAAAGGAACTAAATATGCTTCTCTGCTAAAATCTGGGTAAAATATTGAAAGGAATGCGAGTCTTATTCAGTATTTAGTTATTGCTTGCTTTTCTAAAGTCTAGCAACCTTGCCAGCAGGCATGCCAGCTAAGATAATTAGACAAGCTACTCGAACTTGATTAATAGCCTAAAATGGCTTGGTAGCTAGTTATGAGGTATTAGAGAGAACCAATAATATATATATTTTTAAATGTACTCATCAAGAAGGAATCAGTAGGCTACATAGCTTGATCAAATTAATTTACAAGCATACCTCCTGAGAGTCCTGCACATCACGGGCAGCTATAGGGAGATCAAACGCTGTGTGTCTTTGCTCTGAGGCGCACCTTGGAAGGAACCACTTACTTGGGAAAATAGGGGGGGGCACACTTTACTTGGTCCAGTCAGTGTGCCCCCTCCTCCTTTTTATAAATAATGATAACATGTGGGCTTAAAAAGGAAGATCAGTAATTCATTTAAAATCTGAAAAATTAGGACAAATCTGTGCCCTTGTGCCCCCTATGGGCATGATGCCTATGGCTATCGCTTAGCAACTGTTGTAATGGTTAGACACCAGGGGCACGTTTAGGAGGGAGTAACGTTACAGAATGTTCAGAGGCCTGTAGGCCTATTACATTACATTGAAAAACAATGAAAGAATCACATCAGACAACTCAATAAGCCCCAGCAGGTAATAACTGAAGGGGTCACAGAGACAGGGGACTCACCAGGATGAAGTCCGTCTGATAGGTCGAGAGCATGAAGACTGACACGTGCTGCTGGGCCAATGGGGCGATGACAGACTTAGCAATTTTGGTCACGCCCACCGCCTGCGAGCTGCTGGAGGAGTTGCCGTTGGAGACCACGTTGAGTGGCAGCCACACGGAACTTTCGACCAGTAGATGCTCCGAGGGCTGCAGCTCTGCAGGGGGAGAGGGGTGGTTAGGTAATGTCAGAACACACACACACACACACACACACACACACACACACACACACACACACACACACACACACACACACACACCACTTCACTCAAACAAAGACTATCCACTAATGGTCTATACTGTATTGAGCAGAAAACCCACAGCTAAGTTAAGCCTTCTTTCTAAAAGCAATCGTACATACAGGCCCAATGCAAAGTTGCTACTTTCCAAACCTGACCTTATGTCTACACAGCTATTTTAAGTCATTTCCTCTGATTGGACCCCACCCCCACTGCCATCCACTCTCCACCATCCCATACATCCCCACCATCGTTCCTACAGTATTTTGGGAGTAGGATGAAGTGCCCCCAGAGACTGATCTAAGGTCAGTCTAAGATTTGGGGAGAGTAAGCTGATTCTGGTGCAGTACTTCTATCGCTAGACTTCTTAACAGCGTGTGTGTGTGTGTGTGTGTGTTTATGGTCTGAGAAGGGGTCAAGGGTCAGGGAGGGTTCAACCAGGTCCTCCTCTCACTCTCCGCTCTAGTTGCATCAGTCTATTCACACAGGATGGGCACGGTACAGGGAAACTTTTAATGTAATATTTGATTTATACAGGAAGTATAGGAAGTGGGAGGAAAGTGCACTAGGATATTGGGTTGTATACTGAGATATGTGCACAATCACCTTTTGAAATACAGTGAAATACACTAGCAGATGCATCGTACTGGATTTAACAAATTGTTTACCAAAATAAATTGAAATAAACACAACCTGCAACAATTTCAAAGATTTTGCTGAGTTACAGTTCATATAAGGAGATCGGTCAATTTAAATAAATAAATTAAGCCCTAATCTATGGATTTCACATGACTGGGAATACAGATATGCATCTGTTGGTCACAGATACCAAAAAAAAGTAGGGATGCGAGTCAGTATCTGGTGTGACCACCATTTGCCTCATGCAGCGCGACACATCTCCTTCACATAGAGTTGATCAGCCTGTTGATGGTGGCCTGTGGAATGTTGTCCCACTCCTCTTCAATGGCTGTGCGAAGTTGCTGGATATTGTCGGGAACTGGAACACGATGTCGTACATGTCGACCCAGAGCAACCCAAACATGCTCAATTGGTGACATGTCTGGTGAGCACGCAGGCCGTGGAGGAACTGGGACATTTTCAGCTTCCAGGAATTGTGTACTGGTCTTTATATGTCACACCAGGTAGATGTCACCTGTCAGGTAGATGGGTTATCTTGGCAAAGGAGAAATGCTCACTAACAGGGATGTAAACACATTTGTGCACACAATGACAGAATTAAGCTTTTTGTGTGTTTGGAACATTTCTGGTATCTTTTATTTCAGCTCATGAAATATGGGACCAACACTTTATATTTTTGTTCAGTGTATTTTGTTGCTATGTTATTTAATCTTATATAGCAATGCGTTTCTATATTAGTTGCTATAGAGACTATTTCATTCCACATAAAAAGAGCACTGTCATGCAACAATTCAGTGTTCTCAGGGATGAGCCTGGTTTGAATTAAAAATGTGTGAAGTGAACTTCAATTACTTCAGGGGATGAAGAAAAACAACACTTTCAGGCTGGGAAACTAAGGGTATTTATTCACAACAGTGCCAGGACTCTGATCTCGCTCTCAAAAATGAACAGTTAACATTACACTTACAAAGATCCAAAAGCATAATGACATTTCAAATGACATGTCTATATAGTGTTGTAATGATGTGCAAATAGTTAAGCAATTATCTTTTTGTTTTCTCATGATTTGGTTGGGTCTAATTGTGTTGCAAGGCTCTGCTCTGCTTCTTTCTCTCTATCTATTCCCCTTCAAAAGGGGAACTGTTCCGGTTGGAATCATTTGTCAGAAGCAGCCCCTTGTGGCTTCTCTGCACCAGCTTTCACCTCTTAAAATAGACAGAAAGAGAGAGAAGGCCTGGAGGCAATATGTGCCTGTAATGTCAACTACATCTGTGAGATACAGACATTGGGAATAAAATACCTCCAAAGAAAAAGAGTATCGGCCATAAAAAAAAACGTGACGTTGAAGTTGTTGACTTCAGGATGTTAAGGGAGTGTGATTGAGAATAGGCTGGGGGTGGAGGTTTGTTAAGTGGTGCATCTCTGGTTGATACAAAGGAGGACTCATTTACCTTTAAATCCCTCTTCATCCAGTACAACAGTGTAGTTCTCTGGGGTCTCTGTCAAACTGAAGAACTTGCATCTGAGAGAAAGGGAGAGAGAAGATTAGATCACCATTTTCAGAACAAACTAAAACATATTGCCACTATGAGTGTTACTGTGTAGTATGGCGATGGTGTGTGAGTTAGGGGTGATTTAAACCTAGTGCCCTCTGGCCAAGCACCAAACTCTAGTCTTCACTGTGCCAATATTCCCCCGGCATGCCTGGTCTGCTCACAATGTGTGCACCCAATCGAACAAGGCTCTGCTTTGCTTCAATCACCCACTGTGTTTTTTAATCCTAGAGAGAGCCGAGCCAAACCCGGCCGTTCTGAGATGGGACGGCAGATCGGTCCTTCTTTCGAGGGCCCCATTCATTAGGCCAAATGCTGTGCTGCCTAGCAGTGGGGAACACTGGGTACATTGGGGTAAGCGGGGGACTCCGACTGGCTTCATTATTTCAGGCCTGAACCCAAAATACTTTGGTCTCAGAGACAGAGGAGTTTTGGAGACACTCTGTCCACAATGTTGTCTTTGTGGCAGACTGCCCCCTGGCCAGCAGGAGAGATCGGTTCACGAGGACTATGCATAATACAAAGTAGAAGTTTTGCAGGAGAGGAGTGAAAGAACAGGAAGTCCATTCAGCATAAACATACAGTATGTGGCTCATTCAAGACCACACCTCTTCTCCCTTGCAAGGTTGCTGCAAAACAGAGGAGGAAATAGCCTGGCCCCAGATCAGTTGGTCCTGTAGACTTGTATAGTCAACTCCTATGGTCGTTGTCACGAACGCAGAGTTAGTCAGACCAATCTTCTGGATGATTAAACAGCGCAACACCTTCCTCTTCAGTGTTATTCTGCCTCAGCAACAGACAGCAACATCCCTCTCTGCTGTCGTTAGAAAACGTCGCCCCCCCCCCCCCCCCCCCATGGCTATCCACCCATCTGTATAACACTAGAATCCTGTACAGGGTTCTACTCAGCAAAACGTAATCCGCTGGTTTCATGAGAGAGGGCAATCAATCCAGAGAGAGTCGTGCATCTGAAATGGCACCCTATTCCCTACAGAGTAGTGTACTGCACACCATACAGTAGGGAATAGGGTACCATTTCGGACGCAACCAGTGAGAGGGGACAAAATACATAGCTCCACCCAGCCATCTGTAGAGCGAGCAAGGCAGCGAGCTAACTCAGCAGACCATTGTCTACTGTCACCTCACAGTCAGCCCTTCCTGTTGACCTCTCACCCTGTCCGGCTCTACAGCTACATACGGCTAGGTAGCCCAGTGCCCGTCAGAGCATGAACGAGGCCAGTGAAGGTTTGCTTCATTCTCAACCTCGGAATTTAGTGCTAGATTTCCGACGTGTTATTGTAAAGCCTGCAAGAAGAAGGGGGAGAGGATGGTGCTAACAGGTAGTCTGCTTTGTTAAGGTTGCAAACATTTAAAAGCTCATTAATGATAATATTTTTTTTACCAAAGGGAGAGTGTAGCCTAATTGATGCAGGCACATTCTTAAAATGGTTTGGAGCTGGGTATTTAACTTCCTATCTACGTGACGCTGTTGCTGGGTTAGGATAGTTTCCTGTTTCTGTGCTAGTCATTCTACATTTTCTATAAAAGCTTCTACAAAACATCTGCGGCCCTGACACGGAGGTTTAACATTCTAATTCTTTATTCCAGCCTTAGATGATAAAAGTAAACATCCATTCTCATGTGTCCCCAGTCTCATGTGTCTCCATGATGCAACAAAAGGCACAGTCAGCACATTTATGATTGGTGATAAACTATTTATTTATTTTGTGGTGTGAGGGGAAGAGAGCAAGTGAAAGAGAAAAAGTGAGTGTGAAAGAGAGAGACTTGAAAAAAATGGCACTCAAAATGATGTTCTTTACCAATACAGAGGAGAGAACTGGCGTTCCATCAGAGGAAAGGTGAGGGTTGTGAGCCGTGATGGCGTTCTGTGTTATGAACCATCTCCCACCAACTCTGGATGAACATGGTGTTTGTGTCTAAACTTGTGGTTGGCTAGAGGCTGACCTAATGGGCGTTCCACTTTCACAGAATGTCTTCCAATGAACAATGGATGAAGTTTACCCAGCTCTCCCCCTGCTGCTAACCCAGGGCCCGTGACTGCCTACTGTAGAAGGCAAATGAAAAAAAAAAAGAGTTGCTACCCATGCTCTCTCGTTAGCAAGCTGCAGAGGTAAGGGGGCAGGCAGGCAGCAACATAGGCTACTGGCTAACATTATACAGTATGAGTGTGCATCCCTGACCACCACCACAGCCTTACAGATGAACACTGTAGCAGACACTAAATTCAGCTGGGTGAGAGATAATCCTTCTCCTTTCCTTCAAACCCTTATCATGTAGGCTGACAGTGCTTATTTCAGCAGAAGAATAACACTGACAAGAAGAAACAGAAACTTGGTGAGAGAGAGAGATGATCAATAAAGTTACCATTACCAGCTGAACACTAGAGTAGGCTACTTAAGATTCAATAATACACTCCTACAGATATTCTACAACAGATTGTTGAGGAATGAAAATGGTGCTACTGAAGAAACTGTCAGACAGAGCTGTAACAAGAAAACAGCCTACAAGATCTGTTTACTACTATACTGTGCTGACTGCCGAGTGGTTAGGTAGCCTATCCTTAAAATTCCTTCTATGGTTGTTTGCTTTTGAGTGATTTTGTGCCAAATATTCTAATTTATTGCAGAGGGAGATCTGTAGTCTAAAACCAATTATATTGTGAAGCGGTCTAAAAAAAACATTGTTTATATTAGGATTGTTGTTGTTATGTTCCCCAAATGCATTCATGGTAACTCAAAACAATTCAGTCTAAACCATTATTTTTCCACATGGCCTGATCCTTACCCCAAAACAGGAAAACAACCAGGACACAACAGAATATGACATAACTAGAAAAGCAACAACAAAGAGAGACAAAACCCATGTAGGCTAACAGCCTAAGTCCCTAAGCTGTTACTGCATGACAGGGCAATTCTACTTCATTCTGACTTTTCTTTGGATTCAACCCTAGTAGCTGACCTGTCATGAAGTGTACCCATAGGCCAGCAGGTACAATGAATAACCTACTAATGACTCACTGGAGGGAGAAGCTGAGAAACTCTTTAGGTGACTAACACCTTTAGAAGCTATCATTGAGCAATATATCCAGTGTGTACATGTCTCTACACGTCTAAAGGAAGTGTCGGGGGGGGTGGGGGGTTGGGTCAAGGCCAAATCTATCATCAGTGACGCTTGTCAGAGGAGTACGGCGCCTGAACTGGTAGACTGATGTTACTGGATTGATCTGTGAAACTTTTATGATAAGCAAGTCCTTGAAGACAGCCGGTAGAGCTGCTTAGACCTCGCAGAACACAAAGTGGGGTCTAGGCTATAAAATCACCTTCTCCAAGCCTTCTCCAACTTGGCATGGATGGCATTTCTTCCCAAACTATGTAGGCCTACCGTGTATGTTGAGCCTCCTTTCCACCTCTGAATACATAGGCCTACCATTACATAGGCTACTACTATATAATATACTGCTAGCCTGTATAGTATCTGCCAGATGTTTAATCCTTTCTTCCGGCTGATGCATATGCAGGACAGGCCGAGTCATAAACAATTACATAACAAAGGCAGGATTTCCAGGGATTAACTAAAAATTGCCACTGCAGCCACCATCCGTTCCAGACACATTAAAAGCTTTATATTCAGGCTCTTTAAAGATGAATTTCCAGAGAGCTGCCTTTGCCATGACAAGACAAGTCTTAGGGAAGTGATCAGGTCCCATTGAAAGGAAAGTGCTTTCATCATCATATCATGTAAGAACAGACAAGTACCTGAATAGAAAACAGTGAAAGTGAGGTGGGGTTGACTAGCCTAATTACTTTGCCCAAAGACTACCTGTATCTGACCACTGAATACGTGTTTTGTTTGTTGGCATAGTTACCAATAGGCCTATAACAACTAAACATACTTTAGGTTTTCTAATGATCACTCAAATACTAGCTACATTTACTGAGCTACTGTTCAGCAAATGAAAGACTGATATTAGTATTGAAAATTAAACACTAATACATTTTGAACTGGTGTGCTCATTCATTGACGACAAGTACAATAAACAGTGTACCACATTAAATTGTTTGGTTACCTTTGGTCCACGTTTTAATCATTGTTTAGGGGTGCAGCTGGCTACATTGACATAGCATGACATGCACAATTACGGCCTTAATTGAACGGGATAGCGTCGCTAACTACAGTATATCATAACATTTACATAGCAAATGAATGTGAGACAGGATTAACAAATTAGCAAACGTTAGCTAGCAAGCATGTCTGCTATCAGCGAGTGTGAACTATTTTTTGTTGTTGCGGGTTTTAGGATCGCTGACGATTTTAAATTAGCTAAAATAATCTCGACATGCAAACAACCTTACCTTGCTCTGTTCCGCAGGAAAATGAGTTTGATGAGGGGGTGAGTGAAATTGACCAGACCATTTTTGCAAATGCTGGTCACTCGCAGTCTGTGATCCAGAATGTGCAAATCCATGGTTCTGAATAGCGCAATCCCCTCGTTGGTTTGAATGAATCCCTGACTATTTGCATGAACGATCCAATAAAAGGTTCCTAAATTAACGTTTTGAGAGTTATTTTCATTCCTGGGTACTAGACGCTCGCTGCTTAGTTAACTGTATGTCTTGCATTAATTAGTCAGTCACAGATAAAGAGGAAAATCATCAGACGCAATCTGACTCCACTACTGTATATTCAAATAAAAGGCATCATATAATAACACGCCCCCTGCTCTTAAAGCTACACAAGTGAATTTGTCCAAATTAAAAGTTTTAGCTTCACTGTCCAAATAAATACGAATGAGAGTGTATAATAACATATTCTGATATAACAATATCTGATACCCATAGCCTAATTATCACACCTATACACAAAACAATAACAATTCTAGAACACTGTTTGTAACTTGGGGTCTGAAATACCACCACTGCAAAAACATGTTTCCATACATTTAATACATTTCCAGGTCAAATAATATGTATAACTTTTTATTTTAAATTCAATAGATTAACATGACACTATCACAAGAAGATAAAACACAATCAATGAAACATAGAAAAAGATTACTTAGCATTTAATAATCCAGTGTTCATGTTTCTCAGTTCAAAGATGCATCTACTTATGTCTATTGATTCGCTTCTTCAGATGGTTGACAAGGGAAGAGACTCACATTAGCCCACATTGACCTATAGGTTTCTTATACCTGAGATATGGCATTAGCTTCTACATGTCCACTGAGTAGGCATTTCTTACTCCTGTATGTTCACACACTCAAGATGCATAATCATAATACAGTAGCAACAAGTTCATTTCCCTATCATAGCTATTTAATTCACAGTTTCATAGCTACTTCATACCTTATTGAAGTTATTGAAGATTGCCTTTCCCTTGTTTGGCACATAATTCACCTGAAATATAATTTATCTATCAATTTAGGTGAAATAAAATCTCTCCCCTATTCACCATGGTAGCAAAAATGGAAACTGGATTCTATTTTGAATGCAGTCTTCAAACTGAGGGCTTGCCAGTGCATCAAAACATTAGTTTTCATCAAAATGTTCCATCTACCACAGTTCATAGATTCAAGCTCTACATGTAGGCCTAAGTTATCTGCACCTACAACAAAAGAGAAAAAGACAGAGAGAGACACGATGGAAAAATGCCCATAATCTGTTCTCGCTTTGGTCTTCCAGAACGGGAACTTGACTGAATCTGGTTATTGCAGAGGTGAACTCTTTGTAGGAATCATAATTCTAGACTCCATGCTCCTGATCAAAGGCACTAGGAGAGGAGATGTGACAGAGAGAGAGGTTAGAGGTCAACATCAAACATCTAAAACCGTGTTTCTCAACTCCAATCCGTGAGTACCCTCAACAGTACACATTTTTATTGTAGCCACTGACAAGCACACCTGATTCAACTTGTCAACTAATCATCAAGCCCTGGATGAGTTTGTCCAGGGTACTGTTGTGGGTAACCGAGGAACGAAGTTGGGAAACACTGATAAAAAGACAGCAGCCTATATTTTGTCAAGACGGAGTAATACATGGTTTTCATTAAATTATTTGAAATTATCAGTATTCACGGATGTACTTCAGTGTCTGATCCGACAACCCACAAGACAATTCATTTAGACATACAAACATAGTGAAATACTGAGAGTTTGATGCAATTGAAAAACATGATTATTCTGAAGCCTCTCTCACAGTTGAAGACAAAAAGCACAATGCATTGCCAGAGAGGTTTTGATTGATGTCTATGTGTTTGTTTTGTGTGTATTCTTTCCTACCTGTATAATAGACACTAGAATCCCATCCCTCCTTCTGCCAGGCAGAGTTTCTTGTCTCTTCTCTGGATTGAAGGTCTTTATAGGCTGTAGATGGAATAAATTATTTAGTATGCATGTATTCATAATATACAAATAGGGGCAGGTACAAAAGACATTGACATACATAATAAACAATAATCCAACGTGTTGCACCATAGTGCGTGTATTGATAGTAGTAAACTGTCTGTCACAAACTCATTGGGATAATTCCAAAAACACAGCATTGTTTGGCTTCATTTGATAAAATAGTGTCATTGTTATGCATACGTTATGCATCATCAGCTGACTCACCCCACAGATGATGAACTTCATACAGGTCTCCTATCTGAGAGAAGAACCCTCCAACTGCCTCATCGTTCTCCTGTCGATGTTTGATAGCCCTCGCCCTATCAAGATAGGTAATGAATACAGTCAATATTGAACATATTTGACATTCTACTGAAACATTTACTGATATTACTTATTGTATACCAGCTTTATTTCTGC
Source organism: Salvelinus alpinus (assembly GCF_045679555.1). Taxonomy (NCBI): domain Eukaryota; kingdom Metazoa; phylum Chordata; class Actinopteri; order Salmoniformes; family Salmonidae; genus Salvelinus; species Salvelinus alpinus. The sequence continues at coordinate 11,502,375 of NC_092104.1, read as the reverse complement.
ATTAATTATTTACAAAATGACATGCAACTTAGATGCATATGGTACATGCACATTTCTTTCAAACAATGTACATATTGCAGTCTCATGAGAAGTCTTACCAATGATTCCCCCATTCAATCATCGTTCCAGGCTAAAAGTTGGTTGAGAAAAAGAAAAACAATGTCTTTAACCACTTTTCCATCCAGTTTTTATGCAAGTAAAGTCATATCGTATAAAAAAAATGATCACGCCTCTCTCACGACATAAATGTATAAATGTCGACAGATAATGTGTTAGTTTGACATGGTGGGATCTTTTTGTGTCTGTAAAATTAATTATGCGGGAAATGGCTGTCGAAAGGCTTTGATGCACAAATATTTATATAATAACCATCATATTGAAGTAAACTTGGAGTCATGCAATGATATAATGTGTGGTCCTCCCACCATGACTTGGAAAACCATGCCGTTTATTAGGCTACAGATGAAATAAGTAATGATGAACTTCACAGGGTGGTGAAAGTGTACGGTGATGAGCTTGACACTGCTTTCTAACAAATATCGAGGGTCTTACTTTGGTGACATGATGATCGATGTTTGACTGCCTTTTGACAAATAAAAATATTAGCGCTATTTTCCATAATAATCTCATCATGTAGACCACAGGATGTTGGTGGCATCTTAATTGGGGAGGACGGGCACGTGTTAATGTCTAGAGCGGAATAAGTGGAATTCTATCACATACATCAAACACATGGTTTCCATTTTTACGCTGCTGCTACTCTCTGTTGATTATCCATGCATATTCACTTTACCTCTACCTACATATATAGTCGTGGCCAAAAGTTTTGAGAATGACACAAATATTAATTTTCACAAAGTCTGCTGCCTCAGTTTGTATGATAGCAATTTGCATATACTCCAGAATGTTATGAAGAGTGATCAGATTAATTGCAATTCATTGCTAAGTCCCTCTTTGCCATGCAAATGAACTGAATCCCCCCCCAAAATGTCCACTGCATTTCATCCCTGCCACAAAAGGACCAGCTGACATCATGTCAGTGATTCTCTCGTTAACACAGGTGTGAGTGTTGACGAGGACAAGCCTGGAGATCACTCTGTCATGCTGATTGAGTCCGAATAACAGACTGGAAGCTACAAAAGGAGGGTGGTGCTTGGAATCATTGTTCTTCCTCTGTCAAGCATGGTTACCTGCAAGGAAACACGTGCCGTCATCATTGCTTTGCACAAAAAGGGCTTCACAGGCAAGGATATTGCTGCCAGTAAGATTGAACCTAAATCAACCATTTATTGGATCATCAAGAACTTCAAGGAGAGCGGTTCAATTGTTGTAAAGAAGGCTTCAGGGCGCCCAAGAAAGTCCAGCAAGCACAAGGACCGTCTACTAAAGTTGATTCAGCTGTGCGATCGGGGCACCACCAGTACAGAGCTTGCTCAGGATTGGCAGCAGGCCGGTGTGAGTGCATCTGCACGCACAGTGAGGCGAATACTTTTGGAGGATGGCCTGGTGTCAAGAAGGGCAGCAAAGAAGACACTTCTCTCCAGGAAAAACATCAGGGACAGACTGATATTCTGCAAAAGGTACAGGGATTGGACTGCTGAGGACTGGGGTAAAGTCATTTTCTCTGATGAATCCCCTTTCCGATTGTTTGGGGCATCCGGAAAAAAGCTTGTCCGGAGAAGACAAGGTGAGCGCTACCATCAGTCCTGTGTCATGCCAACAGTAAAGCATCCTGAGACCATTCATGTGTGGGGTTGCTTCTTAGCCAAGGGAGTGGGCTCACTCACAATTTTGCCTAAGAACACAGCCATGAATAAAGAATGGTACCAACACATCCTCCGAGAGCAACTTCTCCCAACCATCCAGGAACAGTTTGGTGACGAACAATGCCTTTTCCAGCATGATGGAGCATGTTGCCATAAGGCAAAAGTGATAACTAAGTGGCTCGGGGAACAAAACATTGATATTTTGGGTCCATGGCCAGGAAACTCCCCAGACCTTAATCCTATTGAGAACTTGTGGTCAATCCTCAAGAGGCGGGTGGACAAACAAAAACCCATAAATTCTGACAAACTCCAAGCATTGATTATGCAAGAATGGGCTGCCATCAGTCAGGATGTGGCCCAGAAGTTAATTGACAGCATGCCAGGGTGGATTGCAGAAGTCTTGAAAAAGAAGGGTCAACAACTGCAAATATTGACTCTTTGAATCAACTTCATGTAATTGTCAATAAAAGCCTTTGAAACTTATGAAATGCTTATATAATTATACTTCAATATTCCATAGTAACATCTGACAAAAATATCTAAAGACACTGAAGCAGCAAACTTTGTGGAAATTAATATTTGTGTCATTCTCAAAACTTTTGGCCACGACTGTAAGTAAGCATAGGCTTTGTTGTACCCTCTTCACAACTGTCTTGGTGTGTTTGGACCATTCTAGTTTGTTGTTGATGTGGACACCAAGGAACTTGAAGCTCTCAACCTGCTCCACTACAGCCCCGTCGAAGAGAATTGGGGCGTGCTCGGTCCTGCTTTTCCTGTAGTCCACAATCATCTCCTTACTCTTGGTTACGTTGAGAGATAGGTTGTTATTCTGGCACCACCCGGCCAGGTCTCTGACCTCCTCCCTATAGGTTGTCTCGTCGTTGTCGGTGATCAGGCCTACCATTGTTGTGTCATCTGCAAACTTAACGATGGTGTTGGAATCGTGCCTGGCCATGCAGTCATGGGTGAACAGGGAGTACAAGAGGAGACTGAGCACGCACCCCTGGGGAGCTCCAGTGTTGAGGATCAGCGTGGCAGATGTGTTGCTGCCTACCCTCACCACCTGGGGGCGGTCCGTCAGGAAGTCCAGGATCCAGTTGCAGAGGGAGGTGTTTAGTCCCAGGATCATTAGCTTAGTGATGAGTTTTGAAGGCAAATCAAATCAAATTTTATTAGTCACATACACATGGTTAGCAGATGTTAATGCGAGTGTAGCGAAATGCGTGTGCTTCTAGTTCCGACAATGCAGTAATAACCAACAAGTAATCTAACCTAACAATTCCACAACTACTACCTTACACACACACACAAGTGTAAAGGGATAAAGAATATGTACATAAAGATATATGAATGAGTGGTGGTACAGAACGGCATGGCAGATGCAGTAGATGGTATAGAGTACGGTATATACATATGAGATGAGTACTGTAGGGTATGTAAACATAAAGTGGCATAGTTTAAAGTGGCTAGTGGTACATGTATTACATAAAGATGGCAAGATGCAGTAGATGATATAGAGTACAGTATATACATATGAGATGGGTAATGTAGGGTATGTAAACATTATATTAAGTGGCATTGTTTAAAGTGGCTAGTGGTACATTTTTACATAATTCCCATCAATTCCCATTTTTAAAGTGGCTGGAGTTGAGTCAGTATGTTGGCAGCGGCCGCTAAATGTTAGTGGTGGCTGTTTAACAGTCTGATGGCCTTGAGATAGAAGCTGTTTTTCAGTCTCTCGGTCCCTGCTTTGATGCACCTGTACTGACCTCGCCTTCTGGATGATAGCGGGGTGAACAGGCAGTGGCTTGGGTGGTTGTTGTCCTTGATGATCTTTATGGCCTTCCTGTGACATCGGGTGGTGTAGGTGTCCTGGAGGGCAGGTAGTTTGCCCCCGGTGATGCGTTCTGCAGACCTCACTACCCTCTGGAGAGCCTTACGGTTGTGGGCGGAGCAGTTGCCGTACCAGGCGGTGATACAGCCCGACAGGATGCTCTCGATTGTGCATCTGTAGAAGTTTGTGAGTGCTTTTGGTGACAAGCCGAATTTCTTCAGCCTCCTGAGGTTGAAGAGGCGCTGCTGCGCCTTCTTCACAACGCTGTCTGTGTGGGTGGACCAATTCAGTTTGTCCGTGATGTGTACACCGAGGAACTTAAAACTTTCCACCTTCTCCACTACTGACCCGTCGATGTGGATAGGGGGGTGTTCCCTCTGCTGTTTCCTGAAGTCCACAATCATCTCCTTTGTTTTGTTGACGTTGAGTGTGAGGTTATTTTCCTGACACCACACTCCGAGGGCCCTCACCTCCTCCCTGTAGGCCGTCTCGTCGTTGTTGGTAATCAAGCCTACCACTGTAGTGTCATCCGCAAACTTGATGATTGAGTTGGAGGCGTGCATGGCCACGCAGTCGTGGGTGAACAGGGAGTACAGGAGAGGGCTCAGAACGCACCCTTGTGGGGCCCCAGTGTTGAGGATCAGCGGGGTGGAGATGTTGTTACCTACCCTCACCACCTGGGGGCGGCCCGTCAGGAAGTCCAGGACCCAGTTGCACAGGGCGGGGTCGAGACCCAGGGTCTCGAGCTTGATGACGGCACTGTGGTGACGGCACTGTGGTGTTGAACGTTGAGCTGTAGTTAATGAATAGTAGACATGAGGAGTTGCTTCACGTTCTGATGGAAGGGTTCCAGGACGTGGCCGAATGTCACGACCTAGCATTGGACGCATTGCGGGAGCAATTCCGTGGGTTGCCTACCAGGCAGCCTACCACGACGGTAACCTCCCAGCCAGTCGGTAACCCGGCTGGTTGCAGCGCAATCACCCCGGTTTCCCGGGAACCCCGCTTACCTCCCCGAAGCGCTACGATGGAGATACCAGAACCGGCCGGGCTTTTCTCTCCCAATGCTCCCTCGTTTTCGAGCTGCAGCCTTCTTCGTTACCCTCAGACCACTCAAAGATAGTGTACATTATTACGCTAATGTCCGGGAGGGCACTCGCCTGGGCCACGGCGGTGTGGGAGCAACAATCCGCCTCCTGCCTCAGTCTGGAGGTATTCGTGGCGGAGGTGAGAAAAGTTTGAGGCGCCGGTGTCCGGGAGAGAGACTGCCCGGAAGTTACTCAAGCTTCGGCAGGACACCCTCAGTTTGGCAGACTATGCGGTGATGTTCCGCACGCTAGCAGCGGAGGGTACATGGAATCCTGAAGCGCTGTTCGACACATTCCTGCACGGATTATCGGAGGAGGTAAAGGATGAGCTGGCAACCCGAAAACTACTAACGGATCTCGACTCACTCATCGCTTTAACCATCCGGATCGATGATCGGCTACGGGAACGTAGGATGGAGAAGAGGTCCGATTGCAGTCCCAATCGCTCACTCAAGGATCCCACCTTGCATCTGATGAACTCCGGAAGTCCCCGGCGTCCGGTAGTCAGTGCATGCTCGGGGTAGACGTCCTGGTAATCCATCTGGCCCTGCGGCCTTGTGAATGTTGACCTGTTTAAAGGTCTTACTCACATAGGCTGCAGAGAGCTTGATCACACAGTCATTTGGAACAGCTGATGCTCTCATGCATGTTTCAGTGCCTTGAAGCGAGCATTGAAGTTATTTAGCTCGTCTGGTAGGCTCGTGTCACTGGGCAGCTCTTGGCTGTGCTTCCCTTTGTAGTCTAATAGTTTGCAAGCCCTGCCACATCCGACGAGTGTCAGAGTGTAGTACGATTCGATCTTAGTCCTGTATTGACGCTTTGCCTGTTTGATGGTTCATAGGAGGGCATAGAGGTATTTCTTATAAGCTCCCGGGTTAGAGTCCCGCTCCTTGAAAGCGGCAGCTCTACCCTTTAGTTCAGTGCGGGTTACCTCAATTACCTCGGCTAACCGGTGCCCCCGCACATTGACTCTGTACCGGAATCCCATGTGTATAGCCTCGCTACTGTTGCTAGTTAATTATTTGTAATATTGATATTGTAAAAAAAAATATCTTATTTTCATCTTTTTCTTATAGAATTATAATATATATTTTTTAGTCTTTATCTGTATTTTTCATTAAAAAATGTTTTTCTTAAAACAGCACTGTTGGTTATTGTTGTATTCAGCACATGTGACAAATAACATTTGATTTGCTCCATTCCAGCCATTATTATGAGCCTTCCGCCCCTCAGCTGCCTCCACTGATGTAGACTAGACAACCCACACAGCCTACATGCAGTATATCTGCGAGCTGTTAGCTATTGCGCAGGTTGCAAGACCAGAGTAGGCACATTTGCTATTTAATGCAACCGTTTCTGTGATAAAACTAATCGGTAGAGTTGAAAATGCAATGTAAACATATTGAACACATAGATTTTTATTCTCTACAGTGGTTAGAGCATTGGACTAGTAACCGAAAGGTCGCAAGATCGAATCCCCGAGTTGACAAGGTAAAAATCTGACGTTCTGCCCCTGAACAAGGCAATTAACCCACTGTTCCTAGGCCATCATTGAAAATAAGAATTAGCTCTGAACTGACTTGCCTAGATAAATAAAGGTAAAATAAAACAAAATAAAACATGAAAACTTAAGCGAAAAAGTACATTTTATGTGCACTACATCATCACATACTGATTGTTACCCTGAACAAGTCCATTTGCTGGAAACATGCCACTGGTGGAAAAATGCACATATTTTCTTAATGCGGATTCTAGAATATTCACATGAAAATCTTTCGCCAATTAGATGGAAATCTAGCTACTGGAGATAATTACACTGAAGTATGAACACAGGAAACGTTTAACTTCATAACCACCCGTGTCCTTCACCAACAGAATGCAACAGTATCCCATTTACATACCATACTCCTAGACATGCAGGTGCTGCAATCAAAACATACAGTTCTGTACAAAATGCAGTGTGATGTAGGCCTACATACTCATTAGATACAGTCAAGCCAGACATGTTGGTTGTGTTTGAGAGTAGACGTTTATCTTATCTTAGGTACATGATGTCCATTGTGTTCTGTCGGTCCACTGTTTGTATATCTCTGGGTGTCCTCACAGCAGTATCTTACCTTGAGTTTCTATGAGCGCAATTCGTATGTCTAGGTCATCGAAGGACTTATCTTAAAGGGATAGTTCAGGATTTTGGCAATGAAGCCCTTTATCTACCTCCCCAGCGTCAGATTAGCTTGTGGGTACCTATTTTATGTATCTGCGTCCAGTACGAAGGAAGTTAAGAGGTAGTTTTGCGAACAAATGCTAACTAGAGCATTAGAGCGATGACTGGAAGTCTGCATGCTAGCTGTTCCCATAGACGTCCAGTCATTGCGTTACCACTAGTTGGCGGACTTCCTTAAAACTGAATGCAATATAAAAATGGTATCCACAAGTTCATTGGACTCTGGGGAAGTAGATAACGGGCCTCATTGCTAAAATCCTGAAGTATCCCTTTAAGTTTGTATGACCACAGTTTGCATGTTTCTAGTTCCAATCAGTGTCTTACCTTGAGTTTGTATGAGCGCATCTCGTATATGTTGGGTCCATTTCTGGGTGTTGGCTCGTTCCAGAAACTGAACTCTAGAAGAAGCTGGTTCCGCCGTGAGACCAGCATTTTACTCCTCTCCTTCCTGAAGTGCAGATACTCCTTTAAAATAGTTTCATGTTGTTTGAAATTCATGAATTAGTAAACTAAAGAAGAATAGTTGTTTCACGTCAGCGAGTAGTAGAGCCATGCTTTCCCCCAAAACAATGAGGATACTCTGAAATTTATACAGTTGAAGTCGGAAGTTTACATACACCGTAGCCAAATACATTTAAACTCAGTTTTTCACAATTCCTGACATTTACTCCTAGTAAAAATTCCCTGTCTTAGGTCAGTTAGGATCACCACTTTATTTTAAGAATGTGAAATGTCAGAATAATAGTAGAGAGAATGATTTATTTCAGCTTTTATTTCTTTCATCACATTCCCAGTGGACATGAAGTTTACATACTCTCAATTCATATTTGGTAGCATTGCCTTTAAATTGTTTAACTTGGGTCAAACGTTTCAGGTAGCCTTCCACAAGCTTCCCACAATAAGTTGGGTGAATTGTGGCCCATTCCTCCTGACAGAGCTGGTGTAACTGAGTCAGGTTTGTAGGCTTCCTTGCTCGCACACGCTTTTTCAGGTCTGCCCACATATTCTCTATAGGCTTGAGGTCAGGGCTTTGTGATGGCCACTCCAATATCTTGACTTTGTTGTCCTTAAGCCATTTTGCCACAACTTTGTAAGTATGCTGGGGGTCATTGTCCATTTGGAAGACCCATTTGCGACCAAGCTTTAACTTCCTGACTGATGTCTTGAGATGTTGCTTCAATATATCCACATAATTTTCTCTCCTCATGATACCATCCTTTATGTGAAGTGCACCAGTCCCTCCTGCAGCAAAGCACCCCTACAACATGATGCTGCCACCCCCGTGCTTCACGGTTGGGATGGTGTTCTTCGGCTTGCAAGCCTCCCCTTTTTCCTCCAAACATAACGATGGTCATTATGGCCAAACAGTTCCATTTTTGTTTCATCAGACCAGAGGACATTTCTACAAAAAGTATGATCTTTGTCCCCATGTGCAGTTGCAAACCGTAGTCTGGCTTTTTTTATGGCGGTTTTGGAGCAGTGGCTTCTTCTTGCTGAGCGGCCTTTCAGGTTATGTCGATATAGGACTCGTTTTATAGATACTTTTGTACCTGTTTCCTCCAGCATCTTCACAAGGTCCTTTGCTGTTGTTCTGGGATTGATTTGCACTTTTCGCACCAAAGTACGTTCATCTCTAGGAGACAGAATGCGTTTCCTTCCTGTGCGGTATGACGGCTATGTGGTCCCATGGTGTTTATATTTGCGTACTATTGTTTGTACAGATGGATGTGGTACCTTTAGGCGTTCGGAAATTGCTCCCAAGGACGAACCAGACTTGTGGAGGTCTACAATTTATTTTCTGAGGTCTAGGCTGATTTCTTTTGATTTTCCCAAGATGTCAAGCAAAGAGGCACTGAGTTTGAAGGTAGGCCTTGAAATACATCCACAGGTACACCTCCAATTGACTCAAATGATGTTAATTAGCCTATCAAAAGCTTCTAAAGCCATGACATCATTTTCTGGAATTTTCCAAGCTGTTAAAAGGCGCAGTCAACTTAGTGTATGTAAACTTCTGACCCACTGGAATTGTGATACAGTTAATTATAAGTGAAATAATCTGTCTGTAAACAATTGTTGGAAAAATTACTTGTGTCACGCACAAAGTAGATGTCCTAACTGACTTGCCAAAACTATAGTTTGTTAACAAGAAATGTGTGGAGTGGTTGAAAAACGAGTTTTAATGACTCCAGCCTAAGCGCATGTAAACTTCCGACTTCAACTGTATATAACAATATCAGATTTACAAATATTTGACATAACTTGATATACATTTTGAATGATCTGTTGTGGTACTGATTTGTCCAGAACATCCTTTCTAATTGCTTTTAAAATGCTAAAAACATATAGTTTACACAGCCTACCTTATTGTTGTTCAATTTGGTCAAGCATTCAGTCAATGCTGGGTAGCCTCCTGTATACCGCCAAAGGTGCACTGCAACAAACAGACAGCAGAGGTCAGTGATGTATTGGCCAAACTGTTTACCTCCATCAGCTAGATGCTTCTGGTGAGTGACATCATTGTACAAGAGGCCTATCTTCAGGAAAAGGTATGTGATAACATTAGATCAGGGTTAACAGAGAACATAAGATTACATCAACAGATCATATTAGATAACAGTCGATTAGGGTTTCGTGACACTGTTGTTATGCACCGATGTCTCTGCCACTTACCAGCTTGGTCCTGGTCGCCATACCAAGTATTCCAGCTCCCCACAACATCACAGGGATAGTCCTGGTCTAAGTGGAGTTTGCGCTGCACCTCAGACCTGAATTCATGGGGGAAAGTATAAAGACACAATATCACAGATACTGTATATGTCTGCATTTTCATCGATTGTGCAGTCCTACTCACAGATATCTAGTAAACATCTACTGTGAATTACCAAAAGAGGAGACTGTCAGTTAGTATTTACAGCACATATGAGCAAAACTAAAAATGAAAGATGAACTCACTCTAGATTGTTGTACGCCTCCAGACACTCTGGCTTGACATTGTGAACTGAGAGAGAAAGGGACAGAATAAGCTAGTCTGAATATTGGTGGATGGACATTAGGCTAAAAAAAGGGAAATATCATATAACATACTCAGCAGCATCAGTCATATTATTAGACTAATGCGTTATTCCTTCTGCAAATAAACTATTTTTGGATCATCGTCTTCCTACCCAATTTCCCTGCTGGTTATAATGGTCAGGCTAAAGTTATAGACAAGTCAAAGGACAAACTATCCAAAGTTAAAGTATGTGATGAGAACTAGACATTTCTAATGACATTTTTGTCACAACAAAACACATGATAGCATTGTAATGATACCATGTAATTACACATTCTCACTTTATTTAGCCCCAGATCTGCATGCATCTTCCTGTAGGTCCCTTGGTGTAATAATATGCCTTAAATTATGATGATCCTTTCACTGTTTTCCAAAGAGACGGATCGATAAAATGTCACACAGAGGCTATGCCGTGTACAAAGCAAATGAATCCAATTCAACATCATTTTCTGTATTTGTCTCACATTTAGTTTATTATTGAACCTCAACCACTCCTGCAGAAGAGTATATAGATGTGTTGATGCAGCTAGGATATAATATATTATTACATACACTGAATTTTGTAGAGGTCGCTGGTCTCACTCTTCGACAGCAGGTTGGAGTGGGCATCTTTCCTGGCCTCCACTTCGTGCACAAACATAGACTGGAACCATCCTTTATCTGAAAACCTCCTTCACAATTTTTTGTTGTTGAGAATTTAAAGAATCAAAAGAATTTAGAGTTTTTGCAGGATCAGGCAACTTGGCATTGATATACAATAGAAACATGTCTGATCAGTATAGGCCATGAAATCTAAATGAGTCCACTGGTGGCACTGCAATTATCACGCTATGATGAGTAGCCTACACCCTGGGTATGAGTGTGATCAATAGCCATTTATGTTAGTCTGGTCAGTTGAATGAGAACAGCATTACTCATGTGTTATTTACAAGGACCTGCCTTGGATATTGCATAGAAGATTTCCAATATTACTTGTGAAGATGTGTTACCATTTTAAATCCAAGAGTGTCATGGATTTGTCCATTAGTAGTGGCTCAGAAGAACTTGGTTGAATCAAGTTATTGACCAAGCAGTCTGACAGGCCTACAGATCATCTGCTCTGGTGTCACTGACTCAAATCAGATGGATTGAATGGAAATGCTAAAGCTGTCACGTTCCTGACCTGTTTTCTGTTAGTTTTGTATGTGTTAGTTGGTCAGGACGTGAGTTTGGGTGGGCAGTCTATGTTTTCTGTTTCTATGTTGGTTAATGGCTACCTAATATGGTTCTCAATTAGAGGCAGGTGGTTTTCATCTCCTCTGATTGAGAATCATATTAAGGTAGGTAGTTTCACAGTGTTTGTCGTGGGTGGTTGTCTCCTGTGTCTGTGTCTATGTTGCACCATACGGGACTGTTTCGTTCGTTCGTCATTTTGTGTAGTCATTTTCCTGTTTGTGAGTTCTTCGTGTTTCATGTAAGTTCGTCGTCCAGGTCTGTCTACTCCGTTTGTTGTTTTGTTAGTTTCAAGTGAAGTTCGTGTTTTCTTTAATAAATAATGTCATATCAAGACGCGGCATTTTGGTTCAATCCCTGCTCCTCCTCTTCGGATGAAGAGGAGGAGGAACGCCGTTACAAAAGCTGGCAAAGCAGTTAAAAGCTGAGTGTAGGCTAGCAGTGGATCACTTTAAAAGTGGGATTATAAACTGGGTGGTTCGAGCCCTGAATGCTGATTGGCTGACAGCCGTGGTATATTTAAGCAATAAAGCCAGAGGTGGTGTGGTATATGGCCAATATAGCATGTATAACAGACATTATAAACTGGGTGGTTCAAGCCCTGAATGCTGATTGGCTGACAGCTGTGATATATCAGACCATATACCACGGGTATGACAAAACACTTTTACTGCTCTAATTACGTTAGTAAACAGTTTATAATTGCAATAAGGCACCTCGGGGGATTGTGATATATGGCCAATATACCACGGCTAAGGGCTGTGTCCAGGCACTACGCGTTGTGTTGTGCTCAAGAACTGCCCTTAGCCGTGGTATATTGGCCATATACGACAACCCCTCTGGCCTTATTGCTTAAGTATACCACGGGTATAACAAAACATTGATTTTTTACTGCTCTAATTATCTTGGTAAACAGTTTATAATTGCAATAAGGCACCTCAGGGGTTGTGATATATGGCCAATATACCACGGCTAAGGGCTGTATCCAGGCACTCCACGTTGCGTCGTGCTGGGAACAGCCCTTAGCCATGGTATATTGGCCATATACCACACTTTATCGGGCATTAGTGCTTAAAATATAGAATATGGAATATTGCATGCTGACTTGAATTTGCAGTAGGAGGAAAGGATAGAGTAGTTGTTGTTTGTTTTATTCAGATGCCATGTTGTCAAAGGGTTTAGTTACATTGTGTCAGCATTGGAAAAGTGATAACACCACACAGTTGATCCCATTTGAAATGGGTCAAAGTTCAGGTGCCCAGCAAATTATTAAAGTAGGCTAGTAGACTCAGTTAGTGCAACTTTTTCATCATTAATCAGGATGTATCCTCCTTTCAATCGTTGAACCTTCATCATTTGACCAACAATTGCACATAACGTACACATTTAGCAGGCAGTTATTGTTGGATATATCGTCCCTCTACGATTCAAAGCGACCTAGTTCACATAATTAGGGTTCACATTCTCAAAGTATTTAATTGCGCTTTGTAAGATTAGGTTAAGTACATGCTCTGTTGAACAAAGATGCGAGTAAATGTTAGCATTTAAAACTTCCAACGGTTTCACTTTACCTTGCGACCTGCAGCTTGACAGCATTCCTGTATAGTAGTTGGCCCTTGGGCAATATTGAACACGTCGCCGCCATCTTCCCCAGACACTGAATGGAAACCTTTCGCTCGTTTGTGTGAATCTTTATATATACGAGCTATGTAGTGACGTTATGACGAGAGCTAAACAGAATCAACCGTTTAATATTTAACCAAGGATAAGTATCTGACTGTTAGCTGTAGTCAGAGAGGAAAAGGCGAAGCGAGAGGTTTTACTCTGCCCAAAATCTGTCCACGAAAATAAACCCACGAAGTGAGGGATTTTTTGTATGGAAGACAATGAGTATCGAATTTGGTCAACAAAAAAAGCAATTGTTAGTTTGCTACGTGAGGCTTATTTGATTGAATAGAAGTTTCGTAATGGTTAGGTTGTTACGAATCGAATGATATATGTGGAGATGCGTGGAATAGCGACAACTATACTTTATATCAGAGTTGTGCCTGTTGTCATAAGTTAGCTGACAACTTCACAAAAACGATGCGCACACTTCAATGTGGCAGAAGTCTGTGAGTTATGATTCTGGATGGCCAGATAGCTACCAACGATGAAAATAAACTGCCATGTGGGGAATCGTAAGTGACTCGTTTCATCTTGTTCTTGTGTGGGATTTATGACAGACTACAAACCAAAAAGCTGTATTGCCCCCACCAACTGGACAGGGTTGGAAAAACAAGGTAAAAATACAATTCATATGTGATAGGGAAAACAAACTTAATCCACCCAAATAAAAATAGTACATTGACAAAAACAAAACTCCCACTAATTTCTTCTTTCAAATCTCCATATCAAGAGCCTGAGAGGGTGGTAAAGGCTTGTGACAGTACTCCATGCAACTCCTCTGCCTAGAAGTCTTTCGGTCCCAGCCAGGAACCGCTCAGCCAGGAGCCACATACACAATATCTATTTTCCTGGACTTCCTCTCCACCTTGGCAGTGCCATTAATCACCATAGCTATAAAGGCCACAAAGTCCACCTTCTTAACCTTTAACATATTTATTATATTTTTTATTTAACCTTTATAACATATCTGGGTCCTGCTGGTGAAAGGCAACCCCTGCAGCCTGCAGTGAAGGCCTATCCACCAAATGGACTCTTCAGAAGCACCATTCAAACCCTCAATCTTTTTAACAGCCACTGCATATGAAATGCTCTGGACAACCCTGACTTTGGCTACCTCATTCTCCTTCAGCCTTGTCAGGCATTCCAAAGACGTGTCTTCATGGTTCCCACCACAATTACAACATGTCACATATTCATCACTTATAACACATTAAATTATATTTTCCACAACTTGGCTTCAACTTTCTGCAAACACTTGAAACATGTCCAAAAGCTTTACAGTGATCACACTGCACTGGTCTTGGGATAAATGCTCTGACTCTGTAGTTAATATACCCCAACTGCACTTGAGTTGGGAGAGACTCCATATCAAAAAACGAAATAACTTATATCCTTCACTTTTTCTTCATTCACCACACAATTCATCCCATGTGCATCAATCCCTCCATTAATATTTTTAATCTCTGCAACATCCACTTCCCAGAGACGCCAGATATTACCCCCTTGAGGGGTGTCATGTTCCAAAGAGACACAACCGACACGTCAAACTTCTCAAATCGGATAAGACGCAACACACATTCCTTCTGATCCTCAGAAATAAAAAAAATCGAAACAAGTCCTCCTCTCGTGATCCTCACAGCCTTCACTTTACCCAGTACTCTCTCCACCAGTTTGGATATCTCAAATGGATTCTTCAAAATTGGTAATCCAATCAGCTGCTCTTCATTAACCTACCGTACTCCTAAAAGATAAGAAAGAACATTCTCAGCACTGTACGCTACTGTGCTCTGTTTTTTCATTATTTTGGACAATATTCAACCGGCTGTGATTGGGAGTCCAATAGTGCGGCACACAATTGGCCCAGTGTCGTCCGGTTTAGAGTTTGGCCAGGGTAGGCCGTCATTGTAAATAATAATTTGTTCTTAACTGACTTGCCTAGTTAAATAAAGGTTTCATATTTTTTTAATGTGTTTTGACTGATTTCATGTCAATGTTAATATGTCTCAAATTCGCTAGCTAACTAACCAACAACTGTAACAATGGATTTGAGAGACTAGTACCCATTGTGAAAATGTTTTTATGTTTTCAATAAACATTGGAGACAAAATATAGTTTACATGTTGTCAACAATCTATGCCAACCCCGTCTGTTTTGCCTTATAGATACGCACGGCGAGATAGGGCTTAACGTGATCACGCCTCCGAGTAGGGTACAGCCTTAGGGTACTCTCGTTACTTCTATGTTAAATTGTCTACTTTACTCATAACCCGACAATGGATGTATTAGTATTATAATTAAATGTTGTATCATTCTATAAACATGTTGTATATGCTTGTTAGGTCGTTTTTAACATACTTCCACATCGTCTGAATCAACAAACTATAACATACCTAAAAAAAAAAAAATAATATCGACCCATTTTTTGTTAGCATGAACAGATAGACTGTTGTTTGGAATTTACAGTGCATTTGGAAAGTAATCATACCTGTCATGTCTACTGCTCCTCCCCTCCAGCGTTCGAAGTCACCGGTAAACTAACCACCGGTCCTGGCATCAATCATTACACGCACCTGTACGTCATCATCAGACACACCTGGACTCCATTACATCACTTATTACCTCCCCTATAACTGGCACTCCCTTAGGTTCTTTCCCCAGTCAGTATTGTTTATGTGTTTCATGTCTATATGCTACTCGTGTTTGTTATATTGTTTGACGTTCCGTTTATTATTAAACTCACCACTTGCACTTGCTTTCCGACTTGCTTTCCGTTACAAGACCCCTTCACTTTTTGAAACTTCGCTCCAGCCCCGCTCTGGAACAGGTTATCATCAAGGATCTCTCTGTACTTTGCTCCGTTCATCTTCCCCTCGATCCTGACTAGTCTCCCAGTCCCTGCTGCTGATAAACATCCTCACAGCATGATGCCGCCACCACCATGCTTCACCGAAGTGATGGTGGCAGGTGGAGTGCTGCAGAGATGGTTATCCCATCTCCATAGAGGAACTCTGGAGCTCTGTCAGAGGGACCTTCGGGTTCTTGGTCACCTCCCTGACCAAAGCCCATCTTCCCCGATTGCTCCGTTTGGACGGGTGATATTTTTTGGTACCCTTCCCCAGATCTTTTCCTCAATACAATCCTGTCTCGGAGCTCAACGGACAATTCCTTCGACCTCATGGCTTGGTTTTTGCTTTGACATTCATTGTCAACTGTGGGACCTTATAGAGACAGGTGTGTGCCTTTCCAAATCATGTCCATTGAATTGAATTTACCACAGGTGTACTTCAAGTTGTAGAAACATCTCAAGCATGATGAATGGAAAAAGGATGCACCTGAGCTCAATTTCGGGTCTCATAGCAATCGGACTGAATACTTATGTGAATGTGATTTCTAAAATCCTGTTTACGCTTTGTCATTATGGGGTATTATATGTAGATTGATGAGGAACATGTTTTATTTAATACATTTTAAAATAAGGCTGTAACGTAACAAAATGTGGAAAAAGGGAAGGGGTCTGAATACTTTCAGAATGCACTGTACATCACAATTATCAGCCAACGAGGTAACCCTGCTTTTAAGATGCCGAAAAGCTGTTGCGTACTGTTTTCTCTGAACAATAGTAGGAGAAAAAGAACAGCAAATGAAGTTTCATCAACTGCCCAAGAACCAGGTTGGAAGAACCTCATGGTTTCAGGCTATTACGCCGCGATGATGATGGAAAGCTGTGGGCTCCGGTTGCTTGATACATTTATCTGTGTTCGAAGCGCTTCATCACTAGTATGTCGCTAACTCTTGTTTGTATCTAAATAGCTATGTGTATTTCATAAAACTTGATAGTTAGCTTGTAGTTAGGACTAGTGAGCTGTATCTGTCCAAATAACAGCTGTAATATTCTTCTGCATTTGGATATTCATGCAAACCTGGAGATTCTTCAAAGTACAGTTGAAGTCGGAAGTTTACATACACTTAGGTTGGAGTCATTAAAACTTGTTTTTCAAACACTCCACACATTTCTTGTTAAGCATTTTTCCACGGCTGGCCATGCTTTCCACCTGGCTACCCCTACGCTGGCCAACATCTCAGCACCCCCTGCAGCAACGCAGCAACTTGTCCAACCCCCCCCCCCCCCCCCCCACACACACTTTTCCTTCACCCAAATCCAGACAGCTGATGTTCTGAAAGAACTGCAAAATCTGGATCCCTACAAATCAGCTGGGCTAGACAATCTGGACCATCTCTTTCTAAAATTATCAGCCGAAATTGTTGCAACCAATTACTAGGCTATTCAACCTCTCTTTCGTATCGTCTGAGATCCCTAAAGATTGGACAGCTGCCGCGGTCATCCCCCTCTTCAAAGGGGGAGACACTCTAGACCTAAACTGTTATAGACCTATATCCATCCTGCCCTGCCTTTCTAAAATCTTCGAAAGTCAAGTTAACAAACAGATCACCGACCATTTCGAATCCCACTGTACCTTCTCCACTATGCAATCTGGTTTCCGAGATGGTCATGGGTGCACCTCAGCCACGCTCAAGGTCCTAAAAGATATCATAACTGCCATCGATGAAAGACAGTACTGTGCAGCCGTCTTCATAAACCTGGCCAAGGCTTTCGACTCTGTCAATCACCGTATTCTTATCGGCAGACTCAATAGCCTTGGCTTCTCAAATGACTGCCTCGCCTGGTTCACCAACTACTTCTCAGATAGAGTTCAGTGTGTCAAATCGGAGGGCCTGTGGTCCGGACCTCTGGCAGTTTCTATGGGGGTGCCACAGGGTTCAATTCTCGGGCCGACTCTTTTCTCTGTGTATATCAATGATGTCGCTCTTGCTAATGGTGGTTCTCTCTCCACCTCTACACAGACGACACAATTCTGTATACATCTCTCCCTTCTTTGGACACTGTGCTAACAAACCTCCAAATGAGCTTCAACGCCATACAACACTCCTTCTGTGGCCTCCATCTGTTTTTGAATGCTAGTAAAACTAAGTGCATGCTCTTCAACCGATCGCTGCCCGCACCCTCCCGCCCGACTAGCATCACTACTCTGGACGGTTTTGAGCTAGAATATGTAGACAACTACAAATACCTAAGTGTCTGGTTAGACTATAAACCCTCCTTCCAGACTCACATTAAGCATCTCCAATCCAAAATTAAATCTAGAATCAGCTTCCTATTTTGCAACAAAGCCTCCTTTACTCATGCTGCCAAACATATCCTCATAAAACTGACCATCCTACCGATCCTTGACTTTGGCGATGTCATTTACAAAATAGCCCCCAACACTAATCAGCAAACTGGATGTAGTCTATCACAGTGCCATCCGTTTTATCACCAAAGCCCCATATACTACCCACCACTGCGACCTGTATGCTCTCGTTGGCTGGCCCTCACTACATATCCGTCGCCAAACAAGTCTTTGCTAGGTAAAGCCCCGCCTTATCTCAGCTCACTGGTCACCATAGAAACACCCACCCACAGCACGCGCTCCAGCAGGTATATTGCGCTGGTCATCCCCAAAGCCAACTCTTCCTTTGGCCGCCTTTCCTTCCAGTTCTCTGCTGCCAATGAATGGAACGAATTTAAAAAAGATTTTTAAGCTGGAGTCTTATGTCTCCCTCTCTAACTTTAAGCATCAGCTGTCTGAGCAGCTTACCGATCACTGTACCTGTACACAGCCAATCTGTAAATAGCACACCCAACTACCTCATCCCCATATTATTACTTACACTCTTGCTCTTTTGCACCCCAGTATCTCTCCTTGCACATTCATCTTCTGCACATCTATCACTCCAGTATTAATGTTAAATTGTAATTATTTTCACGTCTAGGGCCTACTTATTGCCCAGCTCCCTACTCTTCTACATTTGCATACACTGTACATAGATTGTTCTATTTTTCTTTTCTTTTGTGTTATTGACTGTACGTTTGTTAATGTGTAACTCTGTGTTGTTGTTTTTGTCACACTGCTTTGCTTTATCTTGGCCAGGTCGCAATTGTAAATGAGAACTTGTTCTCAACTGGCCTACCTGGTTAAATAAAGATGAAATAAATAAAATTAAAATAAAACACATGTGCATCTGTTGGTCACAGGTACCTTAAAATAAAGTTAGGGGCATGGATCAGAAAAGCAGTCAGAATCTTGGCGTGCCACCATTTCCTTCATGCAGCGTGACACATCTCCTTCGCATAGAATTGATCAGGCTGCTGATTGTGGCTTGTGGGATATTGTCCCACTCCTCTTTAATGGCTGTAAATATTGGCAGGTACTGGAACACGCTGTCGTACAGGTCAATCCAGAGCATCCCAAACATGCTCAAAGGGTGACATGTCTGGTGAGTATGCAGGCCATGGAAGAACTGAGACATTTTCAGCTTCCAGGAATTGTGTACAGATCCTTGCAACATGGGACCGTACGTTATCATGCTGAAACATGAGGTGATGGCAGCATGACATTGGCCTCCAGGATCTTGTCACGGTACCTCTGTGCATTCAAATTGCCATCGATAAAATGCAATAGTGTTCATTGTCCGTAGCTTATGCCTGCCTATACCATAACCCCACCGCTCACAATGTTGACATCCGCAAATCTGCCTCGTACAGTTGAAACCGAGATTCATCTGTGAAGAGCACACTTCTCCAGTGTGCCAGTGGCCATCGAAGGTGAGCATTTGTCCACTGAAGTCGGTTACGACGCTTAACTGCAGTCAGGTCAAGACCCTGGTGAGGACGACAAGCACAGAGATGAGCTTCCCTGAGACGGTTTCTGACAATTTGTGCAGAAATTCTTTGGTTGTGCAATCCCTCAGCTGTCCGGGTGGCTGGTCTCAGATGATCTCGCTGATCACGAAGCCGGAGGTCCTGGGCTGGTGTGGTTACATGTAATCTGTGGCCAGTTGGATATACTGCAAAATTCGCCCAAAAAAGGCGGCTTATGGTAGAGAAATTAACATTTCATTATTTGACAACCGCTCAACATTACTGCAGTCAGCGTGCCAATTGCTCGCTCCTTCAAAACTTGAGATATCTGTGGCATTGTGTTGTGTGACACAACTGCACATTTTACAGTGGCCTTTTCTTGTCCCCAGCATTGTGCACCTGTGTAATGATCATGCTATTTAATCAGCTTCTTTATATACCACACCTGTCAGGTGGATGGATTATTTTGGTAAAGCAGAAATGCTCACTAACAGGGATGTAAACACATTTGTGCACAACATTTGAGAGAAATAAGCTTTTATGCGTATGAAACATTTCTGGGATCTTTTATTTCAGCTCATGAAACATGGGATCGGCACTTTACATGTTGTGTTTATATTTCTGTTCAGTGTACAGTAGTTACTGTCACGTTCCTGACCTGTTTTCTGTTATTTTTTATGTGTTAGTCGGTCAGGACGTGAGTTTGGGTGGGCAGTCTATGTTATGTGTTTCTATGTTGGTTTATGGGTGACCTGATATGGTTCTCAATTAGAGGCAGGTGGTTTACGTTTCCTCTGATTGAGAGCCATATTAAGGTAGGTGGTTTCACATTGTTTGTTGTGGGTGGTTGTCTCCTGTGTCTGTGTTTGTCGCGCCACACGGGACTGTTTCGGTTTGTTTGTCCGTTCGTTCGTTTGTGTAGTCATTTTTCCTGTTTGTGAGTTCTTCGTTGTATGTAAGTTCTTATGTCCAGGTCTGTCTACATCGTTTTTGTTATTTTGTTAATTATTCAAGTATAGTTCGTTTTTCGTCTTGTTTAATAAATATCATGTCATTTCACAACGCTGCGCTTTGGTCAAATCCCTACTCCTCCTCTTCAGACGAAGAGGAGGAGAACACCCGTTACAGTTACGTGATATATCTAAGACCAGCGAAATAGATCGAGATTAACTTCTCTCGCTAGCCGGCCAGCGTACAGGTTAAAAAACTAGGGGTAAACAAACAGTCTTCAGACGAAGAGGAGGAGAACACCCGTTACAGAACCACCCACCTAACAAGGATCAAGCAGCGTGAGAACCAGCAGCAGCGGCCAAAAAAACAGGACTCGTGGACTAGCTCGGAAGCAGGAGAAGGATCTGGGCTACACTACGTGGGAGGAGATCGACAGGTGGGCGATCGACCCAGGGCGAATGCCGGAGCCCGCCTGGGATTCTCTGGCGCAGTGCGAGGAGGGATACCGGCGAATGGAGGCAGCACGACGACGCGGTAGGAAGCCTGTGAGTAAACCCCAAAAATGTCTTGGGGGGGGGGGGGGGGGGGCTAAAGGGTAGTGTGGCGAAGTCAGGTAGGAGACCTGCGCCAACTGCCTGTACTTACCGTGGAGAGCGAGAGTACGGGCAGACACCGTGTTACGCAGTAGAGCGCACGGTGTCTCCTGTACGTGTTCATAGCCCGGTGCGGGTTATTCCACCTCCCCGCACTGGTAGGGCTAGATTGGGCATTGAGCCAAGTGCCATGAAGCCGGCTCAACGCGTCTGGTCTCCAGTGCGTCTCCTCGGGCCGGCATACATGGCACCAGCCTTACGCATGGTGTCCCCGGTTCGCCTACATAGCCCGGTGCGGGTTATTCCACCTCCCCGCACTGGTCGGGCGACGGGGAGCATTCAACCAGGTAAGGTTGGGCAGGCTCAATGCTCAAGGGAGCCAGTACGCCTGCACGGTCCGGTATTTCCGGCGCTACCTCCCCGCCCCAGCCCAGTACCACCAGTGCCTACACCACGCACCAGGCTTCCAGTGCGTTTCCAGAGCCCTGTTCCTCCTCCACGCACTCTCCCTATGGTGCGTGTCTCCAGCCCAGTGCCTCCAGTTCCGACACCACGCACTAAGCCTCCTGTGCGTCTCCAGAGCCCTGTACGCACTGTTCCTTCTCCCCGTACTCGCCCTGATGTGTGTGCCCTCAGCCCGGTACCACCAGTGCCGGTACCACGCACCAGGCCTATAGTACGCCTTGAGAGTCCAGTGTGCCCTGTTGTTGTTCCCCGCACTAGCCTGAAGGTGCGTGTCCTTAGCCCGGTGCCTCCAGTTCCGGCACCACGCACCAGGCCTACAGTGCGCCTCATCCGGCCAGAGCTGCCCGTCTGCCCAGTGCCACCTGAGCCATCCGTCTGCCCAGTGCCACCTGAGCCATCCGTCTGCCCAGCGCCACCTGAGCCATCCGTCTGCCCAGCGCCATCTGAGCCATCCGTCTGCCCAGCGCCATCTGAGCCATCCGTCTCCCCAGCGCCATCTGAGCCATCCGTCTACCCAGCGCCATCTGAGCCATCCGTCTACCCAGCGCCATCTGAGCCATCCGTCTGTCCCGAGCCATTAGAGCCGCCCGTCTGTCCCGAGCTCTCAGAGCCGTTCGTCAGTCAGGAGCCGCTAGAGCAATTCGTCGGTCAGGATCTGCCAGAGCCGCCAACCAGACAGGATCTGCCAGAGCCGCCAACCAGACAGGATCTGCCAGAGCCGCCAACCAGACAGGATCTGCCAGAGCCGCCAATCAGACAGGATCTGCCAGAGCCGCCAGTGAGCCAGGATCTGCCAGAGCCGCCAGTGAGCCATGAGCACCCAGAGCCGTCAGCGAGCCATGAGCGTCCAGAGCCGTCAGCGAGCCATGAGCGTCCAGAGCCGTCAGCCAGCCATGAGCGTCCAGAGCCGTCAGCCAGCCATGAGCGTCCAGAGCCGTCAGCCAGCCATGAGCGTCCAGAGCCGTCCGCCAGCCATGAGCGTCCAGAGCCGTCCGCCAGCCATGAGCGTCCAGAGCCGTCAGCCAGCCATGAGCGTCCAGAGCCGTCAGCCAGCCATGAGCGTCCAGAGCCGTCAGCCAGCCATGAGCAGCCCCTCAGCCCGGAGCTGCCATTAATCCAGAACTGCCCCTCAGTCCAGAGCTGTCTCTCTGTCCGGAGCTGCCCTTCAGTCCGGAGCTGCCCCTCTATCCTGAGCTACCTCTCTATCCTGAGCTACCTCTCTATCCTGAGCTACCTCTCTATCCTGACCTACCTCTCTGTCCTGAGCTACCTTATCCCGGTGCTGCCCCTTGTCCCGGTGCTGCCCCTTATCTCAATGTTACCCTTTAAATTAAGTGGGTGTAATAGGAGGGTGGTCATTCGGAGGGGGAGACGTAAGCTGGGATTGACTATGGTGGGGTGGGGACCTCGCCCAGAGCCTGAGCCACCACCGTGGTCAGATGCCCACCCAGACCCTCCCCTAGACTTTTGGTGGTGCGTTCGGAGTACGCACCTTGAGGGGGGGGTTATGTCACGTTCCTGACCTGTTTTCTGTTATTTTTTTATGTGTTAGTCGGTCAGGACGTGAGTTTGGGTGGGCAGTCTATGTTATGTGTTTCTATGTTGGTTTATGGGTGACCTGATATGGTTCTTAATTAGAGGCAGGTGGTTTACATTTCCTCTGATTGAGAGCCATATTAAGGTAGGTGGTTTCACATTGTTTGTTGTGGGTGGTTGTCTCCTGTGTCTGTGTTTGTCGCGCCACACGGGACTGTTTCGGTTTGTTTGTCCGTTCGTTCGTTTGTGTAGTCATTTTTCCTGTTTGTGAGTTCTTCGTTGTATGTAAGTTCTTATGTCCAGGTCTGTCTACATCGTTTTTGTTATTTTGTTAATTATTCAAGTATAGTTCGTTTTTCGTCTTGTTTAATAAATATCATGTCATTTCACAACGCTGCGCTTTGGTCAAATCCCTACTCCTCCTCTTCAGACGAAGAGGAGGAGAACACCCGTTACAGTTACGTGATATATCTAAGACCAGCGAAATAGATTGAGATTAACTTCTCTCGCTAGCCGGCCAGCGTACAGGTTAAAAAACTAGGGGTAAACAAACAGTGACGTAAGTATAAGGCAACAGCTTTACTAGCTTTGCTGTCAGTGTTAGCAAGTTGGGTAATAAATTAGAGTGGCAGAATAAGTACCATGCAAACTATTTGTTGTTTTGACAACCAAGTAATATCAAGAGTGTGCAAAATCGTCATCAAGGCAAATGGTGGCTACTTTGAAGAATCTCAAATATAAAATATATTTTGATTTGTTTAACACTTTTTTGGTTACTACATGATTCCATATGTGTTATTTCATCATTTTGATGTCTTAACTATTATTCTACAATGTAGAAAGTAGTAAAAATAAAGAAAAACCCTTGAATGAGTAGGTGTGTCCAAACTTTTGACTGGTACTGTATATACTAGGCGGTGTCAGAGGAAGGCCAAAAAAAGACTCCAGTCACCCAAGTAATAGACTGTTCTCTCTGCTACCACACGGCAAGCGGTACCGGAGCACCAATTATAGGTCCAAAAGGCTCCTTAACAGCTTTTACCCCCAAGCCATAAGACTGCTGAACAATTAATCAAATGGCCACCCAGACTATTTACATTGACACTCTCCCCCCTTTGTTTTTACACTGCTGCTTCTCGCTGTTTATTATCTATGCATAGTCACTTTATCCCTACCTACATGTACAAATTACTTCGACTAACCTGTACCCCCGCACATTGACTCAGTACCGGTACCCCCTGTTTATAGCCTCGTTATTGTTATTTTATTGTGTTACTTTTTATTTTATTTTTTAGCGGATCGCACCTTCAGGGGGTACCCGATTGTTACTGTGGGGGAGAGACAATAATAAGTGTTTAGGGTGTGAGGCAAGCAAAATAAAACTGTTGCCTTTCAAAGAACCTTCTTACATTCTGAAGTGATGGCATAAGTCTTATAAAGATTTGCAACAACATTTCAACAAGTAAAGTCATGAGTTTAAATCCAATACTTTCTGTTTTACAATGCTGTCTTTATTAGGAGCGTCTGTTTAATAACTCTGAATGTTAGTTGAGAAAAGTGTATAAGCATAACAGGCAAAAACCCTTATATTGATGTCCTCTTGAGTGTTGTTTTCTCTTAGAGCCTCTCCTAAAGCTACTGCTCCATCCTTCCCCAGACCGTTATGGGACAGATATAGATCACCTAATCAATCATTTAAACAAGATCAGAGAAATCAATATAAATGGGTTAACAATTATCATTATGCTTTCTTTGGCCTCTGGCGTTCAAACGGTGAGGACTAGGTGCACTGGCGTAACACGGTTTCTCTGGCCCCCCTTCCTAAAAAAGAATCAAATAAATTGAATATGTCAGCCAGACAGCCACTCACAAAGTATAGACTACCGATCGCTGTCCAAGGTGCTGAAATGTGTATGCGGCTGCCTATCGAATCGATTATATACTTTCTGTTGTGCCAGGGCATGTAGCCTACAGCTTTTCTTTAGCTAATGGATAAATGTTTATATGGGATGCCTAATAATTTTCTCATGTTAAGCCTAACATTTTATGGAGCTATACACATTGTCGCAATGCTGTCATTTAGACTGCTGGTTGGCGACAATAACGTAATTACTTTTTTTTAAATTAAAGTTCGACCTTTAAATAATGCAGATTGTAAAATACATTTTTGATGCAATAGCATACTAATCAGCTACCAATTGATTTAAAAACCATTTACAACTGTCCTGTAAAGCCTACCTCAACCTGCATGACATGAGAAGTCCTCGCGCACTCTCCCAGCTTGGATAGAAAGTTGTTTTGCTTAAACTAGTCTATTAATGCAAAATAATACAGTCAGTCCACCTTGGCGTCAGGTAGCCTAGTGGTTAGAGCGTTGGGCCAGTAACCGAAAGGTTGCTAAACGGAAAGGTTGCTAGATCGAATCCCCGAGCTGACAAGGTAAAAATCTGTCGTTCTGCCCCTGAACAAGGCAGTTAACCCACTGTTCCTAGGCCATCATTGTAAATAAAAACGTGTTCTTAACTGACTTGCCTAGTTAAATAAAAATAACACTAGCTTACTAGAGATTGTTTCATTTTGCAGTGTAGCTTACTATCTATAGCTATATACAGTATTTAGCTGCTATTTACTATAGACTTTTATAAAAAATGATACATCGAGCAATTCTCCTGAAGTATTCTCTCTCTTTTGTTCTATGTAGAGGCCCATAGTAGCTACAGTATGTGACTGGCCTATAGTAGCTACAGTATGTGACTGGCCTATAGTAGCTACAGTATGTGACTGGCCTATAGTAGCTACAGTATGTGACTGGCCTATAGTAGCTACAGTATGTGAGCGGCCCATAGTAGCTACAGTATGTGACTGGCCTATAGTAGCTACAGTATGTGAGCGGCCCATAGTAGCTACCCAGACAGTCTTTTCTGAGACATTGTGCATTATGTCCATTGCGCTGCACACAATTTAAACTTAGTCTTGAATGATGCACGCCAAGATATACCAGAGATAAGACTGTTGATTTTGCTACCACACATCTCAAATGCCGGTTCACCAGTATGAACGAAATCGCAAACTGCTTTTTTTGTTTGAGCCCTCAAGTAATGTTGTCCACTAAAGATAATATCTGTTTGCATCTGCCAATTTATTGGCTGTCCAGTATCCAGACGACCTGTCCCCAGAGCTTTCTTTCTGTAATGTGCTGAGGCCGGCAATTAAGGAGAATGAGAGGCTCAATTAAAGATGTTGCAGAATTGCTGTATTTGAAGCACCACTCCCTTCTGCCCAGTTTCCCTGATGTTGCTATGGCAATCAAGCTGTGTTTAACCATCCCTGTAACTGTCTCTTCTGCGGAAAGATTGTTTTCTAAACTAAAACTGTCACGCCCTGATCTGTTTCACCTGTCCTTGTGCGTGTCTCTGACATCACTCCAGGTGTCGCCCATCTTCCCCACTTATCCCCTGGGTATTTATACCTGTGTTTTCTGTCTGCCTGTGCCAGTTTGTCTTGTTTGTTCAAGTCAACCAGCATTTTCTCAGTTCCTGTTTTTCCCCAGTCTCTCTTTTTCGCATCCTCCTGGTTTTGACTCTTGCCTGTCCTGACTTTGAGCCCACCTGCCTGACCACTCTGCCTGCCCCTGACCCTGAGCCTGCCTGCCGTCCTGTACCTTTGCCGCTACTCTGGATTATCGAGCCCTACCTGCCTTGACCTGTCGTTTGCCTGCCGCTGTTGTTGCAATGGACATTGTAACTTCAACACAGTCTGCACTTGGGTCTTACCTGAAACCTGATAAAACCCCATAAAGATCTACCTAAGCATCATTAGGCTCTCGGTCTGATATGAGCTCTTGAACACCTGAGTAAGCTTCATTCATTGCACTGGTTCCACCATAGTCTTGACCATGACATTTGTTTACCGATATTCCCTTACTTTAAATCAGTTCAATCATTATTTTTTCAAGGCCTGAGGCACTTTGATCAGTCACATTCTTGAAGCCCAGGAAACAAACACTTAGCTTCCTAGTACATATGGAAATTAAAAAGGTTTATGAATGACGTTTTGGCGGATAGATATCGATGACAGACACATGGGGCCTCAGAGCTCGTGGTCTCCCCTGCCTTGCGTCAGGTTGCGGTGGTGTCCAGTCAACCAGGGACTAGGTGTGTTACCCCAAGGCAGCATTATATCAGTAGCCTACAATATTTAGTCAAATGATCTGACATTTACCCCGCACCCCAATAGGAATTGGGTTTCACCAGTCCAATTCCAATTTGCAGACGAGGAGAGGGAGCCACTGTAGACTAATTGAGATGAAACGCAAGAGAGAGCAATACCGTCAGTGAAGACATTTTCATCACAATGATCAGAACTCCTTCCAAAACATGGTATTAACCGTTATAGATAGTGATGGCTCTCAATTTACCTAATGTGGCATTGAAGAAAGGTGAATGTAAACCAATAAAATGTCAGTATATCTTGATTGACACAGTTAATCATTAGGGCGGGGAATTGCCAGGGACCTCACGATAAGATACTTAGGTACCGATACGATATGTATTGCAATTCTCACGATTTGGTTCTGTGGTTTTATTGTGATACGATGTTCCACAAACATATTGCTCACCATCTGTCTGCTGCAGAGGGACGAGAAAGAGCCATAATAAAACACCTGTTTTGCTCCCTATTTAGAACGAAGATGGAGAACAAGCTATGAAAGAAAAATACTGGAGTTTTGGTGCAGGTACAACCAACAAGCTCAAAAATAACATTACCATGGAGATGGTTCCTCTCCCCCTACTTAAACGAAGCAATTGTCTCTGTTTCAATTATGCAGATCTTGTCTGAACCTGCACAGTCTGGTTTGTCATTCACTCTCGTCAGCACCAGAAGGTTTATGTCACAAATTTCATCCACGTCCTAATTGAGTAGACTTTTAATGAAGGAGATTTCTTGACCTTTGAATGCCACAATCTACTACAGAAGCTGTGGTCTGTGGCTGCCTGCTCTGCATCAAAATGTCACCACTAGTGTGTGTGTGTGTGTGTGTGTGTGTGTGTGTGTGTGTGTGTGTGTGTGTGTGTGTGTGTGTGTGTGTGTGTGTGTGTGTGTGTGTGTGTGTGTGTGTGTGTGTGTGTGTGTGAGTGAGTGCATGCGTTTTATAAACTCAATGATCGTCACCGACTGCAGTCTTTTCAGTTGTCTGCAACGGATGTTATTAAGGCTGAGAAACACGCTCGCATTGAGGGATTGATTAGGGAATTGAGACCTTGAAATTGAAGGGATTCACTTTTGTTGAGCAGTTAGGACATACATCTGTTCATTTAACAGCCAAAGTGCTGGGAACTATAGTGGCTTGCGAAAGTATTCACCCTCCTTGGCATTTTCCCTATTTTGTTGCCTTATAACCTGGAATTAAAATAGATTTTTGGGCGGTTTGTGTTATTTGATTTACACAACATGTCTACCACTTTGAAGATACAAAATATTTTTAATTGTGAAACAAACAAGAAATAAGACAAAAAAATTGAAAACTTGACCGTGCATATCTATTCACCCCCCAAGTCAATACTTTGTAGAGCCACCTTTTGCAGCAATTACAGCTGCAAGTCTCTTGGGGTATGTCTCTATCAGCTTGGCACATCTAGCCACTGGGATTTTTGCCCATTCTTCAAGGCAAAACTGCTCCAGCTCCTTCAAGTTGGATGGGTTCCGCTGGTGTACAGCAATCTTTAAGTCATACCACAGATTCTCAATTGGATTGAGGTCTGGGCTTTGACTAGGCCATTCCAAGACATTTAAATGTTTCCACTTCTTTGTTGCTTTAGCAGTATGCTAAGGGTCATTGTCCTGCTGGAAGGTGAACCTCCGTCTCAGTCTCAAACATCTGGAAGACTGAAACAGGTTTCCCTCAAGAATTTCCCTTTATTTAGTGGCATCCATCATTCTTTCAATTCTGACCAGTTTCCCCGTCCCTGCCGATGAAAAACATCCCCACAGCATGACGCTGCCACCACCATGCTTCACTGTGGGGATGGTGTTCTCGGGGTGATGAGAGGTGTTGGGTTTACGCCAGACATAGTGTTTTCCTTGATGGCCAAAAAGCTCAATTTTAGTCTCATCTGACCAGAGTACCTTCTTCCAAATGTTTGGGGAGTCTCCCACATGCCTTTTGGCGAACACCAAATGTGTTCGCCAAAGAAGAAATTAAAATTAATTATTTTCTTCTTTAAGCAATGGCTTTTTTCTGGCCACTCTTCCGTAAAGCCCAGCTCGGTGGAGTATACGTCTTATAGTGGTCCTATGGACAGATACTCCAATCTCTGCTGTGGAGCTTTTGCAGCTCCTTCAGGGTTACCTTTGGTCTCTTTGTTGCCTCTCTGATTTAATGCCCTCCTTACCTGGTCCGTGAGTTTTGGTGGGCGGCCCTCTCTTGGCAGGTTTGTTGTGGTGCCATATTCTTTCAATTTTTTAATAATGGATTTAATGGTGCTTTGTGGGATGTTCAAAGTTTCAGATATTTTTTTATAACCCAACCCTGATCTGTACTTCTCCAGAACTTTGTTCCTGACCTTTTGGAGAGCTCCTTGGTCTTCATGGTGCCGCTTGCTTGGTGGTGTTGCAGACTCTGAGGCCTTTCAGAACAGGTGTATATATACTGAGATCATGTGACACTTAGATTGCACACACGTGAACTTTATTTAACTAATTATGTAACTTCTGAAGGTAATTGGTTGCACCAGATCTTATTTAGGGGCATCATAGCAAAGGGGGTGAATAAATATGCATGCACCATTTTTCCATTTTTAATTTTTTTTTCTTTTTCGAAACAAGTAATTTTTTCCATTTCACTTCACCAATTTGGACTATGGTGTATGTCCATTACATGAACTCCAAATAAAAATCAATTTAAATTACAGGTAATGCAACAAAATAGGAAAAACACCAAGGGGGTTGAATGCTTTTGCAAGGCACTGTATACCAGAGGTGATGGTGGACTGGAGACTTTAATCCAGTCTTCTTTATAACAGTCATTTCTTTATAACTGTGTGACTCGAACACATAATCTTGTTTTTTTTACCTCTTTTTCTCCCCAATTGGTAGTTACAGTCTTGTCTCATCGCTGCAACTCCCGTACAGACTTGGGAGAGGCAAAGGTGGAGAGTTGTGCGTCCTCTGAAACACAACCCAACCAAGCCACACTGCTTCTTAACACAATGCCCACTTAACCTGGAAGCCAGCCGCACCAATGTGTGAGAGGAAACACAGTACACATGGCGGTCGTGTCAGCGTGCACTGCACCTGGCCCACCACAGGAGTTGCTAGTGTGCGATGGGACAAGGTCATCCCTGCCGGCCAAACCTTCCCCTAACCCGGACGACGCTGGGCCAATTGTGCGCCGCCTCATGGGTCTCCCGGTCGCAGCCGGCTACAACAGAGCCTGGACTCAAACCAGGATCTCTGATGGTACAGCTAGCAACTGCGATGTAGTGCCTTAGACCACTGCGCCACTCGGGAGGCCAGGACAGAATATTCTTTAATGGAAAAAGTCCTCGCCCAGAAGAATAGGAAAATGTCATGTTTTTACGGCCTATTTTGGAATTTTGTTATACTCTTTCAAAGTGTCTCAAGACGTCCCAACTTGATGTCTCCTCGACTCGAGACACCTTAAGACGAAGGTGATGGCTGGGTATGTTCTTTAGCACATTTGAGGTGTTCTTCAAGGCTGTTCTTGGACCACTGCTGTTCTAATTGTAAATGCACAGTTCCTCTCCATTCAGCACCTCACCACACCCCACCCAAGACACACGTTCCTACCTGCCGCATCTCCCATGGTGTTGTGGCTAAGGTCTCGCACACACACACACACACACACACACACACACACACACACACACACACACACACACACACACACACACACACACACACACACACACACACACACACACACACACACACACACACACACACACACACACACACACCCTACCGGCTGCATCTCCCATGGTGTTGTGGCTAAGGTCTCACACACACACACACACACACACACACACACACACACACACACACACACACACACACACACACACACACACACACACACACACACACACACACACACACACACACACACACACACACACACACACACACACACACACACACACACACACACACACCCTACCGGCTGCATCTCCCATGATGTTGTGACTGAGAGCTAGTGTCTCCAGCTTGGTGTTGGAGGTCAGGGCTTGGGCCAGGTGCTGTGCATCCCTGTCAGGGAGCTGGTTCCTGGAGAGGTGAGACCAGGATGGTGTCCTCCAGAAGCATAATGGAAAGGGACCGGGTACCATGCTTCCCCAGTCTGTTCTCCCCCAGGTCAACCTCTGGCAGAGGAACACACTGAGGTCAAGCAGGGTGAGTTACAGTGGAGTTAAAGCATTCTGTTTTGTCTGTTCCAGTCTTGATGTTTCTAGGGAAAATGGAGCTCCTTAATGCAATGGTAAAAACCTAACGTGATCTGAATTTAGCAGATATCTACGTGTATATCCCACAGTGGATCATTTTCTATACTCTTCTTGTCAGCGGTTAACCTATTATTCTAATAGCAGTGTCATTAAGGCATTGGGAGTGACAGTTATTAGGTTTGCAGTAAGGACAATTGGAATTGTGACGGTGAATATAATGATACACTCAGCGGTGAAACAATCTGACATATCGACTGCTGAGGGAATGAACGTCAGCAGGTAGACCCTTAAGGGCCAACCAGGGTCCTTTATGTAAAAATAACAACGCTCGCTCTCCTCTCACTCCTCTCCCCTGGATCATGAACTGTGTGTGGCGCTAGCTAGACACTGACAATTTTAAATAGGGCCCTACTGTAGGTGTCGAGGCACAACCAGGGTGGCAGGGGGTGAGGGTGGCACACAGGTGTGTGTGGGTGGCACCCCCGCCTCCCTGAGGCCCCGGAGCGGAGGTTGGAAGAGCACCCCCTGTGATGTAACAGTTCTCCTTTAACATGGTGGCCCCGCCCATCCCTTCCATCCAATTATCTCTGAGGTTGAGCTTCAGCAGGGAAGCGTTGGTTACCAAGGGAACCACCGGCACTTTGGTGCCCTGCAGAACATATTTCACACAAAGTGAGATTATTTTGTTTGTTTCCCTATCTCTCTTTTTTCATGAAGAGAGAAGGATGTGCTCTCGAATGAAGCAAGTGGGCTGTGAGAGCAGGTGTCTGTCTGTCTGTTTTATTTCCTATTAGGAATGCACCTCACCCATCATAAGGATGGCAGAATGACCTTGTTCTTTATTGAAGGACCTCTTATTAGGCTTGGGCGGTATACCATATGGGTCTTTCTATAAATAATGGGGCCAATGTGTGACATTGGGATCAATATTTCAAAATGGTTTGAAACCAAAATAAAAATGATTTTTATGCAGTTCCACATGTGTACTTAGTGAAAAAAGTAAAAAAGTGAATATATGCAACATCATAGGCCTAGGACTATGCATCCTTTAAGCAGGGTTCATCCAGACAATGGCAACTCAATGTTATACACTTGTATCATTTATATAATTGTACATATAGGGCCTAATATAGAACCGCCTCCCCCCCAAAAAATAAGTATACAGAAAGTGTCAAAAAAGTAGGCCACTTTAGGGAAAAAAAAATATTTTTAGGCCTTGCCAATGCGCTGATATTCAAATTATTATAAAATATGTGAGAATAACGTGGACATTGCCTGACCAGATAGAGATGTTCTGTAGCCTGTGTAGCCGACGCAGGCACACATAAGAAAGCCATGCATAGCGGTAGCATTAATCTCATCATCTTTGTTTTTATCATGAGAAAGTGACCGAAAACCAGGTTCCTTTTTTAATAATTTTTATGGAAAGCCAAGTTGAAGGCAACATTAGATGTTGTTGTCCTCATAATAACCTCACGTGGTTTTACTGCAACAGAGTAGCACAACACCATTCAAATGAAGCAACCTGAAAGTGGCCACATCTCTCACAAAAACTGATCAAAAATGAATTTACGGATAATTATAAGGGTGCAGAAGATCTTATAAATTGGCTACAATAATTACAATAACTTTTCAAGCAACATATTTAGGAAATGTCAGATTTTCTAGGTAAGCATACTTCAGTATTGAATTTCTGAGCTTCAAATTCAAGTTCAAGTAGGCTACTTCAAGCCCCTTGTATTGATTAAAATTGCAGGTCTAACATGGTAACAAAGTGTATTTGTCATGTTATTTCATTACCAGATTATATTGTCAATAAGCCCACTAGGCTATGTAATTGTTGTCATTATATCCAGAATAATTAATAGGAATAGCTCTGGGTGTTGCGCAATAGTGTATACTACACGATTTCACACGATTTCACATACTTGACTTGGTGTCCACTCCAAGGCACAAAAGCATCTGGAAACATGAACTCATTACTTTCATGCTTTCTATGTTAAATCTAACTAGACTCTGCTGTAAATCAAGCAGACAACAACAGATGATCAACATCCATTTGCTAGGGATATTAGATCCAACGTGGATCCAGACACAACTGTCTTCACCAGAGTAAAGAATGAGACACCAAAATATTAATCGCATGCACTACCACAACAGCTGTTCATCACTTGACTGTCATTCAGACAATTCCTTCCTGGATCAGATGAGGATGTGTGAAAATATCATGCCTTAACTAATCAGCTGGACACCAAATGGCATCCAACAAGTATTATGCGTAATTATTGAAGAACCATTTTAAAACCTCTACAGGATCGGTGGGTCCCCCGTGGGATGGTTGAGCTAACGTAGGCTAATGTGATTAGCATGAGGTTGTAAGTAACAAGAACATTTCCCAGGACATAGACATATCTGATATTGGCAGAAAGCTTAAATTCTTATTAATCTAACTGCACTGTCGCATTTACAATAGGTATTACAGTGAAATAATACAATGCTATTGTTTGAGGAGTTATGAAGTTATGAACTTGAAAATGTACTAATAAACCAATTAGGCACATTTGGGCAGTCTTGGTACAATATATTGGATTATTCTTAAACTTTGCAGATATACTGCTGCCATCTAGTGGCCAAAATCTAAATTGTGCCTCGGCTGGAATAATACATTATGGCCTTTCTCTTGCATTTCAAAGATGATGGTACAAAAAAAATTCATGTTTTTTTCTCTGTATTATCTTTTACCATATCTAATGTGTTCTATTCTCCTACATTAATTTCACATTTCCACAAGCTTCAAAGTGTTACCTTTTAAATGGTATCAAGAGTATGCATATCCTTGCTTCAGGTCCTGAGCTACAGGCAGTTAGATGTGGGTATGCCATTTTAGGCAACATTTCTTTTTTTAAAGGGCGGATCCTTAAGAGGTTTTAACGACAGTAACGATTTAGGTTTTAAGTATCAAGGTAAGGTGACTCTTTTAGTTAGAAGCATTCGATTTTGCAATGCATATATTGATGGAATATACAAGGATTACAAAAGGGTTCTTCGGCTGTCCCTTTCTGGTTCCAGGTAGAACTCTTTTGGGTTCCATGTAGAATCCTCTGTGTAAAGGGTTCTACATGGAACTCAAAAGGGTTCTACCGGGAACCATAAATTGTTCTTGAAAGGGTTCTCCTATGGGGACAGCTGAAGAACCCTTTTAGGTTCTAGATAGCACCTAAGTATGATCCCCCTTATCTTAATGTAAAAATTGGCTGATTATGACTTATCAACAGATGTAACAAATTGTCTAGTGTCTGGTACCCTAGTTTATAGAAATACCCATATATAGTGAGCTCCAAGAGTATTGGGACAGTTATACATTTCTTGTTGTTTTGGCTCTGTACTTCGGCACTTTGGATTTGAAATTATACAATGACTTTGAGGTTAAAGTGCAGACTATTGTACATAGCCCCCCATTTTCGGGGACAAAAATTATTGGGCAAATAGGCGTAAATATCATAACCCCCGAAAAATGCTAACCTCCCCTGTTATTGTAATGGTGAGTGTCACGTTCACTGTCTTCAAACTCCCTGTCATAGATGAGCCAAGGCGCAGCGTGCATGTAATTCCACATTTCTTTTAATCGTAGTGAAACTTTCACAAAAAGAACAGGTAAAAAGAAACAAACGTGACGCAACCGTGGCGCACACAAACACACACAGAAAAAGTTATAATTAACCACAACATTAAGTGGGAAAAAGGCTGCCTAAATATGATTCCCAATCAGAGACAACGATAGACAGCTGCCTCTGATTGGGAACCACACTCGGCCAAAAACAAAGAAATAGAAAACATAGAATGCCCACCCAAATCACACCCTGACCTAACCAAATAGAGAAATAAAACAGCTCTCTAAGGTCAGGGCGTGACAGTGAGAGGTTAGCATGTCTTGGGGGTATGATATTTGTGCATCTGTAAGTTTCTCACTCATCATTATTCATGATTCATTCAGGACTATCTGTAATTACGGTAGCATCCACATGAATGTAGAAGTGTTTAGAAACATATTCTTATTTAGAATAAAAGTAACTCGAAAATGGCAATAAATTATTTACCATTAATTTCATTCATAGCGGCAGTGTTGTTATTATAGAATGGCACAAGGTCGGCAAGACAATCTGGATACCGAACAAGCCTACCTCTCATGTCCGAGAGGCTTTAGTTGCCTGGTTTAATAATATAGGAGATGCTCCATTGTTTAAATTGAATGAAACAGACAGCGTTCATGCAGAGGGAGGCATGGGGTCAGTGAATGAGTCTTTCTAAGAACAATGAAAAATGTTTTGGGGCTAATGACAGAGTACAAGACTGAAAGACGACTCACTTGAGCATTTTTCTTTCTTTCTTTTTTTCACCTTAGCTTCAGCCTCCAGTCAGCCAGCTGTATCAGTAGATTTGATGTTAAACAGTATACAGAAGACATCAATCTAGATTATCTACCGGGCAATTAGATAACAAGCATATGGCTGGCTACTTTGGTTTTTCAGAGCTGTTTCAGAGCTGTTTTAAGTGCACAGCTTTTTCTGATCCAAGTAAGTTTTCACTTGAATCCTCCGTATACAGTATATGACAGTGTTATGTAGCCTTAATGATAGAAAGTTAAAGTAAAGAGCAACTGAATCCACTCATGTTTACATTATTTTAACAGGGTCCTGGTCACTACTGCTGGAATGGCGTCGACAGACAGACATGGCGGCTCTGCTTCTAGCTTCTAAGCTACTTAGCAGTATTTAGTTTTTTTTGTGTGTTATTTCTTACATTATTAGTCCAGAATGTTTTTTGTGTTATTACATACAGTCAGAAATAACTTTTGAATATCAGAGCGGCGGTAACTCACCAGCATTACGATCAGAAATACGACTTTCCCGAATTGGATAATTTGTACGTACCCCAATTGAACTTATCCCAGAGGCTGCTCCAAGACGCCGCCAGCGGAGAAGAGGTATTCGGGGGGACTTCTAATCCGACTCAGGAGGCATGCACACCATCCACTATTTCTGAGTATATTACTCGCTAATGTTCAGTTTCTAAACAATAAAGTAGACGAGCTCAGGGCGAGGATCTCATTCCACAGAGACATCAGGAACTGTAACCTATTCTGTTTCACAGAATCATGGCATTCTCTGGATATACTGTCCCGTCCATACAGCCAGCTGGGTTCTCAGAACATCACGCAGACAGGAATAAAGAACTCTCCGGGAAGAAAGGCGGTGGTGTATGTTTTATGATTAACTACTGTTGGTGTGATTGTGATAACATTCAGAAACTCAAGTTATTTTGTTCACCCCACCTAGAATACCTCACAATCAAATGCCGACCATATTACCTCCCTTGATAATTCTCTTCAGTTATAGTCACAGCCATGTATATTCCCCCTCTAGCCGATACCATGACGGCCCTCAAGGAACTACACTGGACTTCATGCAAACTGGAAGCTACATATCCTGAGGCAGCATTTATTGTAGCTGGGGATTTGAATAAAGCAAATTTGAGGAAAACAATACTGAAGTTTTATCAACACATTGACTGTAGTACTCACTCTAGAAAAACACTCGACCACTGTTACTCCCCCTTCCAAAAAGCCTGCAAGGCCCTCCCCACCCTCCCTTCGGAAAATCAGATCACGACTCCATTTTGCTCCTCCCTTCCTGTAGGCAGAAAATTAAACACGAAGTACCCATGCTAAGGTCTATTCAACGCTGGTCTGACCAATCGGAATCCATGCTTCAAGATTGTTTTGATCACGCGGACTGGGATATGTTTCGGGTAGCCTCTGAGAATAACATTCAGGTATACACGGACACAGTGACTGAGTTCATCAGGAAGTTTATAGGGAATGTTGTTCCCACTGTGACTATTAAAACCGACCCAAACCAGAAACCGTGGATAGATGGATAAACTGAAAGTGCGAACCACTGCATTTAACCATGGCAAGATGACTGGGAATATGGTCGAATACAAACAGTGTATTTATTTCCTCCGTAAGGCAATCAAACAGGTAAAACGTCAGTACAGAGACAAAGTGGAGTTGCAATTCAATGGCTCAGACACGAGACGTATGTGGCAGGGTCTACAGACAATCACGGTTCACAAAGGGAAAAACAGCCATGTCGCAGACACCAACGTCTTGCTCCCGGACAAGCTAAACACTTTCTTCGCCCGCTTTGAGGATAACACAGTGCCACCGATGCAGCCTGATACCAAGGACTGCGGGATCTCGTTCTCCATGGCCGCTGTGAGTGAGACATTTATGCGTGTTAACCCTCGCCAGGCTGCCGGCCCAGACGGCATCCATAGCTGCGTCCTCAGACCATACGCAGACTAGCTAGCTGAGTGTTTACGGACAAATTCAATCTCTCCCGATCCCAGTCTGCTCTCCCCACCTGCTTCAAGATGTCCACCATTGTTCCTGTACCCAAGAAAGCAAAGGTAACTGAACCAAATGACGACCGACCCGTAGCACTCAGTTCTGTCATCATGAAGTGCTTTGAGAGGCTAGTTAAGGATCATGTCTCCTCTACCTTACCTGACACCCTAGACCCACTCCAATTTGCTTACCGCCCCAATAGATCCACAGACGATACAATCGCCATCGTACTGCACACTGCCCTATCCTATCTGGACATGAGGAATACCTACGTAAGAAGGCTGTTCATTGACTATAGCTCAGCATTCAACACCATAGTACCCTCCAAGCTCATCATTAAGCTCGGGGCCCTGGGTCTGAACCCCGCCCTGTGCAACTGGCTCCTGGACTTCCTGACGGGCCACCCCCAAGTGGTGAAGGTAGGAAACAACACCTCCATTTTGCTGATTCTCAACACAGGGGCCCCACACACAGAGACGCACAGAGACGCATACAAAGCTCTCCCTCGCCCTCCATTTGGCAAATCTGATATAATTCTATCCTCCTAATTCCTGCTTACAAGCTAAAATTTACGCAGGAAGCACCAGTGACCCGGTCTATAAAAAAGTAGTCAGATGAAGCAGATACTAAACTACAGGACTGTTTTGCTAGCACAGACTGGAATATGTTTCGGGATTCTTCCGATGACATTGAGGAGTACACCACCACGTCAGTCACTGGCTTTATCAATAAGTGCATTGAGGACGTCATCCCCACAGTGACTGTATGTACATACACCAACCAGAAGCCATGGATTACAGGCAACATTCGCACTGAGCTAAAGGGTAGAGCTGCCACTTTCA
The DNA here is from genome assembly GCF_045679555.1 of Salvelinus alpinus. Lineage (NCBI taxonomy): Eukaryota > Metazoa > Chordata > Actinopteri > Salmoniformes > Salmonidae > Salvelinus > Salvelinus alpinus. The sequence continues at coordinate 11,463,573 of NC_092104.1, read as the reverse complement.
AGGAGCGGGACTCTAACTCGGAAGCTTGTAATAAATTCCGCTATGCCCTGCGACGAACCATCAAACAGGCAAAGCGTCAATACAGGACTAAGATTGAATCATACTACACCAGCTCCGACACTTGTCTGATATGGCAGGGCTTGCGAACTATTATAGACTACAAAGGGAAGCACAGCCGACAGCTGCCCAGTAACACAAGCCTACCAGACAAGCTAAATAACTTCAATGCTCGCTTCGAGGCAAGTAACACTGAAACATGCATGAGAGCATCAGCTGTTCCCAGACGACTGTGTGATAACGCTCTCCGCAGCCGATGTGAGTAAGACCTTTAAACAGGTCAACATTCACAAGGCCACAGGGCCAGATGGATTACCAGGACGTGTGCTCCGAGCATGCGCTGACCAACTGGCAAGTGTCTTCACTGACGTTTTAAACCTCTCCCTGTCTGAGTCTGTAATCAGGCCTTCCACAACGGTGGTAGGCCTGATCACCGACAACGTTGAGACAGCCTATAGGGAGGAGGTCAGAGACCTGACCGTGTGGTGCAAGGACAACAACCTCTCCCTCCATGTGATCAAGACAAAGGAGATCATTGTGGACTACAGGAAAAGGGGGACCGAGCACGCCCCTATTTTCATCGACGGGGCTGTTGTGGAGCAGGTTGAAAGCTTTAAGTTCCTTGGCGTCCACATCACCAACAAACTAGAATGGTCCAAGCACACCATGGTTCAAGCACACGTGGTCCAAGCACAAGTGAAGAGGGCACGACAAAATCTATTACCCCTCAGGAGACTGAAAATATTTGGCATGGGTCCTCATGTAACCGATGTGAAATGGCTAGCTAGTTAGCGGTGGTGCGTGCTAATAGCGTTACAATCGGTGACGTCACTCGCTTTGAGACCTTGAAGTAGTGGTTCCCCTTGCTCTACAAGGGCCGCGGCCTTTGTGGAGCGATGGGTAACAATGCTTCGTGGGCGACCGTTGTTGATGTGTGCAGAGAGTCCCTGGTTCGCGCCCGGGTATGGGCGAGGGGACGGACGTAAAGTTATACTGTTACACTCAGATCCTCAGGTTTTACAGCTGCACCATTGACAGCATCCTTACGGGTTGCATCACTGCCTGGTATGGCAACTGCTCGGCCTCTGACCGCAAGGCACTGCAGAGGGTAGTGCGTACGGCCAGGACGCACTACCAGGACGTCTATACCAGGCGGTGTCAGAGGAAGTCCCTAAAAATTGTCAAAGACTCCAGCCACCCTAGTCATAGACTGTTCTCTCTGTTACCGCATGGCAAGCGGAGAGGCTCCTAAATATCTTCTACCCCCAAGCCATAAGACTGCTGAACAGCTAATCAAATTGCTACCCAGACTATTGGCATTGACCCCCCCCCCCCCGAAACGCTGCTTTCGACTTTCTGTTATTATCTATGCATAATCCCTTTAATAACTCTACCTACATGTACATATTACCTCAATTACATTGACACCGTTGCCCCCGCACATTGACTCTGTACCGGTACCCCCTGTATACAGCCCCGCTATTGTTATTTACTGCTGCTCTTTAATCATTTGTTATTCTTATTTTTTAGGTATTTTGCATTGTTGATTAAGGGCTTGTAAGTAATAATTTCACTGTTGTATTCGGTGCATGTCACAAATAAAATTTGATTTGATTTTGATTTGAGGAATGTTTGTAGGTGTTTGTTTCTGCATTGTAATCGGGAGGAAAAGCAGAGAGGAAGAGGAGGGGGAGGAGGAGGGGAAGGGAGGAGAGGGAAGGGAGAGGGGAGAGAGAGAGAAGTGAAAGTGTTAATGATGATGCTTCCTAGCGAGAGAAAACAGAAAGAGCATATGTGAATGTCAGAAGATCGATCTATCAGAGATGAAACGGTTAATGACAAATGCATGACTCACATCAGCCATTTCTTTTTCCCCGAGACGAGAGACTGAGAGTGACAAACCACACACTCTGCCCCTTAGCTCTCCGACTCTGATGCCCTTTATCAAAACGTGTGATTCACCCACCTCTCTCATTCTCTATTTTAATAAGAACTCACAGTGCTACAGTGTGCTACCTGTTTCGTTCCATAAAATGAGTCCCTTTTGGGTAATGTTTATTTCATGCAATTTTAACATTCTGTCACGAGGAGCACTTGCTCAACTTAATAAAAAACGTGTTTTCCCATCCCCTTCAAAAAAGACTATAGTAAGTGCCTATTACGTGCCAAATAAAGTAGCAGGGTTGACCATAACAGGAAAGACGATTTCATCTAAAATCAGCCATAAATCCCCTTGTGCTTGTGACCAGAGGAATGGAAGCTTCTTGTTCACAATAGGAAGTGGCAATTGATTGAATGCAAAAAATATTTAATTGTTAAGACATTTCTAGACTGTCTATCTATGGGTAACAGGGTTGACGTGTTATGCTCGACCCACTCAGTTTTCCACCACAAAACACCAGAAAGGGGCCCAAAAAGAAGAAGAATCTCATGTGCTTTCATACTATGATTTGACTATCAGATGTTCAATGTTTCTTTTGAATAAAAAAAATTGAATAGTTTCAAATGAATGAAATGTAAAAATAAAAAAAATAAAAAATAAAGTTCAGTTCACGTAACAAAATGAGGGGCAGGTTTTTTTAATCTTAAATTGAATCACATTAAATAAATGATAATCTTATGATATTTATTTTTATATTTAATTAAACCTTTATTTAACTAGGCCAGTCAGTTAAGAGCAAATTCTTATTTACAATGATGGCCTACCCAGACCAAACCCTAACCAGGACGACGCTGGGCCAATTGAGCGCCGCCCTATGGGACTCCCAATCCATCATTAAGCTTGAGGCCCTGGGTCTGAACCCCGCCCTGTGAAACTGGGTCCTGGACTTCCTGACGGGTCGCCCCCAGGACGGGTCGCCCCCAGGTGGTGAAGGTAGGAAACAACACCTCCTCAGAATGTTGGACACTGTAAAGTCCATGGAGAACAAGAGCACCTCCTCCTAGCTGCCCACTGCACTGAGGCTACGAAACACTGTCACCACCGATAAATCCACAATAATCGAGAAATTCAATAAGCATTTCTCTACGGCTAGGCATGCTTTCCTCCTGGCTACCCCAACCCCGACCAACAGCTCCACACCCTCCGCAGCTACTTACCCAAGCCTCTCCAGCTTCTCCTTCACCCAAATCCAGATAGCAGATGTTCTGAAAGAGCTGCAAAACCTGGACCCGTACAAATCAGCTGGGCTAGACAATCTGGACCCTCTCTTTCTAAAATTATCCTCCGCCATTGTTGCAACCTCTATTACCAGTTTGTTCAACCTCTCTTTCGTATCGTCCAAGATTCCTAAAGATTGTAAAGCTGCCGCGGTCATCCCCCTCTTCAAAGGTGGTGACACTCTAGACCCAAACTGTTATAGACCTTTATCCATCCTGCCCTGCTTTTCTAAAGTCTTTGAAAGCCAAGTTAACAAACAGATCAATGACCATTTCGAATCCCACCGTACCTTCTCCGCTATGCAATCCGGTTTACGAGCTGGTCATGGGTGCACCTCAGCCACGCTCAAGGTACTAAACGATGTCATAACCGCCATCGATAAAAGGCAAAACTGTGCAGCTGTATTCATCGACCTGGCCAAGGCTTTCGACTCTGTCAATAACCGTATTCTTATCGGCAGACTCAACAGCCTTGGTTTCTCAAATGACTGCCTCGCCTGGTTCACCAACTACTTCTCAGATAGAGTTCAGTGTGTCAAATCGGAGGGCCTGTTGTCCAGACCTCTGGCAGTCTCTATGGGGGTACCACAGGGTTCAATTCTCGGGCTGACTATTTTCTCTGTATATATCAACGATGTCGCTCATCCTGCGGGTGATTCTTTGATCCACCTCTACACAGACAACACCATTCTGTATATATCTGGCCATTCTTTGAACACTGTGCTAACAAACCTCCAAACGAGCTTCAATGCCATACAACACTCCTTCCGTGGCCTCCAACTGCTCTTAAACACTAGTAAAACTAAATGCATGCTCTTCAACCGTCGCTGCCCGCACCCGCCCGTCCGACTAGCATCACTACTCTGGACAGTTCTGACCTAGAATATGTGGACAACTACAAATACCTAGGTGTCTGGTTAGACTGTAAACTCTCCTTCCAGACTCATATTAAGCACCTCCAATCCTTCACTCACGCTGCCAAACATACCCTCATAAAACTGAATATCCTACCGATCCTTGACTTTGGCGATGTCATTTACAAAATAGCTTCCAACACTCTACTCAGCAACTGGATGCAGTCTATCACAGTGCCATCCGTTTTGACACCAAAGCCCCATATACCACCCACCACTGCGACCTGTATGCTCTCGTCGGCTGGCCCTCGCTACATATTCGTCGCCAGACCCACTGGCACCAGGTCATCTATAAGTCTTTGATAGGTAAATCTCCCTCTTATCTCAGCTCACTGGTCGCTCCAGCAGTTATATCTCACTGGTCATTCCCAAAGCCAACACCTTCTTTGGCCACCTTTCCTTCCAGTTCTCTGCTGCCAATGACTGGAACAAATTGCAAAAATCACTGAAGCTGGAAACTTATATCTCCCTCACTAACTTTAAACATCAGCTATCTGAGCAGCTTACCGATCGCTGCAGCTGTACACAGCCCATCTGTAATAAGCCCATCCAACTATCTACCTCATCCCCATATTGTTTTTATTTACTTTTTTGCTCTTTTGCACACCAGTATTTCTACTTGCACATCATCATCTGCACATCTATCACTCCAGTGTTAATTTGCTAAATTGTAATTACTTCGCTACTATGGCTTATTTATTGCCTTACCTCCTTACTCCATTTGCACACACTGTATATAGATTTTTCTATTGTGTTATTGACTGTACTTTTGTTTATCCCACGTGTAACTGTGTTGTTTGTGCCGCACTGCTTTGCTTTATCTTGGCCAGGTCACAGATGGTTAAATAAAGGTGAAATAAAATAAATGTAAAAAATAACGGGCCTCTGTACGCCTATGTAGATATTCCATTACAATCAGCCGTTTCCAGCTACAATAGTCATTTACAACATTAACAATGTCTACACTGTATTTCTGATCAATTTGATGTTATTTTAATGTACCAAAAATGAACCTTTCTTTAAAAAAACAATCCATTCCTTACTTAGATTTATGTGTATTTTGGGTATATGTTGTGAAACTGTTAGATATTACTTGTTAGATATTACTGCACTATCGGAGCTAGAAGCACAAGCATTTCGCTACGCCCACAATAACATCTGCTATTACACGTGTAATAAAATTTGATTTGATTTGATTTGAGAGAGGGCACAGAGGTAGATGTCAAAATGCTGAATTTTGGCACTGTAGCAAATCTTTATTCATACAAAAATCTGATTTGTTGAATTTTCCATCTGGTCTATAATAAAGGGTTCTTCATTTAATATAACAGGCTTTTAAAATCCAATATTGTTGCACAATTTCTATTTAAAATATTAAAGGGATGCAAAAAGGACTGATTTCATGTAACGACGCAGCCACCTGCCTCCAGGCTCCAAGTCAGTTTTATAGTTGTCATCTGCAACCCTCCCCCTCTCCTGTCAGTCTTCATCGACACCACTTCCACTGCCCTCTTCTTCCTCCTCTTCCTCCCCCTCATCCTCCCTTCTCCCAGCCCTCTGTCACATCCCCCTCTGGGCTGGAGTGGCGACCGGACACTGACCGGGTCACTGTCCTGCTGCAGGGTAGGGGGGAGACAGATGAAGGATCTAAGAAATGTTACACTGCTGAGATGTGACCGTGGAGTTTACTGTGTGTTCTCTGAGCCAGAGCCTGGTAGAGAGAGACATATAGAGTACCAGTCAAAAGTTTGAACACACCTACTCATTCCAGTGGTTATTTTTACTATATTCTACATTGTAGAAGAATAGTGAAGACATCACAACTATGAAATAACACATACTGAATCATGTAGCAACCAAAAAAGTGTTTGCATGGAATGCATTTCAATTAACAATTGTTTCTTGTTAAAAGTTAATTAGTGGCATTTATTTCCTTTTTAATGAGTTGTTTTGTGACAAGGTAAGGGTTGTAAACAGAAGATAGCCCTATTTGGTAGAAGACCATGTCCATATTATGGCAAGAACAGCTCAAATAAGCAAAGAGAAATGACAGTCCATCATTACTTTAAGACATGAATGTCAGTCAAAACGGAAATTTTCAAGAACTTTGAAAGTTACTTCAAGTGCAGTCGCAAAAACCAAGAAAAAACTAAAATCAAGTGCGACGATGAAACTGGCTCTCATGAGGACCGCCACAGGAAATGAAGACCCAGAGTTAACTCTGCTGCAGAGGATAAGTTCATTAGAGTTACCAGCCTCAGAAATTGCAACCCAAATAAATGCTTCACAGAGTTCAAGTAACAGACGCATCTCAACATCAACTGTTCAGAGGAGAACAGTGTGAATCAGGCCTTCATGGTCGAATTGCTGCAAAGAAACCACTACTAATGGACACCAATAAGAAGACGAGACTTGCTTGGGCCAAGCAACACTGGTCTGATGAATCCAAATTTGAGATTTTTGGTTCCAACCTTGCGGTTACTAGTCCAACGCTCTAACCACTAGGCTACCCTGCCGCCATGATGGTGTGGGGGTGCTTTGATGGTGACACCGTCTGTGATTTATTTAGAATTCACGGCACACTTCATCAGCATGGCTACCACAGCATTCTGCAGCAATATGCCATCCCATCTGGTTTGCGCTTAGTGGGACTATCATTTGTCTTTCAACAGGACAATGGCCCAAAACACATCTCCAGGCTGTGTATGGGCTAGTTGACCAAGGAGAGTGATATAGTGCTGCATCAGATGACCTGGCCTCCACAATCACCCGACCTCAACCCAATTGAGATGGTTTGGGATGAGTTGGACCGCAGAGTGAAGCAAAAGCAGCCAACAAGTGCTCAGCATCGGTCTCTTCAAGACTGTTGAGAGAGCATTCCTCATGAAGCTGGTTAAGAGAATTTCAAGAGCATGCAAAGCTGTCATGAAGGCAAAGGGTGGTTACTTTGAAGAATCTAAAATTAAAAATATATTTTCACTTGTTTAACACTTGTTTGGTTACTACATGACTCCATATGCATTGTTATCAAAGTCATCAAGTAGATATGAGTACACAGGTTGTTTTTTAACCAGAGGGAGATATCTTGCTCGTGGTGACTTGCTCGTGGTGGTGGATATCCACAACAATGAACATATCAACAGTGCTTACTCTAAAACAACTATTTTACAGGACTGTATAAAGATCCTTTCCAACAATCTCTTAAGTCTGTCTATCTGCCCACCTGCCTGCCTGTCGATGGTTTCCCTACTGAGAGCTGTCCTAGGTCTGCTGGGTGGTCGGCTCCCTATCCCACGCAGCTGCTCTCGCTCTCTCTCTCTCGCTCTCTCTCGCTCTCTCTCTCACTCTCTCGCTCTCTCTCTCTCTCTCTCTCTCTCTCTCTCTCTCTCTCTCTCTCTCTCTCTCGCTCTCTCTCGCTCTCTCTCTCTCTCTCTCTCTCGCTCTTGCTCTCTCTCTCGCTCTCTCTCTCGCTCTCTCGCTCTCTCTCGCTCTCTCTCTCTCTCGCTCTTGCTCTCTCTCTCGCTCTCTCTCTCTCTCTCTCTCTCGCTCTTGCTCTCTGTCTCGCTCTCTCTCTCTCTCTCTCTCTCTCTCTCTCTCTCTCTCTCTCTCTCTCTCTCTCTCTCTCTCTCTCTCTCTCTCTCTCTCTCTCGCTCTCTCTCTCTCTCTCTCTCTCTCTCTCGCTCTCTCGCTCTCTCTCTCGCTCTCTCGCTCGCTCTCTCTCTCTCTCTTGCTCTCTCTCTCGCTCTCTCGCTCTCTCTCTCTCTCGCTCTCTCTCTCTCTCTCTCTCTCTCTCTCTCTCTCTCTCTCTCTCTCTCTCTCTCTCTCTCTCTCTCTCTCTCTCTCTCGCTCTCTCTCTCTCTCTCGCTCTCGCTCTCTCTCTCGCTCTCTCTCTCTCTCTCTCTCTCTCTCTCTCTCTCTCTCTCTCTCTCTCTCTCTCTCTCTCTCTCTCTCTCTCTCGCTCTTGCTCTCTCTCTCTCGCTCTCTCTCTCGCTCTCTCTCTCGCTCTCTCTCTCGCTCTTGCTCTCTCTCTCGCTCTCTCGCTCTCTCGCTCTCTCTCTCGCTCTCTCTCTCTCGCTCTTGCTCTCTCTCTCGCTCTCTCTCTCTCTCGCTCTTGCTCTCTCTCTCTCTCTCTCGGTCTCTCTCTCTCTCTCTCTCTCTCTCTCTCTCTCTCTCTCTCTCTCTCTCTCTCTCTTTCTCTCGCTCTCTCTCTCTCTCTCTCGCTCTTGCTCTCTCTCTCGCTCTCTCTCTCTCTCTCTCGCTCTCTCTCCGTCTCTGCGTCATCATCTTCCAGTACGGACGGCATTAGGGACTCTTTGGCCAACTTCTTCCCAACTACCATGGTTCTACCACAATCTATTTTTCTTACCCAAAGGGATAATTTTCTACCTTTTTCTGTTTCCTTTTAAACTTACAAACAGATAGTTAAGCTATATCTGAGTGTGCTTTTTTGTGTGCTGATGATGTAAGTTCAATGTTGGTTAGAATGATAAAGTGACAGGATGAAATCAGTGTAGTGGACTTCCTGGCTTTCTCCTGTGCTCCACTGACTGCTTCCCCAACCTACATTATATATTCAAAAGTATGTGGGCTTCAAATTAGTGGATTCGGCTATTTCAGCCACTCCCTTTGCTGAAAGGTGTATAAAATCGACCACACAACCATGCATTCTCCATAGACAAACATTAGCAGTAGAATGGTCTTACTGAAGAGTTCAGTGACTTTCAATGTGGCACCGTCCCAGGATGCCACCTTTCCAACAAGTCAGTTCGTCAAATTTCTGCCCTGCAAGAGCTGCCCCGGACAACTGTAAGTGCTGTTATTGTGAGTAGCAACAACGGCTCAGCCACGAAGTGGTAGGCCACACAAGCTCACAGAACGGGACCGTCTGTCCTCAGTTGCAACACTCACTACCGAGTTCCAAACTGCCTCTGGAAGCAACGTCAGCACAATAACTGTTCGTCAGGAGCTTCATGAGATGGGTTTTCATGGCCGAGCAGCTGCACACAAGCCTAAGATCACCATGTGCAATGCCAAGCGTCAGCTGGAGTGTTGTAAAGCTTGCCGCCATTGGACTCTGGAGCAGTGGAAACACGTTCTCTGGAGTGATGAATCACGCTTCATCATCTGGCAGACCAACAGACGAATCTGGGTTTGATGGCTGCCTAAATGCATAGTGCCAACTGTAAAGTTTGGTGGAGGAATAATGATCTGGGGCTATTTTTCATGGTTCGGGCCCCTTAGTTGCAGTGAAGGGAAATTTTAACGCCACAGCATACAATGATATTCTAGAACGATTCTGTGCTTCCAACTTTGTGGCAACAGTTTGGGGAAGGCCCTTTCCTGTTTCAACATGACAATGCCCCCATGCACAAAGCGAGGTCCATACAGAAATCGTTTTTCGAGATTGGTGTGGAAGAACTTTACAGAGCCCTGACCTCAACCCCATCGAACACCTTTGGGACGATTTGGAACGCCGACTGCGAGCCAGGCCTAATCGCCCAACATCACTAATGCTCTTGTGGCTGACTGTAAGCAAGTCCCCTCAGCAATGTTCCAACAGTGCAGTCTGTTATAGCAGCAAAGGGGGGACGAACTCCATATTAATGCCCATGATTTTGGAATGTGATGTTCGACGAGCAGGTGTCCACATACTTTTAATCATGTAGTGTATCTTGCTCAATAGGAAGGTCAACCTCATAAAACTATTGACTGGCATGCTAATTAGGAAGCTGTAGGCTTTTCACTCTGGCTCACACCCACCAATCCACAGGAGGGTGAGGACACGGGGGCTGGTTTAATGTTTGGCTGAATGACTTTGTTGTTAGATTTCCATGGTGCTGGGTTGTATCTGTAGCTGAGTGCCACCGCCTACACATTGTATCTCAGTGCCTGAATTGTACCTCTGAGTCCTGTTGTGAAGGCTTTGAGAATGACAACAAGAGCAGGAAGTGCACAGAGCTGGCTTGTTTGCAGTAACTCTAATCAGTTCAATACAGGAAAGACACAGGACATGTGAAGTGTATACAATATATCTCCTATAGCTTTTTGATCTTTGAAAAGTGCAGGCAACACTCATCAACAACAATCCATATTGACCTTAAACTCCACTACCCACGTCCCACTCATTTAAAATCCCATGACAGTTTAAACACACAAGAAAAGACAACAAACACGGGATTGACATACTGTACATTTTGTTTTATTAAGTAAATGCCAAGGCCCTTGCAGTATGCATTAAAATGCAAACCGTCAAGGCTGATAAATTCCACACTAAGGGTCATAGCAGAGGCTGTTTGGGTTGTTGGGAGTGCAGCAGCAGCGATACAAACACAGAAACCCCTTAAGCACATTGACCGTCTGTCCCGTCACACTGTGGATGGATGGACTGAGTCACATCAGTCGTAGTCGTTGACACAGTGCTGTTAAGTAGCCAGAGATTTTTACAAGAGGACATAGAGCAGTAGCTACAGAACATCATGCATTCATATAGTGCTGCTGTTTTTCTCTTACATAAAGGATATCAGGGAGACCATGAACCTGGCTTGTTTTCTTATGTGTTCTTCTTTTTACCAAGCAGAAAAGACAAATAATATCAATTTATATAAACAAAATACATTCTTAGAAAAAGTTGGTTCAAATAGTTCAGTTTAATATTTTTCTTATTTGTATATATTATATATAGACTGTATTCACATACAGTACCAGTCAAAAGTTTGGACACACCGACTTATTCAAGGGTTTTTCTTTATTTTTTAAATTATTTTCTACATTTTAGAATAACAGTGAAGACATCAAAACTATGAAATAACACGTATGGGATCACGTAGTAACCAAACGATTGTTAAACAAGTCAAAATATATTTTGTATTTTAGATTCTTCAAATTAACCACCCTTTGACTTGATGATAGCTTTGCACACTCTTGGCATTCTCTCAACCAGCTTCATGAGGAATTATTTTCCAACAGTCAATGCTTAGCACTTGTTAGCTGCTTTTCCTTCACTCTGTGGTCCAACTCATCCCAAACCATCTCAAATGGGTTGAGGTCGGGTGATTGTGAAGGCCAGGTCATCTGATGCAGCACTCCATTACGCTCCATCGCTCTCCAAACCAGATGGGATGGCATATTGCTGCAGAATGCTGTGGTAGACATGCTGATGAAGTGTGCCTTGTATTCTAAATAAATCACTGACAGTGTCACCAGCAAGCACCCCCACACCATCGCACCTCCTCCTCCATGCTTCACGGTGGGAACCACACATGCGGAGATCATCTGTTCACCTACTCTGCGTCTCACAAAGACACGGCGGTTGGAAACAAAAATCTCAAATTTGGACTCATTAGACCAAAGGACAAATTTCCATCGGTCTAATGTCCATTGCTCGTGTTTCTTGGCCCAAGCAAGTCTCTTCTTCTTATTGATATCCTTTATAAGTGGTTTCTTTGCAGCAATTCGACCATGAAGGCCTGATTCACACTGTCTCCTCTGAACAGTTGATGTTGAGATGTGTCTGTTACTGGAACTCTGTGAAGCATTTATTTGGGTTGCAATTTCTGAGGCTGGTAACTCTAATGAACGTATCCTCTGCAGCAGAGTTAACTCTGGGTCTTCCATTCCTGTGGTGGTTCTCATGAGAACCAGTTTCATCATAGCGCTTGATGGTTTTTGCGACTGCACTCAAAGAAACTTTCAAAGTTCTTGAAATGTTCTGCATTGACTGACCTTCATGTCTTAAAGTAATGATGGACTCGTTTCTCTTTGCTTATTTGAGCTGTTCTTGCCATAATATGGACTTGGTCTTTTACCAAATAGGGCTATCTTCTGTATACCACCCCTACCTTGTCATAAAACAACTGATGGGCTCAAATGCATTAAAAAGGAAAGAAATTCCACAAATTAACTTTTAACAAGGCACACCTGTTAATTGAAATGCATTCCAGGTGACTACCTCATGAAGCTGGTTGAGAGAACGCCAAGAGTTTTCAAAGATGTAATCAAGGCAAAGGGTGGCTACTTTGAAGAATCTCAAATATAAAATACATTTTGATTTGTTAACACTTTTTTGGTTACTACGTAATAAGGGCTCCCGAGTGGCGAAGCAGTCTCAAGCATTGCATCTCAGTGCAAGAGGTGTCACTACAGTCCCTGGTTCGAATCCAGGCTGTATCACAACCAGCCGTGATTGGGAGTCCCATAGGGTGGCGCACAATTGGCCCAGCATCATCTGGGTTTGGCTGGGGTAGGCTGACATTGTAAATAATAATTTGTCTGACTTGCCTAGTTAAAAAAAAGGTTAAATTAATATATATACTGTACATATTCCATATGTGTTATGGAACATATGGAATATATGGCTTTGATGTCTTCACTACTATTCTTCAATGTAGAAAATAGTAAAAATACAAAAACCCTGGAAGGAGTAGGTGTGTCCTAACTTTTGACTGGTACTGTATATTGTTTTGTTGTTGCACATTTTACATCACAGAGTTTTAGCGGCCCTCAAGTAAACAAATAATAATCATATATTAATTCATTATTTTATAATATTTATTTTATATAGCGCTTTCATTTTACAAATAATCTCAAATACGCTTAAAAACAAAAAGCAAAAGTACTTGTAGTTCTTGGGAGGAACAAAGACATTCAGCAATAGGAACAATGAACAGAGTTGCCTAATTCTCCCCAAATATAAACAGAAAGTTATCCGTTAAAAGCTTAATCTATATGCGCCAGTAAGTAGCAGAGAGACTCAGATAAAAGAAATCCATTACGTTTCAATCATGCTTGCGGCCATTTTAGTTTGCAAACAAAGGAAATACTAAAGAAAGAGAGCAGGCAAGCATAAGAAGCTAAGAAATAAAGGAAGAAAGAAAGAAAAAACACAAGTAACTGCAGAGTTGGTGACCATTGGAAATATATTCTTTATCACAAACAAATGTCAATGACATGTTTAGAATGTAAACAGGATTACTCAGATCAGCCCTGCTAAATGGCCTTCACATAATGCTCATTGAAAAGGCTGTTTAATTACCTTTTGCCTAAAGTGGGAAAATTAAGGTAAACACAGTGCTTTGACAAAGGATGAATATCATACATTTAATTTTTATTAAGATATCATCCTCAACCTTCTTTTACAATGAAGTGAACTCTACTTAGTTGGATTGCCATGACAACAACCAAAAGTAATGATCTAATTATTTATTTCTTGAAAATGCAGAGAGAGAGAGAGAAAGAGAGAGAGAGAGAGAGATAGAGAGAGAGAGAGAGAGAGATAATTATTATCTTGGCAAAGGAGAAACGCTCACCAACAGGGATGTAAACAAATTTGTGCACAACATTTGAGAGAAATAAGCGTTTTGTGAGTATGGAACATTTCTGGGATCTTTAATTTCAGCTCATGGGATCAACACTTTACATGTTGTGTTTATATTTTTGTTCAGTGTAGTTCTTGACTTGATTTCTCAGATTTCTCTCGTGAAGGTTTTGAATTGTCTCTTTAGAGAAACGGCACGGTGGTTTCACAAAACAAACAAAACTAAATGGAATTCAAGTAATTAAACAGACGTCGGTCAATTAGTTGTTTAATAACCCCCCGAAATTGGAAATGTCGGTTAATCGCTCAAACCTAGCTATTCAAGATCTGCTATTCAAGATTTCTCCCATTTAAGATTCCCGCTATTTATTCCAGATCTGATGACATGGGGATGAGAAAGACACTATGCTCAAACAGGGGTTCCTCTACATTGATAGTTACTGTACATGTCGCCATATATAACTCTGGTTACATGGTTAAATGAAGATGTCCCACTTAGGCCGTTTATCATATCATTTTTCTTTCACAGTTACGGTCTGATTAAGTGGTGGCTCTCCCATAGGCACCAATGAATTAGCAGCTGGGTCTGGTCTGCTTAGTTCATTGACTGTATATGAACCAGAAAAAAGGAGCGAGTTAGATGTCTCGCTTCCTTTTCCGTCTCTGGTAATGGTTGGTCAAGGACAGCAAACAAAGTAAAGCAACCCAACCTCTTGATTCACTTAAAATCATGACTCCTTTCCTCACTCAGTTACCATTGGAAATATGTACCATATATGAAGTTATTTCAAAGCTATCAGACAGCACCCCAATACCTCAGCATTTGGTCTTAGCGAATAAATAGGAAGTCAGCCAGAGATATGTGCCATAGTTTTTTTCCCCCTTGATAATATTGTATACCATTTAGAAGATGCAGAGCCTTCTAGATTATAAGCATTGGTTTTTGTGTGTAATTGTTAAATATTGGCTATGAATGTATACAGAAGATACACATGTATAGGCTCTCCCACGGCATGACATTTCAAACATTGCAACAGCTTTCGTCCACATTTTAATGCAGTTCCTGTTGGAAATCAGACCACAAAATAGGGAGAAAACGCTGCTACTCTGACAGCCAGGCGGAGAGACAGAGAAACAAATGCATTTTGATGGACTGTCAAGCAAATCTGGTTCATAGTTCTTCACTGCACCCATTTATGTATTTTTTTTCTCTCCCTTTCAAAAAAAAGAATTCACACCAAAACAGGGTAGACCAGCTCAGACTGACAACATTTCAGCCTTGTACAGTATATGTTGAAATGCATTAGATTCAGTTGGTTGGGAATGGACCTTAGACTGAATCTCCAATCAAAGCATTGTGACCTTGTTTACCATAAGTAGTCCTGCAAATATAAAACTTTAGCAAAGGGGTTTGATTCTAACATTAAATAGCTAACAGTATATTTATGTACCAATATTCTCATCTTGCTCATGCATCAACAAAGAGGCTGGTATAATACTAGGTACACATTATGATGCATAATGAAATCAGAAAGTAATCAATTTCGGAAAATAAACAAGAAAACGCATCTCAAAATTCTAAAAAAACAAAATGTTTCAAACCTTGCTACAGACTAAGTGCAGAGCCTGACCATGATGAAGCTGAACTGGTATATAAAAAGAACAAACATTTTTTACAGTACAAAACTTGGCACAGTATTCTCGATCAGCTGTAGTGTCTGTCACTCGTTTCCCCGCCCCCCTGCGGCGTACGGCCCTTCCGATTGGTCCACATCAGAACCCCACTTACGGTTCTACGAGCAGAACACCCTGACAGAGAGAAGGAGAAGGAAGAGAGAGACAGACAGAGAGAAGGAGAAGGAAGAGAGAGACAGACAGAGAGGAGGAGAAGGAAGAGAGAGACAGACAGAGAGAAGGAGAAGGAAGAGAGAGACAGACAGAGGGGAGGAGAAGGAAGAGAGAGACAGACAGAGGGGAGGAGAAGGAAGAGAGAGACAGACAGAGAGGAGGAGAAGGAAGAGAGAGACAGACAGAGAGAAGGAGAAGGAAGAGAGAGACAGACAGAGAGAAGGAGAAGGAAGAGAGAGACAGACAGAGAGGAGGAGAAGGAAGAGAGAGACAGACAGAGAGAAGGAGAAGGAAGAGAGAGACAGACAGAGAGAAGGAGAAGGAAGAGAGAGACAGACAGAGAGGAGGAGAAGGAAGAGAGAGACAGACAGAGAGGAGGAGAAGGAAGAGAGAGACAGACAGAGAGGAGGAGAAGGAAGAGAGAGACAGACAGAGAGGAGGAGAAGGAAGAGAGAGACAGACAGAGAGAAGGAGAAGGAAGAGAGAGACAGACAGAGAGGAGGAGAAGGAAGAGAGAGACAGACAGAGAGAAGGAGAAGGAAGAGAGAGACAGACAGAGAGAAGGAGAAGGAAGAGAGAGACAGACAGAGAGGAGGAGAAGGAAGAGAGAGACAGACAGAGAGGAGGAGAAGGAAGAGAGAGACAGACAGAGAGGAGGAGAAGGAAGAGAGAGACAGACAGAGGGGAGGAGAAGGAAGAGAGAGACAGACAGAGAGAAGGAGAAGGAAGAGAGAGACAGACAGAGAGGAGGAGAAGGAAGAGAGAGACAGACAGAGAGGAGGAGAAGGAAGAGAGAGACAGACAGAGAGGAGGAGAAGGAAGAGAGAGACAGACAGAGGGGAGGAGAAGGAAGAGAGAGACAGACAGAGAGAAGGAGAAGGAAGAGAGAGACAGACAGAGAGGAGGAGAAGGAAGAGAGAGAGACAGAGAGGAGGAGAAGGAAGAGAGAGACAGACAGAGGGGAGGAGAAGGAAGAGAGAGACAGACAGAGGGGAGGAGAAGGAAGAGAGAGACAGACAGAGAGGAGGAGAAGGAAGAGAGAGACAGACAGAGGCGTTACTCATCCAGCTCACTCTGTAACAAGGCCTTTGATCACATACATTATTATGCCGCTTTTTAATGAGGCATTGTGCAAACCAGACTTATTTCTTAATTCATATGACAAATGTATAAAAAGGAGGCTATTATCTTTAAAGGCGCAATCCGCAGTTCAGACAACAACAAAATGCCACCCTCCACTGTTTCGGTCAAAAGCTGAGGGATGGGGCTAGAGAAATGTAACCACTTTTAAATTCATAGACAGAGCTATGACCATCCATGATATAAAAATTGTTTTAACCATGTTTTGAGGCTATACAGTGTTTGCTTACAATTACATTGTTTACAAACAATGGAGTAAAACAAGCTTGTATTTTTGGTTCTGATGGGGTACGAAAGTTGAACTAAGCTCATGAGTCATTTTGAAGTTATATTCTGCAAGAATCAATGGGTGTATTTCATTCATTTAATAGTGCAAAAAATGGATGTACCATTGGAAGATTGCCCCTTTACGAAACAATGGAATGGAATTATAAATATACGGAGTGAATGGAAAACACAACAGAGCCACTTGTTAACACTGTGATCCGGTTGGTTGAGTTGGATCCCTTTTCAACTGGTTTCTATGGTTACCCATTCTGCATTTTGAAAACAGTCATAAACCAGACCAGAGACTGCATCTCCAGTGTATCTACAGCCTGCAGGTCCCTCCCACCAGTATGGCACAGTATGTAAAAACAGCAGAGATGTCCCAGGGACAGTGTGTGGCTGTGAACGAACAAAAGGGGAACACAGTGAAAGCTGCGGGGGTAAACTAAAGACTCACTCGTCAGAGTCCTTTTTGCTTTCCTCAATGTAGGCGATGGATTCCGAACGCAGCCGGTTGGTGACCTCGTACGTACGCAGCGTGACACCGAAGATGTCCTCGTGATAGCGGTTTTCGTCCTGCGAGGAGAGAAGATAAGGTGTGTGTGTGTAATAAAATGGCCACAGGATTACGCCATAGATGAAGTGAGGTTAGATGAGTACAGGAAGATCAAATAGATACAGTGGGATCGGTGGGGACAGAGAGGAAAGACGGATACAGTGGGGACAGAGGAAAGACGGATACATTGTGATCGGTGGGGACAGAGGGGAAGGACAGATACAGTGGGATCGGTGGGGACAGAGAGGAAAGACGGATACATTGTGATCGGTGGGGACAGAGGGGAAGGACAGATACAGTGGGATCGGTGGGGACAGAGGAAAGACGGATACATTGTGATCGGTGGGGACAGAGAGGAAAGACGGATACAGTGTGATCGGTGGGGACAGAGGGGAAGGACAGATACATTGTGATCGGTGGGGACAGAGGGGAAGGACAGATACAGTGTGATCGGTGGGGACAGAGAGGAAAGACGGATACATTGTGATCGGTGGGGACAGAGGGGAAGGACAGATACAGTGGGATCGGTGGGGACAGAGGGGAAGGACAGATACAGTGGGATCGGTGGGGACAGAGGGGAAGGACAGATACAGTGGGATCGGTGGGGACAGAGGGGAAGGACAGATACAGTGGGATCGGTGGGGACAGAGAGGAAAGACGGATACAGTGGGGACAGAGGAAAGACGGATACATTGTGATCGGTGGGGACAGAGGGGAAGGACAGATACAGTGGGATCGGTGGGGACAGAGAGGAAAGACGGATACATTGTGATCGGTGGGGACAGAGGGGAAGGACAGATACAGTGGGATCGGTGGGGACAGAGGGGAAGGACAGATACAGTGGGATCGGTGGGGACAGAGAGGAAAGACGGATACATTGTGATCGGTGGGGACAGAGGGGAAGGACAGATACAGTGGGATCGGTGGGGACAGAGGGGAAGGACAGATACAGTGGGATCGGTGGGGACAGAGAGGAAAGACAGATACATTGTGATCGGTGGGGACAGAGGGGAAGGACAGATGCAGTGGGATCGGTGGGGACAGAGGGGAAGGACAGATACAGTGGGATCGGTGGGGACAGAGAGGAAAGACGGATACATTGTGATCGGTGGGGACAGAGGGGAAGGACAGATACAGTGGGATCGGTGGGGACAGAGGGGAAAGACGGATACAGTGGGATCGGTGGGGACAGAGGGGAAGGACAGATACAGTGGGATCGGTGGGGACAGAGGGGAAGGACAGATACAGTGGGATCGGTGGGGACAGAGGGGAAAGACGGATACAGTGGGATCGGTGGGGACAGAGAGGAAAGACGGATACATTGTGATCGGTGGGGACAGAGAGGAAAGACGGATACATTGTGATCGGTGGGGACAGAGAGGAAAGACGGATACATTGTGATCGGTGGGGACAGAGGGGAAAGACGGATACAGTGCAGTGCAATGTACAGTACGGTCCAGCATCGTCTTGAAACATGTTTTCAATAGCCAGGGCTTGGATAAAACCGTTTCTTAGTTGATCATTATCATTTAAAAATGAGTTTGATTCTGTTTAGTCAATAGTGATCCAGCCATTCTGCTCATGTGGATCTTTGATTCCAGTCTTTCATGTACAGTATTGATAGTCTGTACAGTTGGTTGTCTGGTGGTCTTTACCCATTTGCTTATTCAAATCTCTGAAACGTGCGTTTTTGGTTTCTCTTTCTTTGAGTCGGTAATGTAACAACCTTATTTAAATCCCACCAAACAAATCCTGAACGTGTCTGAATGTGTCTGTCATATTCTGAAAACCGTCCATAAAAAGGTGTCATCTGCCAATGTCCAAATCACATGACTTACATTTACTCTGTACTTTATGTTTCAGTCGTTCAGTCAGTCGTTCAGTCAGTCAGCTAGGTTAGTTAGTTTAGTGTTCAGGATAGCGAAGCCCGTTGTCCTTACTCTGAGTTTGCTGATGTAGAACCCTGCGTCCTCCAGCGTCATGTTTCCCTGCAGTTTGATAATCTGCTGGACGGTCTTGAGGACGTCCCCGGCCATACCCACGTCCCCACACACGTAGATGTGTCCTCCCTCTTCCTTCAGGCACTGGTACACAGTCTCCGATAGCTGCTCACAAAGCACATCCTGCACATATGTCTGTGTCAGAGAGCGACAGGAGAAAGAGGGATTTAATCAATCAGATGGAGAGAGCTACAGGGTCAAAGAGAGTGGAAGGCAACAAACAGATTGTAGCGATGGAGCATCGGGTTTGTTTAGAATCCTACGTACATGGTGGCCTGTGTGAGGACAGTATTTTCCAACCGGAAGAAAGTAACAGTGGGAGTCAAGCACAGGAGGTAGATGGCACCTTAATTGGGGAGAACAGGCTCGTGGTAATGACTGGAGCGGAATTAGTGGAATGATATCAAATACATCAACCACATGGTTTCCAGGTGTTTTATTCCATTCCATCTACTCCGTTCCCAGACATCATTATGAGCCCCTCAGCAGCCTCATGTGGCGTCAAGGGAAAAGACAAACACAGGGATAAGGGATAGAGATATCCATACGTTTTATCTCCCACATGGCCTCTGTCTATGTTGCTGTGTCTTTACTGCCAAAGACACAGTGTCATGTTTAAACTCAAAATGGACTAAACCAAGTGTTTAAGGTTAACAGTACCTTAGGTCTGCCAGGCTCTCTGGAGTAGGCTGTGTACAGCTCTTTGAACACGTCCTTGTTCTTAGCCTGGATTGTCTCCTCCTTGTAGATGTGGTCTATCTGGGACTGACGACATCCAAATACCAGGATCATAGGGCAGGATTTGATCCCTACGGAAGCAAACACCACATTACTTCACCTTTCACAGAACTATACATGTTCTAGAGTCATCTAAAGACTACAGTGTATATTTATGAAGTTCTGTCTGTGAGGTTGAATAAGCACAAGTGATATTGGCTGCACAATGTGTGGTTTATTTGACATTTTTATTAAAAGTCATTATCGAATAATTCCCGCATGCAAGAATTAAGATCAAGTGTGAAAATGCTTTTTCCTTTTTTGTACACAAACCTTTGTGTTCGTAGTCAAAAAGTTTCTGTTCCCAGAAGCTTCTGAAGGGGGCGATCCCAGTGCCTGGACCGACTAGGATACACGGAGCTCTGTGGTCCTTTGGCAATCGAAACGTAGGCGCACTAGAATCAGACATTTTTAATTAAGAGCACTAGATTCAAAGCATGTTTTCCATCAGAAATTACAATTGAAGGCATAACATAAAACTTTTAAATAAATGTACCAAATGATTGTAGAATGCACCATAAAGGCTATGAATCAAGACATTTTCATTTCTAATAACTAGAATCAAAGCATTTTTCTTTATCTTAAAATGTATTGATTTGTAGCCTTTATGTTTCATTCTACAATAATTTGGTACATTTATTATTTGAAATGTTTTACGTTATGCCTTCAATTATCATTTCTGATAAAGAAAAATGCTTGGATTCTAGTTATCAGAAATTCAAATGTAACAGAAGAAACAACCAATGATAGTCAATTTAGTCAATGATTGTAGAGGACACCATATATGAGTCAATGTTGGATATGAATCATATGGTATAATCATGTGCAGTGTTGTGACCTGCACTGACAGAGCTGAGTCAGCACATATGAATACACACCATATAACAATCAATGTTGACGTTTGTTATAGTCCAAACCACCACTTACAATCATAGAAAATGACATGCATTCATTCCATAAGAGTAAAGCAATCATGCAACAATAACACACAAACACAAAAAGAAGTAGAATGTTATACCCTCTGACAAAACAGGGGACCATTTCTTCTGCCTCTATTCTGTTGAGCCATGATGAACATACTCCATGGTGGATCGGGCCCTCTCCATCTGAAATGAGACAATTACCCATCATCCACTTCACCGGCGTACCGCCTCCTCTCCAAACTAACACTGAAGAGGACACATAATGCAGTTCCTAGGGCTAAGGGCATTTGTCTCCAGATTAGAGAAATGACTGTAATTTAACCATCATGCTCAGCTTCACACACATCACATCATATTGCGCACATCTCTGAGAAATCATAACCTTTACCATATGTAGGGGAAATAACCTCAGATCAGTGTCTAGGGCTAACTTTACACTTGTAAACACCACGTAACCTAGCGACAGCCCTTACCTCTAGTGTTGTAGAGCGTCATGCCATAACCACGCTGAAAAGACTAGCCTAAGGAACATGTAAAACTGACTAGATCAGTGTCTGAGGGAACTTCATCCTGCTCCTGTAAACTCAACACAGTCTAGCGCCCAGCCCTTACCCCTGGTTTTGTATGACACTACGGCCACGGTGAGGTGAATCTCCCCTGGGTGAACGTCTGGTGAGGAGCTGATAGAATAGTATCTGGGCTGGAGCAGGGGTAGCTGGGTTAACAGCAGAGTAGAGGGCATTTGGATGGAGGGAAACTCATCCAACACCTCCACCATGGTTGGGTTGTTATACCACTTCCACTTCTCATACTCCTGCAAGCCCTGAGAGGAGAGGAGTAGGAAAGGAGAGGAGAGGAGGAGGAAAGGAGAGGAGAAGGAGAGAGGTGGAGGAGAGGAGTAGAAAAGGAGAGGAGATTAGAGGTGGAGGAGAGGAGGAGAGGAGGAGGAAAGGAGAGAGGTGGAGGAGAGGAGTAGGAGGAGAAGAGTAGGAAAGGAGAGGAGAGTAGAGAGGTGGATGAGAGGAGAGGAGGAGGAAAGGAGAGGAGAAGGAGAGAGGTGGAGGAGAGGAGTAGAAAAGGAGAGTAGAGTAGAGATGTAGAGGAGAGGAGGAGGAGAGGAAAGGAGAGAGGTGGAGGAGAGGAGAGAGGTGGAGGAGAAGAGTAGGAAAGGAGAGGAGAGTAGAGAGGTGGATGAGAGGAGTAGGAAAGGAGAGGAGGAGGAGAGAAGTAGGAAAGGAAAGGAGAGTAGAGAGGTGGATGAGAGGAGTAGGAGAGGAGTAGGAAAGGAGAGAAGTAGGAAAGGAAAGGAGAGTAGAGAGGTGGATGAGAGGAGTAGGAGAGGAGTAGGAAAGGAGAGAAGTAGGAAAGGAAAGGAGAGGTGAAGAAGAGGCATGTTAATGTAATGTGCATTCAATATACCCTACTATAAGGAGCCATGCTAAAGAAAATGTTTTGCTTCAGAGAAAATGAGTTATTATGGTTGTTTCTCCAACTCCACACACCTGGTGGAGAAGATAAGAGGTGAGACATATATCTTAGTCAGACAACTCACAACAATCTCCTGATGTGATGATGACATTATGTATGATTGACTTCTGACATATTTTGGGCTTTCCGGCTTCAGTCATTATCTGAACTTCAAATCAAATGAAATGTTATTTGTCACATGCGCCGAATAGAACAGGTGTAGACCTTGCAGTGAAATGCTTACTGACAAGCCCTTAACCAACAATGCAGGTTGAAGAACAGCCGGAGCCTGAGTACCTTGTGTAAGCCACAGACACTGGGAGTCACGCAGCTCAACTGGGACGAAGACAAATAGCAAGGATAGCCGGTAGCTGAAGATCCCACTGTGGCTTGATGTCTGTTTTTTATTCCAATGTTTCTCTTTTTTTCCTCTTTAGTTTTTTTAGAATGAGTTGAACCACAAAGAGTGAGGCACTCACTCACTCGCCTGACCAACATAACGTTTTAAGACATTCACCAAAATTGACGTTTTTGAACTGTGGGAGTCTCTGTATGGGGAGAAAATGTGTCTGAGGGTTACCGGGCGCAGGGCTTAAATTCTATTGCGTCTGTGCAAGCTAAAACTTGTCTACTCTAAGGTTATTTCCAACAAGCGCAAAGTGCTTCAAAATGGTTTTCAATCACATAGAGGAAGGCATTCCTGTTTTTTTTGTAAACATATTGAATACACGGGTCAATTGTGCCTTGAGCACAGGGTGCCTCCGTTTTGCGATAAAGTGGAAATTCACAGCTACTGTATTGACAAGAAGAACGCATTCAACAGGGAGACATTCAAAAGGTTTACATTTTGGGGTTGAAAAATTCCCATGATAATAAAGCAAGACGTAAAAACCAAGATGATGCTTTTATTTCCACCTTCCCAACAAGTATTTGTACCTCTGTTTAATGTGCTCACTGTCTGTGACAAAAGGCATAATGAAAATGCTTGAAGAATCTAATGAATGCTAATCAAATTAATTACCTTAGCAGTCCTTTGTGGCTCAGTTGGTTAAAGCATAGTGCTGGTAACACCAGAGTCACGGGTTGGTTAAAGCATAGTGCTGGTAACACCAGAGTCACGGGTTGGTTAAAGCATAGTGCTGGTAACACCAGAGTCACGGGTTGGTTAAAGCATAGTGCTGGTAACACCAGAGTCACGGGTTGGTTAAAGCATAGTGCTGGTAACACCAGAGTCACGGGTTGGTTAAAGCATAGTGCTGGTAACACCAGAGTCACGGGTTGGTTAAAGCATAGTGCTGGTTTAAATCAGAGTCACGGGTTGGTTAAAGCATAGTGCTGGTAACACCAGAGTCACGGGTTGGTTAAAGCATAGTGCTGGTAACACCAGAGTCACGGGTTGGTTAAAGCATAGTGCTGGTAACACCAGAGTCACGGGTTGGTTAAAGCATAGTGCTGGTAACACCAGAGTCACGGGTTGGTTAAAGCATAGTGCTGGTAACACCAGAGTCACGGGTTGGTTAAAGCATAGTGCTGGTAACACCAGAGTCACGGGTTGGTTAAAGCATAGTGCTGGTAACACCAGAGTCACGGGTTGGTTAAAGCATAGTGCTGGTTTAAATCAGAGTCACGGGTTGGTTAAAGCATAGTGCTGGTAACACCAGAGTCACGGGTTGGTTAAAGCATAGTGCTGGTAACACCAGAGTCACGGGTTGGTTAAAGCATAGTGCTGGTAACACCAGAGTCACGGGTTGGTTAAAGCATAGTGCTGGTAACACCAGAGTCACGGGTTGGTTAAAGCATAGTGCTGGTAACACCAGAGTCACGGGTTGGTTAAAGCATAGTGCTGGTAACACCAGAGTCACGGGTTGGTTAAAGCATAGTGCTGGTAACACCAGAGTCATGGGTTGGTTAAAGCATAGTGCTGGTAACACCAGAGTCACGGGTTGGTTAAAGCATAGTGCTACCAATACCAAAGTTGTGGGTTCAATTCCCACTAGGGTCACACATAGTGAAATGCACTCACAGTACAGTAAGTCACTTCGAGTTAAAAGTGTCTGCTACTTCAAATAGAAATATGTTGTGTTATTCTATCCTGTGGAATCTATGCATTATTAAACATAAAGTCACAATGGACCTACAAAAATGCAATGTACCAGGTTCTTCCTAGCACTGAATTCCTTCAGATAAAACTGTACTGAACTGTCTAATTTCACCAGCAGGAAAATCTACTCCATAATGACAAAGCAATAACTGTTTTTTTTAAATCTACAATATCACATTTACATAATTATTCAGACCCTTTACTCAGTACTTTGTTGAAGCACCTTAGGCAGCGATTACAGCATTGAGTCTTCTTGGGTAGGACGCTACAAGCTTAGCACACCTGTATTTAGGGAGTTTATCACATTCTTCTCTGTAGATCCTCTCAAGCTCTGTCAGGTTGGATGTGGAGCATTTCTGCACAGCTATTTTCAGGTCTCTCCACAGATGTTCAAGTCCGGGCTCTGGCTGGGCCACTCAAGGACATTCAGAGACTTGTCCCAAAGCCACTCCTGCGTTGTCTTGGCTGTGTGCTTAGGATTGTTCTCTTGTTGGAAGGTGAACCTTCATCCCAGTCTGAGATCCTGAGCGCTCTGGAGCAGGTTGTCATCAAGGATCTCTCTGTACTTTGCTCCATTCATCTTTCCCTCGATCCTGACTAGTCTCCCAGTCCCTGCCACTGAAAAACATCCCCACAGCATGAATCTGCCACCACCATGCTTCACCGAGGGATGGTGCCAGGTTTCCTCCAGACGTTATGCTTGGCATTCAGGCCAAAGAGTTCAATCTTGGTTTCATCAGACCAGAGAATCTTGTTTCTCATGGTCTGAGAGTCTTTAGGTGCCTTTTGGCAAACTCCAAGCAGGCTGTCATGTGCCATTTACTGAGGAGTGGCTTCCATCTGGCCACTCTACCATAAAAGCCTGATTGGTGGAATGCTGCAGAGATGGTTGTCCATCTGGAAGGTTTCCACTTTATTCTTGGGGACCTTCAATGCTGCATACATTTTTTGGTAACCTTCCCCATATCTGTGCCTCGACGCAATCCTGTCTCAGAGCTCTACGGACAATTCCTTCAACCTCATGGCTTGGTTTTTTGCTCTGACATGCACTATCAACTGTGGGACCTTATATAGACAGGTGTGTGCCTTTCCAAATCATGTCCAATCAATTTAATTTACCACAGGTGGACTTCAATCAAGTTGTTGAAACATCTCAAGGATGGTCAATGGAAACAAGCTGCAGCTGAGCTAAATTTCAAGTCTCATAGCAAAGTGACTGAATACTTATGTAAATAAGGTATTTCTGGTTTAAATATTTAATACATTTGCAAACATTTCTAAAAACCTGTTATTACTTTGTCATTATGGGGTATTGTGTGTAGATTGCTGAGAAACAAATAAATATATAATACATTTTAGAATAAGGCTGTAACGTAACAAAATGCAGAAAAAGTCAACGGATCTGAATGATTTCCGAAGGCATTGTATACCCATTGATTCTTGAAGAATATAACTTATAAATGCCTCATGAGCTTAGTTCAACTGTCTAACCACATCAGAACCCAAAATATACGCTTTTTTACTCCAATGTTTGTAACAATGTAAACGTAAATAAACACAGTATAGGTTCAAATCATTGGGCTCTATTCAATCCGTATAACGGATATTCAGCATGATTGAAATTTAAAGGTAATTAGGAAAATTAGGAAAATACCTTAACATCTCTAACGCTTCAGCAATACAGATTGAATATAGGCCATGGTTAACACTATGATTTTGATATCATAGATAGTCAGTCCTCGCATCCATACCTGTCTCTATGAAGTTGAGAGTGGTTACATTTCTTCAGGCCCTCTCAGATTTTTACCAAAACAGAAGCAGAAGTGACCGCTTTGTTATTGTTTTATTTAAGGATTCTAGCTTTCATTTACATTTTTGTAGGTGTTGATACATTTTTCTTTAGGGCCAATCAAGTCAAGTCTGACATTTTAAAGTGGGAATTACAAACAGGAGTATCATTCACACCAAAAATCTGAGGGGGCACAAAGTATGTGAGGATGGCTTGGGGTGGTCTGGAGGGGGGCTATGCCCCCTGTCCGTAAATTGGAGAATTTTGAAATTTTTCAAATACCTGAAACACCTTATTCCTGCAATCTAAAGCCATAATCATTATGCTTAATTCTATGTATTTTTTTTTATCTAAAGTACATTTTTCGGCATATTAAAGCATACCTCTTGAGCTGTCTGTATCCTCCTGACTGATGGTTCTTTTTTAAAGGAACTAAATATGCTTCCCTGCATCTCTGTTAAAATCTAGGTAAAATATTGAAAGGAATGTGAGTCTGATTCAGTATTTAGTTATTGCTTGCTTTTCTATATTCTAACGTTGCCAGTAGGCATGCCAGCTAAGATAATTAGACAAGCTAGCTACTCTTGCTAGCTAGTTATAAGGTTAGGAGATAGGTTCCCAATCTGGGCTAGCTAAAGCCAACTTCATAAAATTGCTAGGTAGCTTGTAGTATTACAGATTTGTTATTTATTTTTTAAATAGGACAAATATGAGGGGACACGTGCCCCTGTGCCCCCTATGGGCATGATGACTCTGATTACAAACTTTAGGAGCCTTTTAAAGCATTTTCTGCTGTACAGGAAAATTATCTGCGATAACAGAGGGAAAAATTAACGTAGCAGATCTGTATGAGGACATTGCAAAGGAGACCCCTTGACTCTGGAGGGTCGACTGGTGGACCTTTTAACATACTGACTCAAGGATATAAGGTACATAGGATCTTAATTTGACCACTCTTTTATTGCTGCGCTTTGGGATTTATATAAATTCACTGAAAACCCACAAAAACCCACGGTTATATTAACAGTATTGCACTTTTCATGTAGTCTACTTTTAGCCAGCTAATAGCCTAACCACCGATCAAACAACATTATGGACTAGACATTCAAATGTTGCTGTGACAATATGGGTCAAATTAAGATCCTACATCTGTACATATGGTGAAACATACAGACTATATGGTTAGAACCGTTCATTACCTTACTGAGGATCTCTAGCTTCTTCCTCTGCATGTCGTTAGTGGCCAGGGAGGCAAACTGCTGAAGCAGGACTGGGCTGGGGGGCGTGGTGATATCCAGGAAGTACTGGAAGGCCTGGTAGATGGTGCAAGGGGGGATCCGAGGTTCCTCCAGCCAGTTACTGATCACACCTTCAGATGGACAAAACAAGCACAAAAGTACATTTGATGGACACTCTTATCAAGAGCGACATACAGGAGCGTGTGCAAGTGCCTTGCTCAAGGGCATATCAACTGTTGTTTTTTTCTTCACCTAGTTGGCTCTGGGATTCAAACCAGTGACGTTTCAGTTACTGGCCTAACGCTCTTAACAGCTAGGCTACCTGCCGCCCACTTAGAACAAGTTCAGTATTTATTCTAGTGCATCAATAATATAACACTACAATAGCATGATGTATGAGTAGCCTACACAACCTGTGAATGCCAGTGTAAAATGTTAAGCACTGCTTAAAAAAATGCAAGTATTTGAGCATTAAATAGTCAAGTATACTGTACACTGTGCATAATGTAAACCACCATAAATCCTCCTAATAAGACCTGCATATCCAATATCAAACTCTGTTTGTTCTTTATTGTCTAATATTGAATGAAGAGCATGGAGGGCTTCCTAAATACAGGTTGTATACATAACATAGAGTTCTACTAACCCAGTGCTGTGTTCCTCTCTTCCAGGAACTCCACCTTAACGATTTGATTGACAGGTGGACCGTCCTCTAGTTTCTCTATGAGGGCCGTAACCAGGTCCTCATGGTTTCCAGGGAAGATGCCCAGATGGTCACCGGGCTGGTACGCCAGGCTGTCCTCGTTATTTGTGTGGAGTCTAACAAATATGGTGGAGCGACTGCTAGGGGATTCAGAACTGTGGTTACAGTTGGTGGTTACAGTTTGTGGTTACAGTTGTGGTTACAGTTTGTGACTAGAGTTTGGGGTTAGAGTTTGTGGCTAGAGTTTGTGGTTAGAGTTTGGGGTTATAATTTGTGACTAGAGTTTGTGACTAGTTTGGGCTTAGAGTTTGTGGCTAGAGTTTGTGCTTACAGTTTGGAGTTAGAGTTTGGAGTTTGTGACTAGAGTTTGTGGCTAGAGTTTGGGGTTAGAATTTGGAGTTAGAGTTTGTGGCTTGAGTTTGTGGCTAGAGTTTGGGGTTGGAGTTTGGGGTTGGAGTTTGTAAACATTGTACAGTTTGTGGTTAGAGTTTGGGGTTAGAGTTTGTGGTTAGATTTGGTAGTTACAGTTTGTGGCTAGAGTTTGGGGTTAGAGTTTGTAGTTACAGTTTGTCAACATTGTACAGTTTGGGGTTATAGCATCTCATATCAACCAAGGCTAGAGTAAAATCATAAAACATACTTATTGAGCTAGCTATACAATACTGTGAGAACAAAATCTACCCACTTGGATGTAGAACTCTGGAGGTTTTTACTCTGTATGATCTTGGCTCCATAGATCTTCTTCTTGTGGATGCTGTATAATGCTGTTGAAGGACACATTCACAAAGGTTAATCAATGAAAGCATTTGAGCTATTCTATACTGTACTGTAACAAATTCACTTTGATCAGATAAATACTCCTTTTCCACCCTTTACATATCATGACACTTCCTTATGAATGATTTATGAAGTAGCTATATAGGCCTTATAAAGGGTTTATAAAGGCTTCATAAGACATTTTTTTAAAGCTATGTTTTGTTTAAAGTGAGACAGGGTTTTCAATGAAACCTTATACCTTGTGTTAGGGCAGGGGCCTCAGCTGTGTATGTGAGGCGGAACCTGCTCTTCTTCCAGCTACGATCGTTACTGATCAAAGAATCGTGTGCCTTCTCGATGTTCACATCACCGATGCAGAACACATCACAGGCAGCCTTGACAAACAGACACAACCACAGGCGTTTATAAGGACAGGTATTCAAAGCTTTGCTTGTTTAACAGCACATTTTAGACCACATTCAGAGCTCTATCTTTCACAGCTGATAGGCTTTTTACAGATGCATTTTGAGCGGTTTATAAAGATGAATAATGCACTAAATGCAGAAATGAACATCCTGGTGTCAGGACTTCCGCCGAAGTTGGTGCCTCTCCTTGTTCGGGCGGCGTTCGGCGGTCGTCGTCACCGGCTTTCTAGCTGCCACCGATCTAAGTTTCTTTTTCCATTTGTTTTGTCTTGATTGTACACACCTGGTTCCCATTACGTTATAATTTATTCCCTATTTAACCCTCTAGTCCCCACATGGTTTTGTGCGTGTTTGTTCTTTGTTTAGTGTTCAAGACTTCTGTGAGCTGGTGTGTTTTCCCTGCGTGGAAATGTTGTTTATTTTCGAGTAAAGTACGTATTTTACTCAGTTCTGTGTCCTGCGCCTGACTCCGTCCTAACCGCTGCACATTGACACATGACACCTGGTCTGCACATAAACATAAGATCATCATCCCACTGTCAAGGTCTGGCTGCCTGAAGCATTAGCTCAACAAAGAACGCATGACTCAACAGGCTGTCAGAGTGTGGGGGGTTGTTCTTAATTTACTACTGAATATAACTCTACAGACCATGCAGACACATCATACCAGGTGTGCCAGAATTCTCTGACGCAAATATTGTTCTGTGTAGTCCATTATTAAGACCATTACCGCTATTGATTTGATGCTGACAACCATACAAAGGAATTGCTCAAAAGAGCTTATTTCTGTGTGTGCATGCCTGTGTGCACGCGGACGTGTAGGCCTTCATGCATGTAAGTGAGTGTGTTCCGTGCCCCACAAGGACTCCCCCCAGTCACCCAACCTTGAAAACCTTCTTGGTCCAGGACTCCCCAGTCACCCTACCCTTGAAGACCTTCTTGGCCCAGGCCTCCCCAGTCACCCCACCTTGAAAAGCTTCTTGACCCAGGACCCCAGTCACCCCACCTTGAAAACTTTCTTGACCCAGGACTCCCCAGTCACCCCACCTTGAAGACCTTCTTGGCCCAGGCCTCCCCAGTCACCCCACCTTGAAAACTTTCTTGACCCAGGCCTCCCCAGTCACCCCACCTTGAAAACCTTCTTGGCCCAGTTTCTGAAGGACTCCTCCTGGCCACACAGCTCATCTCCCTCCCCCATGCGTAGGATGCGCTCCCCCCCCAGCTCCTCGAACAGCGTGTCCACAGCGTGGGCAAAAGCACAGAAGTGTGGGTAGGCCCTGGAGCCAAGGCCAAACACTGAGAACCTGGAGAGAGCGAGAGAGAGAGGGAGAGAGAGAGATGCACACATGTGCAGGCACACACACAGAGTTTAAATTGATTTGATTCAGACAACCATACAAGGGAATTGCTCAAAAGAGCTTATTTCTTCCTCCCTCTGTCCTCTCAGAACACTATACAGACAGTATAAAGGGATGAGTTATCACTTCGTCTGACGTTTTCTGTTATCTTGCACCAGATGGCCCCTGTCTGTGTTAGTAAAAAGGAGACATTTCCACCCCCGTGTAGCCATCAAAACACAGGTTTAATAAGCAGTCCAAGACGTCTTTGGGTTCTCTTCAGACAGACAGAGGGCTTTGTCTCCCTGTTGTAGCTTGGCTATCATCTATACTCACAAGTCTGTCGTTTTTGTTAACCTGTTAAACTCTGTTTAAGCACAATGTGAAAAATATATTTGAATTTAACCATACAAATATTTTTTGGCAATCAGATTGCACTTCAACCCACATTGGCCAATTTTAAAGTTGGATTGGGCTAGCTTACTGTACCTGACGTTGGGCTAGCTTACTGTACCTGACGTTGGGCTACCTTACTGTACCTGACGTTGGGCTAGCTTACTGTACCTGACGTTGGGCTAGCTTACTGTACCTGACGTTGGGCTAGCTTACTGTACCTGACGTTGGGCTAGCTTACTGTACCTGACGTTGGGCTAGCTTACTGTACCTGACGTTGGGCTAGCTTACTGTACCTGACGTTGGGCTAGCTTACTGTACCTGACGTTGGGCTAGCTTACTGTACCTGACGTTGGGCTAGCTTACTGTACCTGACGTTGGGCTAGCTTACTGTACCTGACGTTGGGCTAGCTTACTGTACCTGACGTTGGGCTAGCTTACTGTACCTGACGTTGGGCTAGCTTACTGTACCTGACGTTGGGCTAGCTTACTGTACCTGACGTTGGGCTAGCTTACTGTACCTGACGTTGGGCTAGCTTACTGTACCTGACGTTGGGCTAGCTTACTGTACCTGACGTTGGGCTAGCTTACTGTACCTGACGTTGGGCTAGCTTACTGTACCTGACGTTGGGCTAGCTTACTGTACCTGACGTTGGGCTAGCTTACTGTACCTGACGTTGGGCTAGCTTACTGTACCTGACGTTGGGCTAGCTTACTGTACCTGACGTTGGGCTAGCTTACTGTACCTGACGTTGGGCTAGCTTACTGTACCTGACGTTGGGCTAGCTTACTGTACCTGACGTTGGGCTAGCTTACTGTACCTGACGTTGGGCTAGCTTACTGTACCTGACGTTGGGCTAGCTTACTGTACCTGACGTTGGGCTAGCTTACTGTACCTGACGTTGGGCTAGCTTACTGTACCTGACGTTGGGCTAGCTTACTGTACCTGACGTTGGGCTAGCTTACTGTACCTGACGTTGGGCTAGCTTACTGTACCTGACGTTGGGCTAGCTTACTGTACCTGACGTTGGGCTAGCTTACTGTACCTGACGTTGGGCTAGCTTACTGTACCTGACGTTGGGCTAGCTTACTGTACCTGACGTTGGGCTAGCTTACTGTACCTGACGTTGGGCTAGCTTACTGTACCTGACGTTGGGCTAGCTTACTGTACCTGACGTTGGGCTAGCTTACTGTACCTGACGTTGGGCTAGCTTACTGTACCTGACGTTGGGCTAGCTTACTGTACCTGACGTTGGGCTAGCTTACTGTACCTGACGTTGGGCTAGCTTACTGTACCTGACGTTGGGCTAGCTTACTGTACCTGACGTTGGGCTAGCTTACTGTACCTGACGTTGGGCTAGCTTACTGTACCTGACGTTGGGCTAGCTTACTGTACCTGACGTTGGGCTAGCTTACTGTACCTGACGTTGGGCTAGCTTACTGTACCTGACGTTGGGCTAGCTTACTGTACCTGACGTTGGGCTAGCTTACTGTACCTGACGTTGGGCTAGCTTACTGTACCTGACGTTGGGCTAGCTTACTGTACCTGACGTTGGGCTAGCTTACTGTACCTGACGTTGGGCTAGCTTACTGTACCTGACGTTGGGCTAGCTTACTGTACCTGACGTTGGGCTAGCTTACTGTACCTGACGTTGGGCTAGCTTACTGTACCTGACGTTGGGCTAGCTTACTGTACCTGACGTTGGGCTAGCTTACTGTACCTGACGTTGGCGAGGGGTCCGGTGCTCTCGAAGTTGACCCTGGGCTCGGGTTCGTCACTGGAGGATTTGCGGGTTTCTGAGTAGGACGACACGCTGTTGAAACGGACCTTGTAACTCCTGACAGAGAGGCAGACACAGGGACAGCATGTACACTCAGTATAGAATACTACTTCACTAGTCCATTGCAGAGACAGAAATATTTTCTTCGGCTGTCCTCCCAACGACTTCAGACAAGACACAACACATTATTTTGGGAGGAGTACAAGACCAGCCCCAGTGCAGAATCTGTGGAGCAATTTTAGGGGTTAAGTATCTTACTCAAGGGCATAAGGACAGGAGATACACTCCCTCAAAAAAAAAAAAATCTCAGTTAAGTGTTGAGTAATGCTGTCCATCTGTATGAGGATGTCTGTGACCTTAACTGTAGCCATGATTACATCCCAAATGGCTCCCTATTCCCTATATAGTACACTACCCACTCTATGGAACCCTGGTCAAAAGTAGTGCACTATATAGGGAATAGGGTGCCATTTGGGATGTGTACCAAGTCAGCATTCTCTGGTTGAATGGGCCCAGATGGTTGAACTCACTTTCTGTCCTCTGTGTTGGATGTAGGATGTCTCATTTCCATCAAGGCAGCTCCAAATTTCTACACAAACAGGAAGACGGTCAATAGTCAATCGCCTGCAGGTTAAACATATACATGGTACACGCTGCACATTGCTGTGGGAATCAAATACACACACACGCAGGTAAACACACTCAACCGCACGCATGTGCAGGTACACACACAAACTAACACACTGTACTGGCCAATCCTACCTCTCCATTTTCAGGTGGATCTCCGTTGCCAAATGTACTGGTAACGGCCAACACCAGTGTTTCATGCTCCAGATCCACCATGTCGTATTCATCCATTGACATCACCTGTAGTAGTGGAACATGTGTGTCAATAAAGCTGTTCACATTTCATACATTCACTTAATGTGTGTGAACCAGAGACATTTTGAAATGAAGGTAAAACACACATTTTCAGCAAACAAAATGGCAAAAAAAAATGGCACTCGAAGAGTGATACCACAAAAATAACAGTCATATAGTGCCTTCGGAAAGTATTCAGACCCCTTGACCTTTTCCCCAAAAAATGATGTTACAGCATTATTCTAAAATGTTTTAAATAAATCTAAATCCTCAACAATCTACACCATACCCCATAATGACAAAGTGAAAACAGTAACTTATTTACATACAGTATCAACCAAAAGTTTGGACACACCTACTCATTCAAGGGTTCTTCTTTATTTTTACTATTTTCTACATTGTAGAAAAGCAGTGAAGTCATCAAAACTATGAAATAACACATATGGAATAATGTAGTAACCAAAAAAAGGGTTAAACAAATATATTTTATATTTGAGATTCTTCAAAGTAGCCACCCTTTGCCTTGATGACAGCTTTGCACACTCTTGGCATTTTCTCAACCAGCTTCATGAGGTAGTCTGGAATGCATTTCAATTAACAGGTGTGCCTTGATAAAAGTTCATTTGTAGAATTTCTTTCCTTCTTAATGTTGTGACAAGGTAGGTGTCACGATCATTTGAATGATTGGACCAAGGTGCAGCGTGCGTAGAATTCCACATGTTTAATAAATATTAAACTCACCAAACAAAACAGAAGAAAACGAAACGTGCCGTTCTGGGCTGCTCACAGGCAGCTACACAAAAACAAGATCCCACAAACAACAGGTGGGAAAAGGCTGCCTAAATATGATCCCCAATCAGAGACAACGATAGACAGCTGCCTCTGATTGGGAACCATACCAGGCCAACATAGAAAATGAAAAACTAGAATGCCCACCCTAATCACACCCTGACCTAACCAAATATAGGAATAAAAAGGCTCTGTAAGGTCAGGGCGTGACAGAAGGGATGGTATACAGAAGATAGCCCTAATTGCTAAAAGACCAAGTCCATATTATGGTAAGAACAGCTCAAATAAGCGAAGAGAAACGACAGTCAATCATTACTTTAAGACATGAAGGTGAGTCAATGCGGAACATTTCAAGAACTTTTAAAGTTTCGTCAAGTGCAGTCGCAAAAACCATCAAGCGCTATGATGAAACTGTCTCTCATGAGGATAGCCACAGGAAAGGAAGACCCAGAGTTACCTCTGCTGTGGAGGATAAGTTCATTCAATTTACCAGCCTCAGAAATTACAGCCCAAATAAATGCTTCAGAGTTCAAGTAAAAGACACATCTCAACATCAACTGTTCAGAGGAGACTGTGTGAATCAGGCCTTCATTGTTGAATTGCTGCAAAGAAACCACTACTAAAGGACACCAATAAGAAGAAGAGACTTCCGTGGGCCAATAAACACAAGCAATGGACATTAGACTGCTGGAAATCTGTCCTTTGGTCTGATGAGTCCAAATTTGTGTCTTTGTGAAATGCAGAGTAGGTCAACGAATGACCTCTGCATGTGTGGTTCCCACCGGGAAGCATGGAGGAGGTGTGATGTGTGGGGGAGCTTTGCTGGTGACACTGTCAGTGATTTATTTAGAATTCAAGACACACTTAACCAGCATAACTATTCTGCATTCTGCAGCAATACGCCATCCCATCTGGTTTGCACTTAGTGGGACTATCGCTTGTTTTTAAACAGAACAATGACCCAAAACACATCTCCAGGCTGTGTAAGGGCTAGTTGACCAAGGAGAGAGATATAGTGCTGCATCAGATGACCTGGCCTCCACAATCACCCGACCTCAGCCCAATTGAGATGGTTTGGGATGAGTTGGAGCGCAGAGTGAAGGAAAAGCAGCCAACAAGTGCTCAGCATATGTGGGAACTCCTTCAAGACTGTTAGAAAAGCATTTCACATGAAGCTGGTTGAGAGAATGCCAAGAGTGTGCCAAGCTGTCATCAAGGCAAAGGGTGGCTACTTTGAAGAATCTCAAATATAAAATAGATTTTGATTTGTTTAACACTTTTTTGCTTACTACATGATGTGTTATGTCTTCACTATTCTTCTACAATGTAGAAACAAGTTAAAATAAAGAAAAACCCTTGAGTGAGTGGGTGTGTCCAAACTTTGGACTGGAACTGTAAGTATTCAGACCCTTTGCTATGAGACTTGAAATTGAGCTCAGGTGCATCCTGTTTCCAATTATCATCGTTGAGATGTTTCTACAACTTGATTGGAGTCCACCTGTGGTAAATTCAATTGATTGGACATGACTCGGAAAGGCACACCTGTCTATATAAGGTCCAACAGTTGACAATGCATGTCAGAGCAAAAACCAAGTCATGAGGTTGAAGGAACTGTCCGTAGAGTTCGGAGACAGGATTGCGTCGAGGCACAGATCTGGGGAAGGGTACCAAAAAATGTCAGCAGCATCGAAGGTCCCCAAGAACACAGTGGCATTCATCATTCTTAAATTGAAAAAGTTTGGAACCACCAAGACTCTTTCTAGAACTGACCGCCCGGCCGACTGAGCAATTGGGGGAGAAGGGCCTTGGTCATGGAAGTTACTTGGTCATGGAAGTGACCACGAACCGATGGTCACTTTGACAGAGTTTAAGAGTTCCTCTCTGGAGATGATTGTCCTTCTGGAAGGTTCTCCCATCTCTGGGGCACTCCACCAATCAGGTCTTTATGGTAGAGTGGCCAGACGGAAGCCACTCCTCAGTAAAACGCACATGAAAGCCTGCTTGGAGTTTGCCAAAAGGCCCCTAAAGGACTCTCAGAACATTAGAAACAAGGTTCTCTGTTCTGATGAAACCAAGATTGAACTCTTAGGCCTGAATGCCAAGCATTACGTCTGGAGGAAACCTGGCATCATCCCTCGGTGAAGCATGGTGGTGGCAGCATCATGCGGTGGGGATGTTTTTCCTCCTCTGACTAAGACCATAAGGAAGAAACACGGTCATGAGTCCAGAGACCATAGGGCAGCAGTGAGGTATCAAATGAACACTACGTCCTTGTCTTTATGAGCTGATCATGTGCTGCGATACAATTAACACCCAGATATCCAACTCTCTCTTTCTGACTCCAGCAGCCTTCGTTCCTACGGGCCATTGTGCTGAGAGAAAGAAAGAATGAGAGAATGGACAAGATTACCTAGAAGAGGAAGAGAGGAAACGCCCGGTCATCCATCCGCTCTGCATCTGCCTGTCTGACTCAACTACAACAAGATCGTCCCTCACGTCTGATTGATTACTTTAAGTAGGAAGCAGTAAAAACAGAAGATGTCATGTCCTGGAGGGAGACACTAGATGATTGAGAGCAGTAGAGCTGCATATTTTTCTATTTTGACAATCACATTTACACAGCCTGCGGTTTTTAAAGATTTTATCTTAAACTACAGCTTAACGCTTGGCTGGGTTGATTCTTCCGCTGTGGCCCCTGGCACTTTGCTGCATGAGAGGGAATCGGAATGTGACAAAATACACATTTCCGTGTAACCTCGCCTTGTTGGTGTGAAACCGTCTCCTCGCTTTTTCAAATCTGCGGGGCCTCAGCTTTGTCAGTGAGGGGGGATTGTTTTTTTTAAAGTATTTTCTTCCATTCACAATAACATCCCAAAAAAGACATGAGGCATGAAGTCATATTCAAGTTGTGTGGTTTACCTTTGCGTCAAAGAAATGCATGAAAATCTCACGCAGGGTTCAGGGGGATGTTTTTGAAGTCGGCTTTTCATGTTCCAATCAAGATAACATCAAAAAATAGACATGGCACATCAATTCATATTCATTTTGTGTGGGAGCTATATAAAGGTTACCTTTGCGTCAAAGGCATGCTTGAAGATCTCACACAGGGTTCTTGCATAGTCTTGAGATTTTCCAGTCTCGGTGGCAAATAGTATAGTAGCTTTGACCCTCTTAGCCATGGCTTGGCCCATTAGCTTGGCTGAGAACTTCACAGCCCTGAACACACACACACACACACACACATAGACAGATAGAGAGGACATGTATAATTCATAACATAATAAAACGTCTATATATATATATAAATATTATAAATGGTTAATTCATGAAAGCTTTTATATAGTGTAACCAAAAAAAGGATAAATCACAGGCACCAGTGATCAAAGTCACAGCAGACCTTGTCACACCACGAACCCTTAACCCTTTACCTTTTAACCCTTCCACCTTCCCCCCCTTCTCCCTTCCCTCTTCCCCCTTCTCTCTTCCCCCTCACCCCTTCCCTCTTCCCCCTTGCCCCCTCCTCTTACCTCTTCCCTCTTCTCTCTTCCCCCTTCTCTCTTCCCCCTCACCCCTTCCTCTTACCTCTTCCCCCTTCTCTTTTCCCCCTTCCCCCTTCTCTCTTCCCCCCCACCCCTTCCTCTTACCTTTTCCCCCTTCTCTTTTCCCCCTTCCCCCTTCTCTCTTTCCCCTTCCCCCTTCCCCTTTACCCCTTCCCTCTTCTCTCTTTTCCCTTTTTCCCCCTTCCCCCTTTCCCCTTCCCTCTTCCCCCTCACCCCTTCCCCCTCACCCTATCCCTCTTCCCCCCCACCCCTTTCTCTTACCTCTTCCCCCTTCCCCCTTCCCCCTTCTCTCTTCCCCTTCCCCCCTTTACCCTTTACCCCTTCCCTCTTTCCCCCTTACCCCTTTCAACCTTCTCTCTTTCCCTTCCCCTTCTCTCTTCCACCTCCTCTCTCACGAAAGTCTTCTAAACTCAGATAACTACTATAGTTTACTAGTTTTCCCTCCGCGCTCGGGTGGTTTGCTTGAGCAGACAGACAGACAGACAGACAGTGCTGCATGTCATGCCTGAACAGCAGATGGTAATCATGATGACTTAGCTTGTCATATCCTTGTGATGACTTAGCTTGTCGTATCCTCGTGATGACCTAGCCTGTCGTATCCTTGTGATGACCTATCTAGTCGTATCCTCGTGATGACTTAGCTTGTCCTATCCTCGTGATGACCTAGCTTGTCCTATCCTCGCGATGACCTAGCTTGTCGTATCTTTGTGATGACCTATCTAGTCGTATCCTCGTGATGACCTAGCTTGTCGTATCCTTGTGATGACCTATCTAGTCGTATCCTCGTGATGACCTAGCTTGTCCTATCCTTGTGATGACCTATCTAGTCGTATCCTCGTGATGACCTAGCTTGTCGTATCCACGCTGTATTTACTAGCAGTTCTATAATATCATTAACTAGCTGTATTTACTAGTAGTTCTATAATATCATTAACTAGCTGTATTTACTAGTAGTTCTATAATATCATTAACATGTTGTATTTACTAGCAGTTCTATAATATCATTAACTAGCTGTATTTACTAGTAGTTCTATAATATCATTAACACGTTGTATTTACTAGCAGTTCTATAATATCATTAACTAGCTGTATTTACTAGTAGTTCTATAATATCATTATCTAGCTGTATTTACTAGCAGTTCTATAATATCATTTACTAGCTGTATTTACTAGTAGTTCTATAATATCATTATCTAGCTGTATTTACTAGCAGTTCTATAAAATCATTATCTAGCTGTATTTACTAGCAGTTCTATAATATCATTAACTAGCTGTATTTACTAGTAGTTCTATAATATCATTAACACGCTGTATTTACTAGTAGTTCTATAATATCATTAACACGCTGTATTTACTAGTAGTTCTATAATATCATTAACACGCTGTATTTACTAGTAGTTCCATAATATCATTAACTAGCTGTATTTACTAGTGGTTCTATAATATCATTAACACGTTGTATTTACTAGCAGTTCTATAATATCATTAACTTGCTGTATTTACTAGTAGATCTATAATATCATTAACACGTTGTATTTACTAGCAGTTCTATAATATCATTAACTAGCTGTATTTACTAGTAGTTCTATAATATCATTATCTAGCTGTATTTACTAGCAGTTCTATAATATCATTAACTAGCTGTATTTACTAGTAGTTCTATAATATCATTATCTAGCTGTATTTACTAGCGGTTCTATAATATCATTATCTAGCTGTATTTACTAGTAGTTCTATAATATCATTAACACGCTGTATTTACTAGCAGTTCTATAATATCATTAACACGCTGTATTTACGAGCAGTTCAATAATATAATTAACACGCTGTATTTACTAGTAGTTCTATAATATAATTAACACGCTGTATTTACTAGTAGTTCTATAATATCATTAACACGTTGTATTTACTAGTAGTTCTATAATATCATTAACACGCTGTATTTACTAGCAGTTCTATAATATCGTTAACTAGCTGTATTTACTAGCAGTTCTATAATATCATTAACACGCTGTATTTACTAGTAGTTCTATAATATCATTAACTTGCTGTATTTACTAGCAGTTCTATAATATCATTAACACGCTGTATTTACTAGTAGTTCTATAATATCATTAACACGCTGTATTTACTAGCAGTTCTATAATATCATTAACTAGCTGTATTTACTAGTAGTTCTATAATATCATTAACACGCTGTATTTACGAGCAGTTCAATAATATAATTAACACGCTGTATTTACTAGTAGTTCTATAATATCATTAACACGTTGTATTTACTAGTAGTTCTATAATATCATTATCTAGCTGTATTTACTAGCGGTTCTATAATATCATTAACTAGCTGTATTTACTAGTAGTTCTATAATATCATTAACACGCTGTATTTACTAGCAGTTCTATAATATCATTAACTAGCTGTATTTACTAGCAGTTCTATAATATCATTAACACGCTGTATTTACTAGTAGTTCTATAATATCATTAACACGCTGTATTTACTAGCAGTTCTATAATATCATAACACGCTGTATTTACGAGCAGTTCTATAATATCATTAACACGCTGTATTTACTAGCAGTTCTATAATATCATTAACACGCTGTATTTACTAGTAGTTCTATAATATCATTAACACGCTGTATTTACTAGCAGTTCTATAATATCATAACACGCTGTATTTACGAGCAGTTCTATAATATCATTAACACGCTGTATTTACTAGCAGTTCTATAATATCATTAACACGCTGTATTTACTAGCAGTTCTATAATATCATAACACGCTGTATTTACGAGCAGTTCTATAATATCATTAACACGCTGTATTTACTAGTAGTTCTATAATATCATTAACACGCTGTATTTACTAGCAGTTCTATAATATCATAACACGCTGTATTTACTAGTAGTTCTATAATATCATTAACACGCTGTATTTACGAGCAGTTCTATAATATCATTAACACGCTGTATTTACTAGCAGTTCTATAATATCATTAACACGCTGTATTTACGAGCAGTTCTATAATATCATTAACACACTGTATTTACTAGTAGTTCTATAATATCATTAACACGCTGTATTTACTAGTAGTTCTATAATATCATTAACACGCTGTATTTACTAGCAGTTCTTTATTAGTGCCAAATGGAGGATTAGGAAACAAGTGTGTACTTCAGTGTACATAAACAGCAAGCAGGACTGCATTGGAGACCTCTAACCCCAATCTAGGTGAAGCATAATGTTGCCCTAAGGCCTAATGAAAGGATCTCTCTATCTCTGTACTCACTTGGCCAGTTTCTTGAAGCCAATGGCTCTTTTCTTGGTGGGTGTCCCATTGTTGACTTTCCACACGTGGTGATTCCATGGGTCAGCCTATAGTGGTGAGAGAAGCGCGTCACATTAGGCTCAACATACAAGTCAGTGGATGATGTTACTGTACATTTAAAGGAGATAGATACTGTACATACTGTTATGATTTTGACTTCATTTTACCGGGCAAACTAAATCAAGCACAACTAAAGTATTTGAAAGAATTTGACTTTGACAACACAAACTCTCCTTCTTCCGCGAACCACCGCATTTAACCCCGGTAGGGTGACTGGAAACACAAGTCAATCAAAAAGGCAAAAAGACATTACAAGGACAAAGTGGAGTCGCTATTCAACAGCAGTTCATGTGAGCGGCGGAGGCCCACGACAACGGCTCTGTGTGGTTTTCCTCGAAGCGGGCTCACATGAACTGTTGTTGAATAGCGACTCCACTTTGTCATGAGACGCAGATGGCAGACAATCACGGATTATAAAGGGAAAACCAGCTACATCACAGACACTCAGTCCCAGACAAAATACACCTTTTTCGCCCGCTTCGAGGAAAACGACACAGAGCCGTTGTTGTGGGCCCCCGCCGCTCACATGAACTGTGGGCTCCATATCTCTGTAGCCAGCATGAGTAGTACTTTCAAACGTGTTAACCCTCGCAGGCTGCTGTCCAAGACAGCATACCGAGAGCATGCGCAGACCAGTTGGCTGTAGTGTTTACGGACATATTCAACCTCTCCCTATCGTAGTCTGTTGTCCCCACTTGGTTGAAGAAGTCCACCATTGTCTCTGTACCCAAGCAAGATAAGGTAACAGAACTAAATGACTCACCTCTGTCATCATGAAGTGCATTGAGAGATTAGTCAAGGACCATATCACCTCCAGGGCCTGAACTCCCTGTACAACTGGTTCCTAGACTTCCTGACAGGCCGACGTCCACTATGCTGATCTTCAATACGGGGCTCCCTCAGGGTTGTGCGCTCAGCCGTCTACTGTAGTCCCTGTTCACCCATGACTGCGAGGCTACGCATGACTCCAACTCAATCATCACGTTTGTTGACGACACAACAGTGGTAGGCCTGATTATTAACAACGATGAGACAGCCTATAGGGAGGAGGTTAAAGCCCTTGGTGCCAGGAACATAACCTCTCCCTCAACGTAAAAAAAACGGTCTGTACAGGTTGCATCAAAGCTGGGACAGAGAGACTGATAAACAATTTCCATCTCCAGGCCATCAGACCGTTGAACAGACATCACTAGCTGGCTACATGCCCGGTACTTACCCTGCACCTTGAGACTAATGTCCCATGTATGTAGTCTTTGAAGGCTGTTCACCTCATATACTGTTTCTATACTGTTGTTTACTCACTGTCTATGTATATACTGTATTCTCCACATAGCTGTATTCTCCACATTGGGCGGCAGGTAGCCTAGTGGTTAGAGCATTGGGCCAACCGAAAGGTTGCTAGATCGAATCCCCGAGCTGACAAAGGTAAAAATATGTCGTTCTGCCCCTGAACACCGCAATTAACCCACTGTTCCTAGGCCGTCATTGTAAATAAGAATTTGTTCTTAACTGACTTGCCTAGTTAAATAAAGGTTAAATAAAATAGCTCATCCTAATATACTTACTACTGTATATTCCATTTTATTTCCAAATAACACACTATACACACCACATATTTATATTCTAGATTCTGACACATGCTCACCCAAATATATACTGTATACCCCTGTTAATTGGACTCCTTCTGTCATATCTTGATTTCTTGTTTAGATTTTTGATTATTTATGTATTTGTATTGTATTTGCAAGAAATTCTACTGCCCTGCTGGAGCTAGTAACACAAGACATTCTACTGCCCTGCTGGAGTTGGTAACACAATACATTATACTGCCCTTCTGGAGCTAGTAACACAAGACATTCTACTGCCCTTCTGGAGCTAGTAACACAAGGCATTATACTGCCCTTCTGGAGCTAGTAACACAAGACATTCTACTGTACTGTTGGAGCTAGTAACACAAGACATTCTACTGTACTGTTGGAGCTAGTAACACAAGACATTCTACTGCCCTTCTGGAGCTAGTAACACAAGGCATTATACTGCCCTTCTGGAGCTAGTAACACAAGACATTCTACTGTACTGTTGGAACTAGTAACACAAGACATTCTACTGTCCTTCTCGAGCTGGTAACACAAGACATTCTACTGTACTGTTGGAGCTAGTAACACAAGACATTCTACTGTACTGTTGGAGCTAGTAACACAAGACATTCTACTGTCCTTCTCGAGCTGGTAACACAAGACATTCTACTGTACTGTTGGAGCTAGTAACACAAGACATTC
The DNA here is from genome assembly GCF_045679555.1 of Salvelinus alpinus. Lineage (NCBI taxonomy): Eukaryota > Metazoa > Chordata > Actinopteri > Salmoniformes > Salmonidae > Salvelinus > Salvelinus alpinus. The sequence continues at coordinate 11,419,749 of NC_092104.1, read as the reverse complement.
TACTGCCCTGTTGGAGCTAGTAACACAAGACATTCTACTGCCCTTCTGGAGCTGGTAACACAAGACATTCTACTGCCCTGCTGGAGCTAGTAACACAAGACATTCTACTGCCCTGCTGGAGCTAGTTACACAAGACATTCTACTGCCCTGCTGGAGCTAGTAACACAAGACATTCTACTGCCCTTCTGGAGCTAGTTACACAAGACATTCTACTGCCCTGCTGGAGCTAGTAACACAAGACATTCTACTGCCCTGTTGGAGCTAGTAACACAAGACATTCTACTGCCCTTCTGGAGCTAGTAACACAAGACATTATACTGTACTGTTGGAGCTAGTAACACAACACATTCTACTGCCCTTCTGGAGCTAGTAACACAAGACATTCTACTGTACTGTTGGAGCTGGTAACACAATACATTATACTGTACTGTTGGAGCCAGTAACACAAGACATTCTACTGCCCTGTTGGAGCTAGTAACACAAGACATTCTACTGCCCTGTTGGAGCTAGTAACACAAGACATTCTACTGCCCTGTTGGAGCTAGTAACACAAGGCATTCTACTGCCCTGTTGGAGCTAGTAACACAAGACATTATACTGTACTGTTGGAGCTAGTAACACAACACATTCTACTGCCCTGTTGGAGCTAGTAACACAAGACATTCTACTGTACTGTTGGAGCTAGTAACACAAGACATTCTACTGCCCTGTTGGAGCTAGTAACACAAGACATTCTACTGCCCTTCTGCAGCTGGTAACACAATACATTATACTGTACTGTTGGAGCCAGTAACACAAGACATTCTACTGCCCTGTTGGAGCTAGTAACACAAGACATTCTACTGCCCTGTTGGAGCTAGTAACACAAGACATTCTACTGCCCTGTTGGAGCTAGTAACACAAGGCATTCTACTGCCCTGTTGGAACTAGTAACACAAGACATTATACTGTACTGTTGGAGCTAGTAACACAACACATTCTACTGCCCTGCTGGAGCTAGTAACAGAAGCATTTCACTGCACCTGCTTTAACAACTGCAAATCTGTATCGACCAATAAACTTTGATTTGATTAGATTTACCTGGTACTCGAAGGATGGCGTGAGGCGATAGTTGAGCATCTCCTGGTGGAACACGGGGGTGATGCTTCCAGACATGGGGGGTACAATCCAGACCCAGTCCCCCGGGCAGCCCCCCCGCACCCTGATCTCATTCTCCATGTGCTTCATAAAGGACTCTGTGGCAGAGTGGTGATCCACTATAGTTACCTTAGATGACTGAGAACAGATAACAGGAAGCAAATCATGAAGTGGAATTCAGTTCATTCATTCAGTTCATTTACCTTAGTTATTTCAGGATTATATTTAGAGTTTATCAAGATATAAATTAAATCACTCTCAAGCACCCATAATTACAAATAATTTAAACATATTTCTGACTTCATAAAAAGACATGCTTCATATATAAAGCATAATACTAGTTTGTCTACAGCAAGGACCATTCTAGAAAATCATTCAATATAGTATGTGGACAAGTGCTTGCCAAACATCTCTTTTTAAAATCATTTGCCCTTTGCTGCTATAACAGCCTCCACGCTTTCCACTAGATGTTGGAACATTGCTGCGGGGACTTGCTGAATGGCTCTTGTGTCCATTCAGACACAAGAGCATTAGTGAGGTTGGGCACTGTTTCTGGGCGATTAAGCCTGGCTCGCAGTTGGGGTTCCAATTAATCCCAAAGGTGTTCGATGGAGTTGAGGTCAGGACTCAGGCCAGTCAAGTTCTTCCACACTGATCTCAACAAATAATGTCTGTATGGATCTTGCTTTGTCATGCTGAAACAGGAAAGGGCCTTCCCCAAACTGATGCCACAAAGTTGGAAGCGCATAATTATCTATAATGGCATTGTATACTGTAGCGTTACAGCACTTACAGTTGACCGGGGCAGCTCTAGCAGGGCAGAAATTTGACAAACTGACTTGTTGGAAAGGTGGCATCCTATGACGGTGCCACATTGAAAGTCACTGAGCTCTTCAATAAGGCCATTCCACTGACAATGTTTGTCTATGGAGATTGCATGGATGTGTGCTCGATTTCATACACCTGTCAGCAATGGGTGTGGCTGAAATAGCCGAATCCACTCATTTGAAGGCATGTCCACATACCTTTGTATAGATAGTGTATGAAAGGCAAGCCCTATAAATAATCAATTCCAGCACCCCAGTAACCTTTAGATATTTACATGGGCAGCAGATAAACCCACACCTGGAAACTGTAGAGGACTGCTATGTTGATCTCCACCAGTGCCTTGTCCTTCCATAGAGAAGAAGTCTTCCTGGTGTCCAAGGCCATCAGATTGGCCACTTCCTATTGGACAGTAACATACCATGCTTTAATAACAATACCTGTTGTGTATAAAGATACTTTGAAGATAAACAATCAGGGTAACATTTTACTCTTCTTATCTTATTGCTACTATATTACCTGCTACATAAGAGATCAACATTTCTCTTTATCATTCAAGTAACCTTGTTGTGATAAGAATAAGTGTCAGCTAAGTGCTGATGTTCGTAAAGCTACATAGGCGGCAGGTAGCCTAGTGGTTAAGAGCATTGGACCAGTAAACATAGCTGACTAGGTGAAAAATCTGTGGATGTGACCTTGAGCAAGGTACTTAAATCAGTGGTTCCCAAACTGAGGGGTTGGCAAACTGTCCTGTGAGTGACAAACTATCCTGTGAGTGACAGAGTGACAGGTGATTGGTTGCAGTCAGTATAAAACCACAGGTGATTGGTTGCAGTTAGTGTAAAATGGCCGAAATACATAATGGAGACATTTTAAACAATAAAAAACAACCGTTTTAGCCTTTTGTTCTGCATTAAAATGAGAAAATGTCACATAGAATCTATCATAACAATTATGTTCATGGGTAAAGCTGCATTTAGAAGCAGTGTGCATGGTGCTTGAGATGGGAATACAAGATGAGGGGAAATGACTGAGAAAACAACTAAAGTGACTTTCTAAGCACGGGAACTCTTTGAAAACATAACAACACCATATCATCATCACCGTAATGGCTATGCTAATACATTAGCTGAATGAAAACAGCACAACCAGAGACGTAGTTATTATATCTACAGCCTCTAAGCTTGACATGTTCTAGACATCATGATACTACTGTTTGTGACATAAAACACATTAATCATTAATTCATCACCATAGCTACAGCAAAAAAAGCAATATCCTCTTCATCTGACCAGTAATACAGATGTCGGATCTTAATTTGATCACCCTGTTGCAGGACATTTTAAACCTGTAGTGTATTTAAGGTTTTAAAGACTTCTGAAGTTTGTAATTTACACTTTGACATTACAGACTTGATTTTCCCTTACGAAAAATGTATCAACCCCTACAAAAATGTCCAATAATTATAATCCACATAATAATTCACATTTCCAGTTGCTGCAGGATCATTTTCCTTCTGTAGAAAAAACTGTCTCAAATGAAGATTCTACATCATCAAAATAGATGTTTCTATTTGTTTAAACATCAAAATAGATTGTTTTCCTGGAAACAGCAAGTAAAATTCAAATCAAAACAAATTTTAAATATGTGTATTCAACCAATAATATTTGATTTGATTTTGGCTTGCTGTTTCCAGGAACACAATTTTAAAAATGTATGCTTAAAAAAATTGAAAACCCATGAATGTTGAGAATTTAAGTGATGAATGTTAGCCTGTATGCATGTGGTCATGAGAGCAGACTCATCTGCCACACTGGTAGAATATGGGCCAAAACAACAAAAACAGACATAATGGTTTTATCAGAAACTTGGCTAAAGAAATCTGTGTCAAATAACTTGATTTCTATTGATGGGTACATGGTTTTTAGAACGGATCGGATGAGTAAAGGAGGAGGGGTCGCAATTTATGTGAAATCCGAGTTTAACGACTCTGAAATTCTCTCGATTACCAAAGTCAAACATTTTGAATTGCTTGCGGATAAAGTGAACGTATATAAGGACTCCCACATCACTGTAGTCAGCTGCTACAGACCGCCCTCGGCTGCTACAGACCGGCCTCGGCTGCTACAGACCGCCCTCGGCTGCTACAGACCGCCCTCGGCTGCTACAGACCGCCCTCGGCTTCTACAGACCGCCCTCGGCTGCTACAGACCGCCCTCGGCTGCTACAGACCGCCCTCGGCTGCTACAGACCGCCCTCGGCTGCTACAGACCGCTCTCGGCTGCTACAGACCGCCCTCGGCTGCTACAGACCGCCCTCGGCTGCTACAGACCGCCCTCGGCTGCTACAGACCGCCCTCGGCTTCGGGAGACGCACTTAACTGTCTTTCTGATGTCCTGCACAAGTTAAATGACTATGAATTTATTATTTTAGGAAATTAGAACTGGGACATTCTTACATCTGTCTCGGACTCTTTTAAAGAACTGTGTGACTCTCTGAATTTCACTCAATTAATGAATGTGACTACAAGACCGAATCCGAGAGCACCTAACAAATCAACGCCATTGGACATTGTCCTAACGAATACCCCTCACAAATACACATGGACTGGGATATTCTGTAATGATGTCAGTGATCACTGTGCTATTGCTTGTGTTAGAAATACAAACATGACCAAAACCAAATCCTGTTATATTTAGAAAATACATTTTAGACAGTTTGATGAGCAAGCGCTCTTACATGATCTGTACCATAGTATTGACAGAGTAAGTCTGATTCCCGATGTTGACACTGTCTGGGACAATTTTTATATGAAATTTGTGTCAATTTGTGATAAGCATGCCCCTGTGAAGAAATTTAGAATCAAGTGGAAGGGACAATCCCTGGTTTTCAGATAACTTGGCAGAATTAATTAGAAAGAAAAATATCTCTTGGGCTCAAGCTAGACTTACAATTGCTCCTGTTGACTGGGCCTCCTTCAGAGCGCTAAGAAACAAATGCACAGGATTGATCAGGAAGTTCAAATCAGATGACTATTTAAATGCAGTCACAGAGAACCTAAACAACCCTACCAAGTTCTGGAAGCTAATCAAATCAGTGTCAGGTTCTAATGTATCCTCTGGCATTCCAGACCATTTAATGATGGATTCTAATGAAGTGAAGGATAAAGCCGATATTTTAGGGTTTTTTAACAAGCACATCATATCTGCTGGTTCAGTTGTTGATAATGGTGGGAACCAGGCCTCTAATGTAAGCTCTGTTACAGTCAACTATGATATAGGCCCTCATGTGAACCATTTTATCTTTGAGCCTGTTTCTTATAATGAGGTCCATAAAGCACTAAAGGCTATAGACAGTAAAAAGTCTGCAGGTCCAGACAACCTGGACCCCTACCTCTTAAAGATAGCAGCTGGTATTATTACTGAACCTGTGGCTCACATTTTCAACTTGAATCTCTTGACCAATTCCATACCCAGCATTTGGAAATCAACTTATGTCCTCCCACTGCTAACGGGTGGAGATCCCTCAGATGCTAATAACTATTGTCATATCTCTAAACTCCCTATCCTGGCCAAAGTCTATGAATCCCTAGGGAACTCACAGTTAAAAAACGTCTTCATTGAAAATAACATACTAAGCGAGGTTCAGTCTGGCTTTCGATCGGGGTATAGCACCACAACTGCAGCTATGGCAGTGGCAAATTACATCATTAATGCACTTGATAAAAAGCAACATTGTGCTGCTCTGTTTGTGGATTTATCAAAGGCCTTTGATTCAGTTGACCATGAATTGTTGCTAGCTAGACTCAGAAACATTGGTCTCAGTGAAGGGGCAGTAAATTGTTTTAGGAACTACCTTTCTGACAGAACACAATGTGTATATACTGACAATCACAAGTCTAGTTATCTTGAGATTAATAGAGGTGTGCCCCAGGGTTCCATTTTAGCTCCTGTGTTGTTCTCAATTTTTATTAATGATCTGGGAAATGGGATGCAACCAGCAAAGTTCCATCTATATGCAGATGATAAAGTAATATATTCATGTGCTCCTTCTCTGGTTCAGGCTGTTGAAGAGCTCCAGACTGCTTTTCAGTCACTGCCTCCCTTTATGGTCTCAAACTGGTCTTGAATGTAAAAAAAAAACTAAATTCATGACCTTTACCAGAGCTAGAACTCTGCCAGAGAACGTTAGCAGTATCACATCTGTCGGCTTATCCATTGAAAAAGTGTCATCATACAAATACCTAGGTATTTGGTTGGATGACAAGTTGTCCTTTAAAGTTCATGTGGATAATCTTGTGACAAAGCTTAAATTGAAATTGGGTTTTTATTTTCGTAATAAGGCTTGCTTCCCTCTTATGGCTAGAAAGAAGCTTGTTCAGGCCACTTTTCTCTATGTAATTGATTATGGTGACTTGTTGTATATGCATGCAGCCTCCTCTGTCTTACAGACCGGACCCTGTTTACCATGCATCCTTGTGCTTTATTACAAATGCCAAGTCACTCACTCATCATTGCACCTTGTACCAAATGGTAGGTTGGACCTCACTTTATATGCGTAAAACTCCCTCTTGACCTCACTTTATATCCCTTTGGGTAAACTCCCTCTTTACCTCTGTAGTTCGGTCTCCTTCACCACCAGCAGTTACCATACCCGGTTAGCTAGGTGGTTGCTACTTAAAGTCCCCAGGACATTCACAGTATTAGGCAAGACTGCCTTCTCTTCTTGTGCACCAGAGGCATGGAATAGTCTTCAACATGTTTCATCTAGATATGTTAGTGCCACTGAATGAATTTAAAATATAAAGTGTAAATGCTTTTTTTAGGCTGGATCATGTTGTTGTATTGTATTGTTGTATGTTTTCATTCTGTAATGTACTGATTGTTGCTGCCTTTTTGGCCAGGTCTCCCTTGAAAAAGAGACTCTGGGTCTCAATGGGCTTTTCCTGGTTAAATAAAGGTTAAATAAAAGATTAAAAAGTATTTCAGGCGTATAGTATATAAAACCCACCAGATTATGGTAAAACATATGATAGATTTGAGTAAATATCGTAGTAAAAGATTATGGTAAAACATCCACTCACAACTACTGTGTGAATTCCCCTTACACACCCCACACATAACACAGGTAACATCACTGTATACCTCATGGTCAAATTAGAATATGTCCAAATAGTGCATTTAACCATTGCAGCTGTCACAGAGGTCCCTGACGCCGATCTCGGTGCCCATGTAACTGCCACCGAAGGGGTGCTTATAAACGTTTAGAAATGCTTATGAATGCTTTATAATTGATCATAAAACCTCCAGGATGTTGTAGCGAGAGCTGTCACAGAAGTCCCTGACGCCGATCTCGGTGCCCATGTACCAGCCACTGAAGGGACAAGCAGTGAATTCCAGCCCCCCCACCTCTAGCAGCATGCTAGATACAGCAGGCAGACTGTACCACTTCAGATTCAGGTCCTTGAACCAATCATACCTGCAAGGACAAGGGAACAAAGACATTGATTCAAATTATTAGCATTCAAGGTATGGAGGAAAGATGGAGAATGTGACTTATAGCTTGACTTGTTGATTCAAATGAATAAGCTAGCATTATCAAGGTATGTAGAGATGGTTAAGAGGATATATTATACATAGCTTGAACTGTAGCTGACTGCTGCTGTTATTTACATTCTGAATCAATGTAAAAGCGCACATTCTTATCTTGGTGAAAAGCCATTGGAAGAGACTAGTGACAAGCTTATATTCTGACATTGACATTTGTATAGACGTCATGGAAAGAAAACACCGTTTGTAGGTTCAAAGAAATTAAGGATTTCTCCAAGAGATGTTAGATGTTAGAATTCTTCTGTGATGACATATCTGCCCACTGTGAGGACATATCATCCCACTGTGATGACATACCTGCCCACTGTGATGACATATCTGCTCACTGTGATGTCATATCTGCCCACTGTGAGGACATATCATCCCACTGTGATGACATATCTGCCCACTGTGAGGACATATCATCCCACTGTGATGACATATCTGCCCCCTGTGATGACATATCTGCCCACTGTGATGACATATCTGCCCACTGTGAGGACATATCATCCCACTGTGATGACATACCTGCCCACTGTGATGACATATCTGCTCACTGTGATGTCATATCTGCCCACTGTGAGGACATATCATCCCACTGTGATGACATATCTGCCCACTGTGAGGACATATCATCCCACTGTGATGACATATCTGCCCCCTGTGATGACATATCTGCCCACTGTGATGACATATCTGCCCACTGTGAGGACATATCTGCCCACTGTGAGGACATATCATCCCACTGTGATGACATATCTGCCCACTGTGAGGACATATCTGCCCACTGTGATGACATATCTGCTCACTGTGATGTCATATCTGCCCACTGTGATGTCATATCTGCCCACTGTGATGACATATCTGCTCACTATGATGACATATCTGCCCACTGTGATGACATATCTGCCCACTGTGATGACATTTTATGCCCACTGTGATGACAAATCTGCCCACTGTGATGACAAATCATCCCACTGTGATGACATATCAGCCCACTGTGATGACATATCTGCTCACTGTGATGTCATATCTGCCCACTGTGATGTCATATCTGCCCACTGTGATGACATGGTGTGAATTGTTTTACACTATAGAGGAGTAGACATCCAAGAAGCACAGGAGCGCAGACAAAATTAACATTATCCCATTATCACAGCACAAACACTTGCAAGCGATTCAGAGGCCCCGAAATGACTGGTCCTACATCCAAAAAAGGCTCTGCGTGGCCTCTGGGGGCCAGCTACCAATCTGTTTGGCCGCAGTAGCATAGATTCATCATAGCTTCATGTAATGATGAGACGCAGGTGGTGACAGACAGGAGCCAAACTGGCAGCAGAGAAGAGCTGAGGCTAACTGAACTGATGCAGGGGTGGGTTGGGAGGGACGGGGGGTTTGAGAAGAGAGCCAGGTGGATGGTTCTCGGGGCTTGGTTGGCAGAGGATGTCATGTGCCCGGGATGAAACTCCCTCTGTGCCTAAAGTGTGAGGTGTGATTGTATCTGTGTGAAAACATGGCTCGTACATTGCTTCAGTCTAAGTGGTTTGCTAGTGTGGCAATTGGAACACACCCATACCCAGCCTCTGTTAGTGTGTGTTGTCTCACTCACTTGGGGTGTGTGTGTGTGTGTGTGTGTGTGTGTGTGTGTGTGTGTGTGTGTGTGTGTGTGTGTGTGTGTGTGTGTGTGTGTGTGTGTGTATGTGTGTGTGTGTGTTGTCTCACTTGGGGTGTGTGTGTGTGTGTGTGTGTGTGTGTGTGTGTGTGTGTGTGTGTGTGTGTGTGTGTGTGTGTGTGTGTGTGTGTGTGTGTGTGTGTGTGTGTGTGTGTGTGTGTGTGTGTGTGTGTGTGCATGTGTGTGTGTGTGTTGTCTCACTTGGGGTGTGTGTGTGTGTGTGTGTGTGTGTGTGTGTGTGTGTGTGTGTGTGTGTGTGTGTGTGTGTGTGTGTGTGTGTGTGTGTGTGTGTGTGTGTGTGTGTGTGTGTGTGTGTGTGTGTGTGTGTGTGTGTGCACTTGGGGTGTGTGTGTGTGTGTGTGTGTGTGTGTGTGTGTGTGTGTGTGTGTGTGTGTGTGTGTGTGTGTGTGTGTGTGTGTGTGTGTGTGTGTGTGTGTGTGTGTGTGTGTGTGTGTGTGTGTGTGTGTGGGTGTGTGGGTGAGTGTGTGTGTGCATGTGTGTGTGTGTGTGTGTGTGTTGTCTCACTCACTTGGGGTGTGTGATCTGCACCTCTAGAATGAGGTCTTGAGGGATCTCAAACAGCTCTGGGTCATTTCCGTTGGATTGCAGCAGGAGAGGCAGCACGTCGAAACGGCCCTTGGGAGGCTTCCAGCCCTGCTGGATACAGATCTAGAGACCCAAGCCAACACATTTCATTACATTTTAACATTGATTCACTCAAGTAGACTCATAAATCCTGTTTAGTGGTTTCCACTCCAGAATCTGTTTTGTCAGAGTTTTAGCCTTGCTCAGAGGCATGCTATATAAAGACATTGAACACTTTCAGGTTTTGTTATCTACTTCCGGACTTGTCTCCATGCTGTTGTGCTGTTTATTGCTGTTTGTTGTGCTTTTTGTTGTGTTGTTTGTTTTGCTGTTGTTTTGCTATTTGTTGTGCTGTTTTGTTGTGCTGTTTTGTTGTGGTGTTTTGTTGTTGCTGTTTTGTTGTTGCTGTTTGTTGTGCTGTTTGTTGTTATGTTTGTTATGCTGTTTGTTGTGCTGTTTGCTGTGCTGTTTGTTGTGCTGTTTGCTGTGCTGTTTCCTGTGCTGTTTGTTGTTATGTTTGTTATGCAGTTTGTTGTGCTGTTTGCTGTGCTGTTTGTTGTTATGTTTGTTATGCTGTTTGTTATGCTGTTTGTTGTGCTGTTTGTTGTGCTGTTTGTTGTGCTGTTTGCTGTGCTGTTTGTTGTGCTGTTTGTTGTTATGTTTGTTATGCTGTTTGTTGTGCTGTTTGCTGTGCTGTTTGTTGTGCTGTTTGCTGTGCTGTTTTGTTGTGCTGTTTTGTTGTTGCTGTTTGTTGTGCTGTTTGTTGTTATGTTTGTTATGCTGTTTGTTGTGCTGTTTGATGTGCTGTTTGTTGTGCTGTTTGCTGTGCTGTGCTGTTTGTTGTGCTGTTTGTTGTTATGTTTGTTATGCTGTTTGTTGTGCTGTTTGCTGTGCTGTTTGTTGTGCTGTTTTGTTGTTGCTGTTTGTTGTGCTGTTTGTTGTTATGTTTGTTGTGCTGTTTGTTGTTATGTTTGTTATGCTGTTTGTTGTGCTGTTTGTTGTTATGTTTGTTATGCTATTTGTTGTTCTCTTTTGTTGTGCTGTTTTGTTGTTGCTGTTTTGTTGTTGCTGTTTTGTTGTGCTGTTTTGTTGTTGCTGTTTTGTTGTGCTGTTTTGTTGTTGCTGTTTGTTGTTATGTTTGTTATGCTGTTGTGCTGTTTGTTGTTATGTTTGTTATGCTATTTGTTGTGCTGTTTGTTGTTATGTTTGTCATGCTATTTGTTGTGCTGTTTTGTTGTGCTGTTTTGTTGTTGCTGTTTGTTGTACTGTTTGTTGTTATGTTTGTTATGCTGTTTGCTGTGCTGTTTTGTTGTTGCTGTTTGTTGTTATGTTTGTTGTGCTGTTTCTTGCCATTTGTTGTGCTGTTTGTTGTACTGTTTGTTGTTATATTTGTTGTGCTGTTTGTTGTGCTGTTTGTTGCCATTTGTTGTGCTGTTTGTCGCTACTTGGCTATCTGCCAAACCGTTTGTTTTTTTCTTTTAATACATTGACCAACGACTTTGTTTGTTTTTTCCTCGCTCTACTTATTTCAATCAACTTTTTCACCCTGGAAGCTTTTTCTGGACATGGTTCTACTGGACCTTGACCAGCCAAAAAAGATAAGTAGTAACATTAACACTATGCCATCTAATTGCAGTTGCTGTACTCATAATATACAGGAGAACTATCACCTTCTGGTGAGGATAGCCGTGCTGCAAGCCCAGCTTCAGATGCAATCGTTAGGCAAGTGCAATTTAGGTTTAGGAAAGGATGAAACCGCGTCTGTGCCACCACGAAGTACAGATAGTAACGTTAGTATAAATCACCCCGCAGCCGGACAATTTTCTCAAGGCTTCTGGATAGAAATGCTGTTGCCATGCTCAACCGGTGTCGCTCATTCAGCCGACAGAAACGTTCAACCGGTTCTCCCCATTAAACAACGAGTCTGAGTCAGAGGCCGAGCCTTCTCGGGTCTCTCCTTCACCCATTACGGGGTCTGAGCCATCATTAGGTCAGACAAATTGAAAACCCTAGTCATTTACGACTCCATTACCCCAATATTAGACCTAAAAAGAATCATCCAGCGATCATACACTGTTTACCAGGGGGAAGGGCTACTGACGTAAAGGCTAATCTGAAGATGGTGTTGGCTGAGGCTACTGGTGAGTGTAGAGAGTATAGGGATATTGTTATCCACGTCGGCACCAACGATGTTAGGATGAAACAGTCAGAGGTCACCAAGCCCAACATAGCTTCAGCGTGTAAATCAGCTAGAAAGATGTGTCAGCATCGAGTAATTGTCTCTGGGCCCCTCCCAGTTAGGGGGAGTGATGAGCTCTACAGCAGAGTCTCACAACTCAATCGCTGGTTGAAAACTGTTTTCTGCCACTCCCAAAATATAGAATATGTAGATAATTGGCCCTCTTTCTGGGACTCACCCACAAACAGGACCAAGCCTGGCCTGCTGAGGAGTGATGGACTCCATCCTAGCTGGAGGGGTGCTCTCATCTTATCTACGAACATAGACAGGGCTCTAACTCCTCTAGCTCCACAACGAAATAGGGTGGAGGCCAGGCAGCAGGCTGTTAGCCAGCCTGCCAGCTTAGTGGAGCCTGCCACTAGCACAGTCAGTGTAGTCAGCTCAGCTATCCCCATTGAGACCGTGTCTGTGCCTCGATCTAGGTTGGGCAAAACTAAACATGGCGGTGTTCGCCTTAGCAATCTCACTGGAATAAAGACCTCCTCCATTCCTGTCATTATTGAAAGAGATATCTCACATCTCAAAATAGGGCTTCTAATGTTAGATCCCTCACTTCCAAGGCAGTCATAGTCAATGAACTAATCACTGATCATAATCTTGCTGTGATTGGCCTGACTGAACCATGGTTTAAGCCTGATGGATTTACTGTGTTAAATGAGGCCTCTTATCCTGGTTACACTAGTGACCATAACCCTGCGCATCCCGCAAAGGCAGAGGTGTTGCTAACATTTATGACAGCAAATTTCAATTTACAAAAACGACTGTTTTTCGTATTTTGAGCTTCTAGTCATGAAATCTATGCAGCCTACTGAATCACATTTTATAGCTACTGTTTACAGGCCTCCTGGGCCGTATACAGCGTTCCTCACTGAGTTTCCGGGATTCCTAAAGGACCTTGTAGTCAAGGCAGATAATATTCACAGTTTTGGTGACTTTAATATTCACATGGAAAAGTCCACAGTCCCACTCCAAAGGGCTTTAGTAGCCATCATCTACTCATTGGGTTTTGTCCAACATGTCTCCGGACCTACTCATTGCCACAGTCATAACCCTGGATCTAGTTTTGTCCCATGGAATAAATATTGTGGATCTAAATATTTTTCCTCATAATCCTGGACTATCGGACCACCATCTTATTACATTTGCAATCGCAACAAATAATCTGCTCAGACCCCAACCAAGGATCATCAAAAGCCGTGCTATAAATTCTCAGACAACCCTAAGATTCCTAGATGCCCTTCCAGACTCCCTCCACCTACCTAAGGACGTTGGAGTACAAAAATCGTTTAACCACCTAACTGAGGATCTAAATTTAACCTTGGGTAATACCCTAGATGAAGTCGCACCCCTAAAAACAAAAACCATTTGTCATAAGAAATTTGCTCCCTGGTAAACAGAAAATACCCGAGCCCTGAAGCAAGCTTCCAGAAAATTGTAACAGAAATGGCTCTCCACCAAACTGGAAGTCTTCCGACGAGCATGGAAAGACAGTACCTTGCAGTATCGAAGAGCCCTCACTGCTGCTCGATCATCCTATTTTTCCAACCTAACTGAGGAGAATAAGAACAATCCAAAATGTATTTTTGATACTGTCGCAAAGCTAACTAAAAAGCAGCATTCAACAAGAGAGGATAGCGTTTACTTTAGCAGTGATAAAGTCATGAGTGTCTTCGATGAAAAGATCATGATCATTAGAAAGCAAATGACGGACTCCTCTTTGTATCTGCATTCCTCCACAGCTCAGTTGTCCTGAGTCTGCCAGGACCTAGGATCAATGGAGAAATTCAAGTGTTTTAATCCTGTATCTCTTGACACATTCATGAAAATAGTCATGGCCTCTAAATCTTCAAGCTGCATACTGGACCCTATTCCAACTAAACTACTGAAAGAGCTACTTCCTGTGCTTGGTCCTCCTATGTTGACCATAATACATTTTATTTATTTATTTATTTATTTAACCTTTATTTAACCAGGTAGGCAAGTTGAGAACAAGTTCTCATTTACAATTGCGACCTGGCCAAGATAAAGCAAAGCAGTTCGACACATACAACAACACAGAGTTACACATGGAGTAAAACAATCATACAGTCAATAATACAGTAGAAAAATAAGTCTATATACAATGTGAGCAAGTGAGGTGAGATAAGGGAGGTGAAAGCAAAAAAAAGGCCATGGTGGCAAAGTAAATACAATATAGCAAGTAAAACACTGGAATGGTTGATTTGCAGTAGAAGAATGTGCAAAGTAGAGATAGAAATAATGGGGTGCAAAGGAGCAAAATAAATAAATAAATAAATACAGTAGGGAAAGAGGTAGTTGTTTGGGCTAAATTATAGATGGGCTATGTACAGGTGCAGTAATCTGTGAGCTGCTCTGACAGCTGGTGCTTAAAGCTAGTGAGGGAGATAAGTGTTTCCAGTTTCAGAGATTTTCGTAGTTCGTTCCAGTCATTGGCAGCAGAGAACTGGAAGGAGAGGCGGCCAAAGGAAGAATTGGTTTTGGGGGTGACCAGAGAGATATACCTGAAGCGCGTGCTACAGGTGGGTGCTGCTATGGTGACCAGCGAGCTGAGATAAGGGGGGACTTTACCTAGCAGGGTCTTGTAGATGACCTGGAGCCAGTGGGTTTGGCGACGAGTATGAAGCGAGGGCCAGCCAACGAGAGCGTACAGGTCGCAGTGGTGGGTAGTATATGGGGCTTTGGTGACAAAACGGATGGCACTGTGATAGACTGCATCCAATTTATTGAGTAGGGTATTGGAGGCTATTTTGTAAATGACATCACTGAAGTCGAGGATTGGTAGGATGGTCAGTTTTACAAGGGTATGTTTGGCAGCATGAGTGAAGGATGCTTTGTTGCGAAATAGGAAGCCAATTCTAGATTTAACTTTGGATTGGAGATGTTTGATGTGAGTCTGGAAGGAGAGTTTACAGTCTAACCAGACACCTAGGTATTTGTAGTTGTCCACATATTCTAAGTCAGAGCCGTCCAGAGTAGTGATGTTGGACAGGCGGGCAGGTGCAGGCAGCGATCGGTTGAAGAGCATGCATTTAGTTTTACTTGTATTTAAGAGCAATTGGAGGCCACGGAAGGAGAGTTGTATGGCATTGAAGCTCGCCTGGAGGGTTGTTAAGACAGTGTCCAAAGAAGGGCCAGAAGTATACAGAATGGTGTCGTCTGCGTAGAGGTGGATCAGAGACTCACCAGCAGCAAGAGCGACATCATTGATATATACAGAGAAGAGAGTCGGTCCAAGAATTGAACCCTGTGGCACCCCCATAGAGACTACCAGAGGCCTGGACAACAGACCCTCCGATTTGACACACTGAACTCTATCAGAGAAGTAGTTGGTGAACCAGGCGAGGCAATCATTTGAGAAACCAAGGCTGTCGAGTCTGCCGATGAGGATGTGGTGATTGACAGAGTCGAAAGCCTTGGCCAGGTCAATGAATACGGCTGCACAGTATTGTTTCTTATCGATGGCGGTTAAGATAAATGGCTCCCTATCCACCAGATGGCAGTAATAAAAATGTCAGTAATAAAGCTTCTCTTGAAAAAACCAAACCTTGACCTGTAAAATGTAAAAAAACTATTGGCCTATATCGAATCTCCCATTCCTCTCAAAATGTTTAGAAAAAGCTGTTGCGCAGGAAATCACTGCCTATCCTAAAGACAAATAATGTATATGAAACGCTTCAGTCTGGTTTTAGACCCCATCATAGCACTGAGACTGCACTCGTGAAGGTGGTAAATTACCTCATAATGGTGTCAGACCAAGGCTCTGCATCTGTCCCTGTTCTCCTAGACCTTAGTGCTGCTTTTGACACCATCGATTACCACATTCTTTTGGAGAGATTAGAAACCCTAATTGGTCCACATGGACAAGTTCTTGCCTGGGTTAGATCTTATCTGTCGGAAAGATATCAATTTGTCTCTCTGGATGGTTTGTCCTCTGACAAATCAATTTTAAGTTTCGTCGTTCCTCAAGGTTCCGTTTTAGGACCACTATAGTTTTCACTATATATCCTAATTTGGAAACGCAATGTCAACTTTCACTGCTATGTGGATGACACACAGCTGTACATTTCGATGAAACATGGTGAAGCCACAAAATTGACTAGCCTGGAAGCCTGTGTTTCAGACATAAGGAAGCGGATTGAGGCAAATGTTTACTTTTAAACTCGGACAAAACAAAGATGCTAGTTCTAGGTCCCAAGAAACAAAGAGATCTGTTGTTGGATCTGACAATTAATCTTGATGGTTGAACAGTCGTCTCAAATAAAACTG
Source organism: Salvelinus alpinus (assembly GCF_045679555.1). NCBI lineage: Eukaryota > Metazoa > Chordata > Actinopteri > Salmoniformes > Salmonidae > Salvelinus > Salvelinus alpinus. The sequence continues at coordinate 11,403,416 of NC_092104.1, read as the reverse complement.
TGAAGGATCTCGCTGTTACTCTGGACCCTGATCTCTCTTTTGACGAACATATCAAGAATATTTCAAGGACAGCTTTTTTCCATCTTCGTAACATTGCAAAAATCAGAAACTTTTCGTCCAAATTGATGAAGAAAAACAAATCAATGCTTTTGTCACTTCTAGATTAGACTACTGCAATGCTCTACTCTCTGACTACCCAGATAAAGCACTAAATAAACTTCAGTTAGTGCTAAACACAGCTGCTAGAATCCTGACTAGAACCCAACATTTTTATCATATTACTCCAGTGCTAGCCTCTCTACATTGGCTTCCTGTTAAGGCTATGGCTGATTTCTGCTAACCTACAGGTTTTACTGATAACCTACAAAGCATTACATGGGCTTGCTCCTACCTATCTCTCCGATTTGGTCCTGCCGTACATACCTACACGTACATTACGGTCTCAAGATGCAGACCTCCAGCTGGAGGCAGGGATTTCTCTTATAGAGCTCCATGTTTATGGAATGGTCTGCCTATCCATGTGAGAGACGTAGACTCGGTCTCGACTTTAAGTCATTACTGAAGACTCATCTCTTCAGTAGGTCCTATGTTTGAGTGTAGGTTGGCCCAGGGGTGTGTAGTCAGCCCCTTATTACGGGGGCTGAGTCATTGGCTTACTGGTGCTCTTCCATGCTGTCCCTAGGAGGGGTGCGTCACTTGAGTGGGTTGAATCACATACGTGCTCTTCCTGTCCAGTTTTGCGCCCCCTCGGGCTTGTGCGGTGGAGGAGATCTTCATAGGCTATATTCAGCCTTGTCTCAGGGTCGTAAGCTGGTGGTCTGTTGATATACCTCTAGTGTTGTGGGGGCTGTGCTTTGGCAAAGTGGGTAGGGTTATATCCTGCCTGGTTGGCCCTGTCCAGGGGTATCGTCAACCCAGCCGTCTCCGTCTCCAGTATCTATACTGCAATAGTCTATGTGCTGGGGGGCTAGGATCAGTCTGTTATATCTGATGTAATTCTCCTGTCTATCCTGATGACCCTGACCTGTTCACTGGACATGCTACCTTGTCCCGGACCTGCTGTTTTTGACTCTCTCTCTCTCTCTCTCTCTCTCTCTCTCTCTCTCTCTCTCTCTCTCTCTCTCTCTCTCTCTCTCTCTCTCTCTCTCTCTCTCTCTTCCCCTTTCTCTCAACCGCACCTGCTGTCTCGACCTCTGAATGCTCGGCTATGAAAAGCCAACTGACATTTACTCCTGAGGTACTAATCTGTTGCACCCTCTACAACCACTGATTATTATTTAACTCTGCTGGTCATCTATGAACGTTTGAACATCTTGAAGGACAATCTGGCCTTAAATGGTCATGTACTCTTATAATCTCCACCCGGCACAGCCAGAAGAGGACTGGCCACCCCTCAGAGCCTGGTTCCTCTCTAGGTTTCTTCCTAGGTTCCTGCCTTTCTAGGGAGTCTTTCCTAGCCACTGTGCTTCTACATTTGCATTGCTTACTGTTTGGGGTTTTAGGCTGGGTTTCTGTATAGCACTTTGTGACATCTGCTGATCTAAAAACAGCTTTATAAATACATTTGATTGATTGATTCATACTGTAAGTGGTTCAGTGGGTTGAAGCTAACAAGACAAAGTTTGTGGTTTTATATCCCATGAGGGATACATATTCCATGCTCTTACGATCTATAATTCACTTTGAATAACCGTGACCACAATGTAATTTAACTGTACCTCAGTGAATTCCACGTTGGCTGGGTCTCCCAGAATCTGACCGTCAGGTTGCTTGTAACCGGCATAGCGAATCAGCTGTGTGTTCCACACCCGGAAGTCATGCTTGCCATCTGTCCTCTGAGGAAATATGGTAATGGCAGATCTGGAAAAAAATTGAAATGACCAGGTGTGAAAGTAGATTTAATTTCTTCCCTTGGTTCTATGTTCAGCCTCCTTGGGCCTGAACATAGAATTACATAAAGCAGAGGTGTGGACTCGAGTCACATGACTTGGACTCGAGTCAGACTCGAGCCACAAATATGATGACTTGCAACTCGACTTTAACTTTAACACGAATGACTCGTGACTTAACTTGGACTTGAGCCTTTTAACTTGACCTGACTTGATACCCTCCCCAAGCCCAAATATTATAAATGATGCTATTAAAAAAAGTGTGCAGCGCACCAACTCTTCATTTAACGGATTACAGTTTGAATCGGACAGCAGCCAATCAAATTGTGCCAGCTGAGAAACAGTTGTGTGTGGCAGTGCAGAGGAACGTCTGCGGGTGAATTCAGATGGAGCCTTTGGAAAGATGATACCCTAAATGACTATTTTTGTATATAAAGACGAAGCTGTATCAACAAAAAACGAATTGCAACTTACAAAACATGCGGGAAGAAAATTACAGATGGAGGCGCAACAATTTCCAACTTTGTTCGAACTTTGAAGCTGCACAAAGAACGGTAAGTCGTGGCTAATATAGCCGACAGCTACAGTGGGGAGAACAAGTATTTGATACACTGCCGATTTTGCAGGTTTTCCTACTTACAAAGCATGTAGAGGTCTGTAATTTTTATCATAGGTACACTTCAACTATGAGAGACGGAATCTAAAACAAAAATCCAGAAAATCACATTGTATGATTTTTAAGTAATTAATTTGCATTTTATTGCATGACATAAGTATTTGATACATCAGAAAAGCAGAACTTAATATTTGGTACAGAAACCTTTGTTTGCAATTACAGAGATCATACGTTTCCTGTAGTTCTTGACTAGGTTTGCACACACTGCAGCAGGGATTTTGGCCCACTCCTCCCTACAGATCTTCTCCAGATCCTTCAGGTTTCGGGGCTGTCGCTGGGCAATACGGACTTTCAGCTCCCTCCAAAGATTTTCTATTGGGTTCAGGTCTGGAGACTGGCTAGGCCACTCCAGGACCTTGAGATGCTTCTTACGGAGCCACTCCTTAGTTGCCATGGCTGTGTGCTTCATGTCGTTGTCATGCTGGAAGACCCAGCCACGACCCATCTTCAATGCTCTTACTGAGGGAAGGAGGTTGTTGGCCAAGATCTCGCGATACATGGCCCCATCCATCCTCCCCTCAATACGGTGCAGTCGTCCTGTCCCCTTTGCAGAAAAGCATCCCCAAAGAATGATGTTTCCACCTCCATGCTTCACGGTTGGGATGGTGTTCTTGGGGTTGTACTCATACTTCTTCTTCCTCCAAACACGGCGAGTGGAGTTAGACCAAAAAGCTCTATTTTTGTCTCATCAGACCACATGACCTTCTCCCATTCCTCCTCTGGATCATCCAGATGGTCATTGGCAAACTTCAGACAGGCCTGGACATGCACTGGCTTAAGCAGGGGGACCTTGCGTGCGCTGCAGGATTTTAATCCATGACGGCGTAGTGTGTTACTAATGGTTTTCTTTGAGACTGTGGTCCCAGCTCTCTTCAGGTCATTGACCAGGTCCTGCCGTGTAGTTCTGGGCTGATCCCTCACCTTCCTCATGATCATTGATGCCCCACGAGGTGAAATCTTGCATGGAGCCCCAGACCGAGGGTGATTGACCGTCATCTTGAACTTCTTCCATTTTCTAATAATTGCGCCAACAGTTGTTTCCTTCTCACCAAGCTGCTTGCCTATTGTCCTGTAGCCCATCCCAGCCTTGTGCAGGTCTACAATTTTATCCCTGATGTCCTTACACAGCTCTCTGGTCTTGGCCATTGTGGAGAGGTTGGAATCTGTTTGATTGAGTGTGTGGACAGGTGTCTTTTATACAGGTAACGAGTTCAAACAGGTGCAGTTAATACAGGTAATGAGTGGAGAACAGGAGGGCTTCTTAAAGAAAAACTAACAGGTCTGTGAGAGCCGGAATTCTTACTGGTTGGTAGGTGATCAAATACTTATGTCATGCAATAAAATGCAAATGAATTATTTAAAAATCATACAATGTGATTTTCTGGATTTTTGTTTTAGATTCCGTCTCTCACAGTTGAAGTGTACCTATGATAAAAATTACAGACCTCTACATGCTTTGTAAGTAGGAAAACCTGCAAAATCGGCAGTGTATCAAATACTTGTTCTCCCCACTGTATATATTTTATTACTTTACTAGTGTATCATGTAGGCTAGGATAACGTTAACTCAATGAGCCTCCACACAGTCAGTCAGTGCGGGAACGTGATCATTGAACCCAAGATTGAGCTACAACTGGCTAGGGAGTTGGTAGCCTAAATCCTGCCTGATGTTCCTAAAACAAGGTTGGGCGATTGTGTACAAGCCTACATCGCCTGACTGCGCCCCATAGCGATCCTCGATAGTCGATAACTATTTGGGGGGGGGTTTCTCATGGCTACCCATGTATTTCCATGGAAATATAACGTTTATTTGGAAAGTAATAAATATATTTTTAAAAGCATTCATGATTTGTGTAAATGTAATATACTAACTATTACTCCTGTTAAAAATATGAAATGGTATTACATTTGGTGTAGAGCACATTATGACTTGTTTAGGACTCGAAACTCAAAGTTTAGGACTTGAGACTTGACTTGATACTTGACGGTCTTGACTTGAGACTTGACTCAGACTAGCCTGTCTTGACTTGGGACTTGACTTGGGACTTGACTTGAGACTTGAGTGCTAAGACTTGAGACTTACTTGTGACTTGTAAAACAATGACTCGGTCCCACCTCTGACATATAGTATCCCTATTCATTGAATAGGATCTCTGTGGGTCTAAAAGTAAATATTTGTCGCTTTTGAAATGTATCCTTTTAACGTGGCATTAACATAAGCAGTCTGTCACGTTCCTGACCTTATTTCCTTGGTTTAGTCTTTGTTTAGTTGGTCAGGACGTGAGCTGGGTGGGTGTAGTCTATGTTTTGTGTTTCTATGTTGGGTTTGTTGTTTGGCCTAATATGGTTCTCAATCAGAGGCAGGTGTTTTGCATTGTCTCTGATTGGGAACCATATTAAGGTAGCCTGTTTGCACTGTTGGTTTGTGGGTGATTGTTTCCTGTCTTTGTGTTCTGCACCAGATAGGTCTGTTTTCGGTTTTCACATTTATTGTTTTGTTGCTTGTAGTGTTCACGTTATTATCTTTATTAAATCATGTTGAACACTAGCCGCGCTGAGTTTTGGTCCTCTCCTTCATCCCAGGAAGAAAACCGCTACACAGTCATGATGTTTTCATCTGATTGTCAAACAATCACTTTAAAAGGTTCCAGTTGGCCTGGCAAGCTGCAAACGTTCGTCGACTAAAGCGTCCATACAGTGCACTGTGCACCCGTCATTTGAAGAATGTAAAGAGACATCGCCAACAAAACCCTAAGAAGTGTAATGAATGACATCCGGTGATTGTCCTTCATTGGGCCTACATCTCATTAGGCCTAACCTGAATTGTGTCCACTGTCCGCGCTCATCTTGGTCTCCACCTCTCGTCTCTGCCTTCGCAAAATTTCACTGTTATTGTCAAACCACCCCTCATTTTTGGAGCGCATTCCACACGCTTTCAAGTCCATTTGCTCCGTTTTAATTAGGGTGACATGCGTACTGATAGATAATAGTGTAGTAGCCTACAGTAGTAATTATTGTGATAGGCTCATGTTGAACCAATACGGCATAACCCCACTATTTATTATTATTTATTGAACCTTTATTTAATTAGGCAAGTCAGTTAAGAACAAATTCTTATTTACAATGACGGCCAACCCGGACGACGCTGGGCCGCCCTATTTTGTCGATACTCTGCTTACTTTCACCCCTGGAAAAAAAGCCACCCTCCCCCAGAGAGATAGCGAGAGAGCGCGAGCGCGAGAGAGATTTGAATGACGGGCGTATAAAGACTGAGTATCTATGGCGATGCAACAAATGAAAGTCTACTCACATAGTATCTAAAGGTTTAGCACAGTTTAACCCAGGGGGCTGTGGGATAAGGAAAGCTGGGAAGTCTGGCAGGGCTAAAGCTTGGTTACTTTGAGTCCGTCCCCGCTGAACCACTGCACCCATCCTGTTGGGTTATGCTAAAGCCATGACAGGGCAAACGTGTTGATTCTGTCTGTAAATCTCTGACGCCCAGTGGAATAGTGAGAGGAGAGCAGCTGGTATGATCTGGGGCAGTGGGTTAGATACAGCATCTGGGCACCAGTCTCTCTACTACGATCTGTTTACAGACCAGAAACTGGTGGTTATGTGCGGCTCAGTTGTTAAGAGTATGGTGCTGGTAATTTACATTTACATTTAAGTCATTTAGCAGACGCTCTTATCCAGAGCGACTTACAAGTTGGAATGATAAGTTCCATGGTCAATACAAGCCCCCAAAATGTTAAGGGAATAGACAATATTTTTGGAGGCTGAATCAGAAGCAGTCTGCAGATCAGCAAAGGATGTGATTTAGCCAACTCCATACTCATTTGATGTCATGCTATACAAAAACCTGACATAGGACATGGCTAAATCACAAAGTGATCTGCTATCAGGCTTCTGCTACATGCTGACAGTGGCTGAATATTTTTTTATTTATGACATCAAGGACTATCAGCTGTCTTTGGGAATGTGAGGTGACTTTAACTCCGTGCAGGGATGAGTCAGACTGATACAATTTGCCATTCATTCATTTGGGAGTAAAGACGTGGTTTGATTAGGCAGAGCTGTATTGGACTGATAAAGGACTGAGTCTAGCTGTGAGAAAAGTCTAGCAGACTAGAGAGATGCAGCTGAAGAGACAGACAGACAGACACAGACAGACAGACAGACAGACAGACAGACAGACAGACAGACAGACAGACAGACAGACAGACAGACAGACAGACAGACAGAGAACAGAGAGAAAGAGTGGAATAGTGAGAGATCTAGAGGGAGAGATGGAGAGAGGGAGAGATGAAGAGAAGGAGAGAGAGGGAGAGAGGGAGAGATGGAGAGGGAGAGAGGGAAAGAGGGAGAGATGAGGAGAAGGAGAGAGAGGGAGAGAGGGAGAGATGGAGAGGGATAGAGGGAAAGAGGGAGAGATGAAGAGAAGGAGAGATAGGGAGAGATGGAGAGAGGGAGAGATGGAAATAGGGAGAGATGAAGGGAGGGAGAGATGGAAAGAGGGAGAGATGGAGAGAAGGAGAGAGAGGGAGAGATGAAGAGAAGGAGAGAGAGGGAGAGATGAAGAAAGGGAGAGATGGAGAGGGAGAGATGGAAAGAGGGAGAGATGGAAAGAGGGAGAGAGGGAAAGAGGGAGAGATGAAGAGAGGGAGAGATGAAGAGAAGGAGAGAGAGGGAGAGATGAAGAGAGGGAGAGATGGAGAGGGAGAGAGGGAGAGAGGGAAAGATGGAAAGAGGGAGAGATGAAGAGACGGAGAGAGAGGGAGAGATGAAGAGAGGGAAAGATGGAAAGAGGGAGAGATGAAGAGAAGGAGAGAGAGGGAGAGATGAAGACAGGGAGAGATGGAAAGAGGGAGAGATGGAGAGGGAAAGAGGGAGAGAGGGAAAAAGGGAGAGATGAAGAGAAGGAGAGAGAGGGAAAGAGGGAGAGATGAAGAGAGGGAGAGATGAAGAGAGGGAGAGATGGAAAGAGGGAGAGATGGAGAGGGAGAGATGGAAAGAGGGAGAGATGAAGAGAAGGAGAGAGAGGGAAAGAGGGAGAGATGAAGAGAGGGAGAGATGAAGAGAGGGAGAGGTGGAGAGATGGAGAGGGAGAGGAAGAGATGGAGAGGGAGAGGAAGAGATGGAGAGGGAGAGATGGAGAGGGAGAGATGGAGAGGAAGAGATGGATAGGGAGAGGAAGAGGTTGAGAGGAAGAGAGGGAGAGGTGAAGAGGAAGAGATGGAGAGGGAGAGAGGGAGAGGTGGAGAGGAAGAGATGGAGAGGGAGAGATGGAGAGGGAGAGGAAGAGATGGAGAGTGAAGAAGGGAGAGATGGAGAGATGGAGAGGGAGAGATGGAGAGGGAGAGATGGAGAGGGAGATGAAGAGATGGAGAGGAAGAGGTGGAGAGGAAGAGAGGGAGAGGTGAAGAGGAAGAGATGGAGAGGGAGAGATGGAGAGGAAGAGATGGAGAGGGAGAGGAAGAGAGGGAGAGAAGGAGAGGAAGAGGTGGAGAGGAAGAGAGGGAGAGGTGAAGAGGAAGAGATGGAGAGGGAGAGAGGGAGAGGTGGAGAGGAAGAGATGGAGAGGGAGAGATGGAGAGGAAGAGAGGGAGAGGTGGAGAGGGAGAGATGGAGAGGGAGAGGTGGAGAGGAAGAGATGGAGAGGGAGAGGTGGAGAGGAAGAGAGGGAGAGGTGAAGAGGAAGAGGAAGAGATGGAGAGGAAGAGATGGAGAGGGAGAGGTGGAGAGGAAGAGATGGAGAGGGAGAGTGAGAGATGAAGAGATTAACTGAGGTTCAAGGTGACAGAAAAATAAACGCAGGGAGGGAAATAGAAAACAGAGAGATCCAGATGGAGAAACTGAACTAAAGGGAAGTGAGTGACAGACCAGCAGAACATAGAGAGGAGAGGAGACAGAAAAGAGACAGAAAGACAACACTGAGAAAAGGGACAGGGAAACGAACAAACACGATTTGAGAAAATTAACTGCAATTTTTAAAGGAACAGGTTGGCTTTCTTTTAGTTAGCTAGCTCTTTTTTATTTGTCTAAATTTGCACTACCAACTCACCTCAGGTTTCCTTTGTTAGTGGCATACTTGATGTGGTTGCAGATGTAATTGTACATTCCGTGAGCCGTTGTGCAGTCCCTGGCATCGAATACCTGTTATAAAAACATTTATTCAAAGAATGTTACTCAAACATTTTCAACGCTACCACAGTTTTATTGAGTGCAATCTTTCATCCTGAAGTTCTTCGTCACGTCACCACTCATAAAACAACTCAAAATCAACACATATTTAAGAATCCAAGGACCTCAGCAAAAGCATGTTGTCATTTCTTATTAACGCTATATGGTCAGGCAAATAAATGAAAGCGGCATCACTCTATTTTCCATTACAGTGTGATTTGTTTCACCTTAGATATCACTTCTTTCATCCTCAGCCTATATTTGATCGTTTTACTCCTAACATTGGGGATGTCTGCCCTGCCTCCATTAGGGTGTATATAGACATAAAAGCCAATATTAAATGGTGGAATACATCACTCTGCAATGCATTTATTTATTTTTCAAAGTTGACCTTTCCTTCTGTTCAGTGCTTTACCCGATAGGTGCAAATTAGTCACATGTATTGACATATTACACAGATCATGACGAGAGGCGGGGAGAGTGTTATGTACCTCCATTCCAGTTGATTTTAGACGTTTCTTCATAACTGGTGGCATATTGGCTTAGGTAGATTGGATTTTAACATTGAGCATTGAGTTTCTGATCTGTAGTTTGGACAAAATCAAATCGAATTGTATTGGTCTCGTACACATATTTTGCAGATGTTATCGCAGGTGTAGCGAAATGTTCCTAGCTCTAACTACAGTATACCTTACAATACAAAACAATACACACACATTTAAAAAATAATAATAATAATAAAGAAATTAAGAAATATCAGAATGAGCAATGTCAGAGTACGGAATATAAATATATAAATATATATATCTACATATATATATATATATATATATATATATATATATATATATATACCGCTTACAGTATTGTTACTGACCTGTAGTTTGGACCACTGGATGCGTCCTACACAGCGGGAAGCGTTCCTCCAGGCGTGCTTGGCTCCGTAGATCAGCTCTGTGTCCTTCAGCTGGTACGTTCCAGAACCCTCTATCTCCTTCATCGCCTCCTCCAGCCGGTCAAGGTGGGCCTTCGAGCCAAACCTGTTACAGTATACACAGGCAGGAGGACAGAGCCAGGGGTAACACAAGGGTCATGTCAGAACAATTGCATTAGAGTACGTTTTGCATCAAAAAACATTCTCTAAACCTCTTTAGGCTATTCTTAGCTGCTGGGCTGCTCTGTCCCCTGGCCCCAGGGGTCCACCGTCCTGTGGATTGTCATTCTGGCCCTGGCCTAGTACACCCGAAGCCAGTAAAGAATGTTTCACAAAGTTCCTGAAGCGTGGGGGTGTGTTGGGTTGGGGCGCTGCAGGGCGGTGAACCCCTGGGGCTGGAGTGACCAAGCTATAGTATATTGTGTGCAAGTAAAAAGAGCTATACATTATTATTGTGAAATGAATTCTATGGAGGCTGTGCTCTTCCTTAATGTATAGGAATGTATATGTAGAGGTATGTGGGAGCCACAGGAGGCTGGTGGTACCTTAATTGGGTAGGACGGGCTCGTGGTAATGACTGGAGCGGAATCAGTAGAATGGTATCAAATACATTAAACACATGGTTTCCATGGTTTCCAGGTTTTTGATGCCATTCCATTGGCTCCGTTCCGGACATTATTATGAGCCGTTTCCAAACCGTTCACTCAATAAAATACATTTTATTTGTTATAAAAAAACAACATTGTGTGCACCCAGGTATGAGTGTCACAGAGAAAGAGGTACTTTAAAGTAACACATATTTAGAGTACTATTTACATCATATGTATATATGAGGACAAACAAATGACATTTGTACTACTGGTGGGGATGCTGGCAATGAGGGATGCAGGCAAGTACATCCAAAGGTATGTAAATATCTGAAGTATAAGGTCAGTGTTAGTGCAGCTCTCCTGCCTTTTGATGGAGGTGTAGTACTGGTCTATGAAGTCAGTAGCCAGCGGCAGCAGCTCTTCTTTGGTCCGAGACTCATCTGGCTTGCGGCTCCCCTGACTTGGTGTCATGATAGACCCGAAACACACACGCTCAGTGCAGATCGGCAACTGAAAGGCAACGTGGATGGCATCGCATCACACAAGGCTCTGATCACATGTAATTTCCTTGTAGAACAAAAGCCATTGAGGAATCACATGGCTTCCATCTATAGTAATCACAGTTCTGATCACACAGCACAGCCCCCAGGGGACTTCTGATCACACAGCACAGGGGACTTTCTGATCACAGGTGCATTCTCTCTTTCTCTCTCTCTCTGTCTCTCTCTCTATCTCTCTCTCTCTCTTGATATCATGGATAGTCAGTCCTTACATCCATGGTTCTGTCTATGAATTTGAGAGTGGTTACATTTCTCCAGCCCCATCCCTCAGCTCTTTGTTATTGCTTGAACTGCAGATTGCCCCTTTCAACAGATATGTCCAGAATGACTGCTAATGACTGAATTATTCATTGAGTCATAGTGGCAGCCTTAGAGAGAGAGAGAGAGAGAGAGAGAGAGAGAGAGAGAGAGAGAGAGAGAGAGAGAGAGAGAGAGAGAGAGAGAGAGAGAGAGAGAGAGAGAGAGAGAGAGAGAGAGAGAGAGAGAGAGAGAGAGAGAGAGAGAGAGAGAGAGAGAGAGAGAGAGAGAGAGAGAGAGAGAGAGAGAGAGAGAGAGAGAGAGAGAGAGAGAGAGAGAGAGAGAGAGAGAGAGAGAGAGAGAGAGAGAGAGAGAGAGAGAGAGAGAGAGCGCTTGGGGATTTATTATAAGCTAGAGAAAGGAAGCCCCAGGGGACCCATCGCTCAAGGCGTGACATTTCTGGTTTACAGAGAGAGAGACACTAAAGGAATTCTTTATTTAGTGTCTGAACATTCTTTAGCAGTCACTTCCTCTAAACAATGAAAAGGAAACATTTCTAAATGTAATGCAGCGAAAACAGCCAACTAACTATATCCAAATAGGATTTTAGTAACCACATGGTAGACCTGTTACAATACATCAATCATGAAGGATTTGACAAATATCCACTTTGTTATAACAAATGTGTTGAACGTGTGCCAATCCAGGGTCTTTCTTCTATCCCCCACAGCCAACGTTCCATTGACCTCTTTACCGCATCTATGCATTCGCCAAATTAGAGAGAAAGAGACAGAGAGAAAGAAAAAGGCAGAAAATGTTTGGCCGAGCACGAACACAGAGCGGAAATGTAACAGTAACTCAACAGCGCTGCCGCTAAAATGGGCAGTCTAGTCATGTTGGATGGTCCCGTGTGGCTCAGTTGGTAGAGCATGGCGCTTGCAACGCCAGGGTTGTGGGTTCATTCCCCACGGGGGGACCAGGATGAATATGTATGAACTTTCCAATTTGTAAGTCGCTCTGGATAAGAGCGTCTGCTAAATGACTTAAATGTAAATGTAAATGTGAACCACACACCCAATCACTCTGTCCAGCCACTCAAAAACTCTTCCCCCCTCTTCCCGTACTCAAACAACCTCATCCTCAGCGTGACGCTCGCTTAAGTCACAGAAGTAAACAAGACGTACAAAAACAGCCGCTGAGAATGACGAGGGGAGATAAGAAAGAGTGAGAGGGAGAGGGAGATAGAGAGGGACGCAGCGGGACAGAGAGAGAGAGAGAGGGAGAGGGAGATAGAGAGGGACGCAGCGGGACAGAGAGAGAGAGAGAGGGAGAGGGAGAGGGAGATAGAGAGGGACGCAGCGGGACAGAGAAAGAGAGAGAGAGAGCGAGAGACAGAGACAGAGACAGAAGAAAAGGATATAGACACAAACTACATGACCAAAAGTATGTGGACACCTGCTCGTCAAACATCTCATTCCAAAACAGACCATTATTCCTCTTCCACCAAACGTTTCAGTTGGCACTATGCATCGGGGCAGGTAGCGTTCTGCTGGCATCCACAAAGCCCAGATTCGTCTGTCGGACTACCAGATGGTGAAGCGTGATTTATCACTCCAGACAAAGCGTTTCCACTGTTCCAGAGTCCAATGGCGGCGAGCTTTACACCACTCTAGCCGATGCTTGGCATTGCCATGGTGATCTTAGGCTTGTGTGCGTCTGCTCGGCCTTGGAAACCCATTTCATGAAGCTCCTGACAAACAGTTATTGTGCTGACGTTGCTTCCAGAGGCAGTTTGGAACTCGGTAGTGAGTGTTGCAACCGAGGACAAACCATTTTTACGCACTACGCGCTTCAGCACTCGACGGTTTGGTTCTGTGAGCTTGTGTGGCCTACAATTTCGCGGCTGAGCTTTTTAGACGTTTCCACTTCATAATAGCAGCACTTTGACACCGTTAACCGGGGCAGCGCTAGCAGGGCAGAAATTTGACAAACTGACTTGTTGGAAAGGTGGCATCCTATGAATATGCCACGTTGAAAGTCACTGAGCTCTTCAGTAAGTCCATTCTAGTACCGAAGTTTGACTATAGAGATTGCATGGCTATGTGATCGATTTTATACAACTATCAGTAACGGGTGTCGCTGAAATAGCCGAATCCATTAATTTGACGGCGTGTCCACATACTTTTGTATATATAGTGTATATACAGTCATTCGGAAAGTATCCCTTCCCTTTATCCACATTTTGTTACGTTACAGCTTTATTCTAAAATGGATTAAAAAATGTAAATCCTCATTAATCTACACACAATACCCCAGGTTTTTACAATTGCTATGAGACTCAAAATTGAGCTCAGGTGAAATTCTGTTTCCATTGATAATCCTTGAGATGTTTCGGCAACTTGACCTGTCGTAAATTCAATTGATTGGACATTATTTGGAAAGGCATAAACCTGTCTATATAAGTCCCCACAGTTGACAGTGCATATCAGAGAAAAAAACTAGTCATGAGGTCGAAGGAATTGTCCGTAGAGCTCCGAGACAGGATTGTGTCGAGGCACAGATCTGGGGAAGGGTACCAAAACATTTCTGCAGCATTGAAGGTCCCCAAAAACACAGTGGCCTCCATCATTCTGAAATGGAAGAAGTTTGGAAGCACCAAGACTCTTTCTAGAGCTGGCCGCCCGACCAAACTGAGCAATCGGGGAGAAGGGCCTTGATCAGGGAGGTGACCAAGGACCCAATGGTCACTTTGACAGAGCTCCAGAGTTCCTCTGTGGAGATGGGACAACCTTCCATAAGGACAACAATCTCTGCAGCACTCCACCAATCAGTCCTTCATGGTAGAGTGGCCAGACAGAAGCCACTCCTCAGTAAAAGGCACATGACAGCCCGCTTGGAGTGCTGTGGGGATGTTTTTCAGCAGCAGGGACTGGGACACTGGATCGAGGGAAAGATGAACGGAGCAAAGTACAGAGAGATCCTTGATGAAAACCTGCTCCAGAGCGCTCAGGACCTCAGACTGGGGCGAAGGTTCACCTTCCAACAGGACAACGACCCTAAGCACACAGTCAAGACAACGCAGGAGTGGCTTTGGGACAAGTCTCTGAATGTACTTGAGTGGCTCAGCCAGAGCCCATCCAACCTGACAGAGCTTGAGAGGATCTGCAGAGAAGAATGGGAGAAATTCCCCAAATACAGGTGTGCCAAGCTTAGCGTCATACCCAAGCAGACTCAATGCTGTAATCGCTACCAAAGGTGCTTCAACAAATTACTGAGTAAAGGGTCTGAATACTTATGTAAATGTAATATTCAATTTTTTATTTTTTATAAATTAGATTACATTTCTAAAAACATGTTTTTGCTTTGTCATTATCGTGCATTGTGTTAAGATATCTGAGAGTTAAAAAGATTAAATACATTTTAGAATAAGTCTAACAAAATGTTTAAAAGTCAATGGGTCTGAATGCTTTCCGAAGATACAGTGAGCGCCTAAAGTATTGGGACAGTGACACATTTTTTGCTGTTTTGGCTCAGTAGTCCAGCACTTTGGATTTGAAATGATACAATAACTATCAATTTAAAGTGCAGACTGTCCATTTTCATTTGCGGGTATATTCATTCATCGAGTGAACCGTTTATAAATTACAGCACTTTTTGTACATAGAGACCCCATTTTAGGGGACCAAAAGTATTTGAACAAATTCACTTATATCTATATTCAAGTAGTTTTGACTTTTCAAATTTGCCGGATGCATTTGTGCATCTGTAACTTTCTCACTAATCATTATTCACGTTTCATTCAGGAATATCTGTAATCATGGTAGCATCCACATTAATGTAGAAGTGTTAAGAAAAATCATTTCTATTGGGCACAAAATAATCTGAAACATAACTTCAACACACATATAAGGGAATTTGTCCCAATACTTTTGGTCTATTAAAAAGGGGGACTATGTACCAAAAGTGCTGTAATTTCTTAACGATTAAATTAAAACGTCATTGTAATTGTATAATTTCAAATCCAAAGTGCTGGAGTCAAAACAACAACAAATGCGGCACTGTCCCAATAGTTTTTTGGAGCTCACTGTATGGAGAGAGAAAGAGAGGGAGAGGGAGAGAGAGAGAGAGAGAGAGAAGAGAGACACACAGAGAGACAGAGAGAGACAGAGAGAGAGACAGAGAGAGACAGACAGAGGGAGAGAGACAGAGAGATAGACAGAGAGAGAGACAGCGAGAGACAGAGACAGAGAGAGAGAGAGAGAGACAGAGAGAGACAGAGACAGGGAGAGATAGACAGAGAGAGAGACAGAGCGAGAGACAGAGAGAGACAGACAGAGGGAGAGAGACAGAGAGATAGACAGAGAGAGAGACAGAGAGAGACAGAGACAGAGAGAGAGAGAGATAGACAGAGAGAGACAGAGACAGGGAGAGATAGACAGAGAGAGAGACAGAGCGAGAGACAGAGAGAGACAGACAGAGGGAGAGAGACAGAGAGATAGACAGAGAGAGAGACAGAGAGAGAGACAGCGAGAAACAGAGAGACAGAGACAGAGAGAGAGAGAGATAGACAGAGAGAGAGACAGAGAGAGAGACAGAGAGAGAGAGATAGACAGTGGGAGAGACGGAGAGAGAGACAGAGAGAGAGAGAGAGAGAGACACACAGAGAGACAGAGAGAGACAAAGAGAGAGACAGAGAGAGACAGACAGAGGGAGAGAGACAGAGAGATAGACAGAGAGAGAGACAGCGAGAGACAGAGACAGAGAGAGAGAGAGATAGACAGAGAGAGACAGAGACAGGGAGAGATAGACAGAGAGAGAGACAGAGCGAGAGACAGCGAGAAACAGAGAGAGACAGAGACAGAGAGAGACAGAGACAGAGAGAGAGACAGAGAGAGAGACAGAGAGAGAGACAGAGAGAGAGACAGAGAGAGAGACAGAGAGAGAGAGAGAGATAGACAGTGGGAGAGACGGAGAGAGAGAGAGAGACACAGAGAGAGAGAGAGAGAGAGAGAGAGAGAGAGAGAGAGAGAGAGAGAGAGAGAGAGACACAGAGAGAGAGAGAGAGAAAGAGAGAGAGAGATGGAAAGAGGATGAAAGAGAGAGGGGAAGAGAGAAAGGAAAAAAGGGTGATGATGAACAGTGTTAAAAATAAAACAAAGGATTCACTCTTGCCTCAATACATCCGCTCGACATAAAGCTCTGGGCATTCATGCCACGCAGCTGTCCTTTATATGACTGAGAAAAACATAATTCTGTGATTTTTTATACATCTGAAGATGTGCTATTAGAGGCGAGGCACATTCATTGGGATGCATAGCAGGCTGTCGTCCGATAAGTCGCTGAAATAATTAGCTGGGCTCATGTTAAAAGACCAAGGCGACGGCTGCAGAGCTATCTGTGCAGATGGCTAAATGCTTAAGATGGGCAACTCATCATGAGGGGCCACAGTGGCTTGCTGGTATGCATCCCCACATCCATACCCACATCCGTACCCACACATGCAGTCAGAGTCGGCCCCAGCCTTTTGGGGGCCCTAAATTACATTTTGCCATATGCTGGAGAGAAATGTTTACAGTTTTTAAGATTATATCTGAGTGAGAGTGACTAACAAAATCAATGGGGGCCCCCACAGTCGATAATTCAACCATGATTACTACAAGTTTAGATAGCTGGCTAGACTAACTTACCAATCTAAAACCTGCTGATATGGGCTAATTGAGGGACTGCTGATATGGGCTAATTAAGTGACTAAATTTGACTAAACTAAATTTCGAAATTGCACCTTGTGTATTCTAATTTTCTAACTCTCAACAGTAAGTTGAGACTCTGACGGAGTTCCTAAAAAATATATAATATTATAAATAAAGATATATTATCTGCTGTATTTGTAAGAAAAGGGCTAGATAAGTACACACTAATTTGATTAAATTAATTGTTTGATTGATTAGCTAATTGACTAATCAATTGATTGATGAGAGGAAGCCACTGTTGTACAGATGAGAAACCACACAGTCCCTTGACGGATTAATTGATTGGCTAATTGGTTAATGATTAACTCATTGACTGATTGATTGATGAGAAGAAGCCACTGTCTGCAGACGAGAAATAAAGTCCGTTCCGTACCTTACTAGAGCTGTGGTGTAGAGTGTCATTGTACGTGACTCCAGTCTCCACATTCTTGATCTTCATGAAGCGATGGCATTTGGATGGGCTGCCGTTCTGGAGAGCCTTGTTAGGGGAGATCCTCCCCTGGGCTGAAGGCTGGAGGGAAGAAACAGATGTTTAGGAGAATTCATACACTTTAGTCAGTAGACTAGCCCATAATGCTTCTACCAAGATGGCCGTCGAGCACACCTGACAGCGGCGGTTGGATACAAGAACTTTAGGTAGAGAGGGAAAAGGAGAGAGATATATAGAGACAGTCACATAGACAGAGATAGAGACGGTCACAGATATAGATAGATAGACAGTCACAGAGAAAGATAGAGAGACAGTCAAAGCGAGAGATAGACAGTCGCAGAGAGACAGAGATAGAAACAGTCACATAGAGAGATTCACAGAAATAGAGACAGACACAGAGATAGAGATAGAGACAGTCACAGAGAGAGCTAAAGAGACAGTCACAATGACAGATATAGAGACAGTCACAGTGAGAGAGACATAGAGACAGTCACAGAGAAAGAGACAGTCACAGTGAGAGAGATAGAGACAGTAACAAAGAGCAAGATAGACAGTCACAGTGACAGTCACAGTGAGAGCAATAAAGACAGTCACAGTGAGAGAGATAGTGAGAGTCACAGCGATAGACAGTCACAGAGACAGAGATAGTCACAGAGATTGAGCCAGTCACAGAGATAGCAACAGAGACAGTCACAGACAATCACAGAGAGAGAGAGAAAGATAGAGCAGGTCAGAAAGAGAGAGAGAGAGAGAGAGAGAGAGAGAGAGAGAGAGAGAGAGAGAGAGAGAGAGAGAGAGAGAGAGAGAGAGAGAGAGAGAAAGAGAGAGAGAGAGAGAGAGAGAGAGAGAGAGAGAGAGAGAGAGAGAGAGAGAGAGAGAGAGAGAGAGAGAGAGAGAGAGAGAGAGAGAGAGAGAGAGAGAGAGAGATAGTGACAGTCACAGTCACAGAGACGTAGATAGACAGAGACATTGAGACAGTCACACTGAGAGATTCAACGTAAAACGTAAAACGCCAAATAACGCATGCAGAGCAGAATTAGGGCGATACCCGCTAATTATCAAAATCCAGAAAAGAGCTGTTAAATTCTACAACAACCTAAAAGGAAGCGATTCCCAAACCTTCCATAACAAAGCCATCACCTACAGAGAGATGAACCTGGAGAAGAGTCCCCTAAGCAAGCTGGTTCTGGGATTGTTTACAAACACAAATAGAGCCCCAGGACAGCAACATAATTAGACCCAACCAAATCATGAGAAAAACAGAACGGAAAGAATTAACAATTAAAGAGAGCAAACTGGAATTCTAGTTGGCCCTAAACAGAGTACACAGTGGCAGAATACCTGACCACTGTGACTGACCCAAAATTAAGGAAAGCTTTGACTATGTACAGACTCAGTGAGCATAGCCTTGCTATTGAGAAAGGCCGCCGTATGGAAACCTGGCTCTCAAGAGAAGACAGGCTATGTGCACACTGCCCACAAAATGAGGTGGAAACTGAGCTGCACTTCCTAACCTCCTGCCAAATGTGTGAACATATTAGAGACACATATTTCCCTCAGATTACACAGATCCACAAAGAATTTGAAAACAAATACAATTTTGATAAACTCGCATATCTATTGTGTGAAATACCAAAGTGCCATCACAGCAGCAAGATTTGTTACCTGTTGCCACAAGGAAAGGGCAACCAGTGAAGAACAAACACCATTGTAAATACAACCCATATTTATGTTTATTTATTTTCCCTTTTTGTACTTGAACTATTTGCACATCGTTACAACACTGTATATATACATAATATGACGTTTTAAATGTCTCTATTCCTTTGGAACTTTGTACTGTTGTGTAATGTTTACTGTTCATTTTTGTTTATTTCACTTTTGTTTATTATCTATTTCACATGCTTTGGCAATGTAACCATATGTTTCCCATGCCAATAAAGCCCTTTGAATTGAATTGAATTGATGCAGACAGTCACAGTGAGTGAGATATAGACAGTCACAGAGACAGAGATAGAGACAGAGTAGCATTATTTAGTATTTGCACAGCCTCCTACAGTACCATCTGAATGACAATTAGAGACAGTCCCCATCAGGTACAAAGGCAATCAGCAGCTTGAAACACTATAATTATTGACTGCTAATTGTCAGCTGTCTCAGTTTGTCTACTATGGCTCAGTTTAGACAGCCCAATTTTGATCTTTAATTCACTAATTGATCTTTTGACCAATCAGATCAGCTATGAAAAATATCTGATGTGATTGGTCAAAAGACCAATTAGTGGAAATAAGATAGGAATTAGGCAGCCTACGATGTGGTTATTGACTGATAATTGCTTGAATTAATGTAATTTAGCACCAGAGTTTGACTTTTGTTTTGAATTGATTCTATTTTTTAAGTACTCAGACCTCTCCATGTAACTTAACCTCAAATCAAAAAGAAATCAATACCACACCTTGTAATAGCTCTTATCATCATCTCTCAAGAAGACTTAATCAATCACACAGCCATGCATTCTCCACGCAGTGAAGGAGCCTCAAACAACAGGCAGAATTGTAGCGCTGACAGACTGAAAGCAAAAGGGTGAAACGTCAATCTATTGATATTTTCTAGAATAGGAGGGTGGACCTGTTTTAATTGATTTGATTCCTCACAGCGAGAATAGTAATTCTGTGTCCATAAGAAATGCTCACCCAGCCAGCCAGCCAGCCACCCAGCTCGCCAGCCAGACACAGCCAGCCACACAACCAGCCAGCCAGCCACCCACACAGCCACCCACCCACACAGCCACCCACCCAGCCAGCCACCCAGCCAGCCAGCATACAAACAGTCGGCCAATACAGAAAGCCTATTGTGCAGCTAGGCCACATAAAGAGAGCCTATTACCGCTATAGTCAAACAGCAAGAGGAATCAAGATGAGGAAAATTAACACGTTAAAGTGTGAGTGGGAGGGAGAGAGAAAGAGAAAGAGAAAGAGAAAGAGAGAGAAAGAGAAAGAAAGAAAGAGAGAGAGAAAGAAAGAAAGAGAAAGAGAGAGAGAAAGAGAAAGAGAAAGAGAAAGAGAGAGAGAGAGAGAGAGAAAAAAGGAACGATAACGAGAGGTGAAGAGTAATGCAACAATGTGAATGAGGGGAATAAAGAGAATTTACTGGTCAAACTCTTGGAATCTATTCGATAATATTATGCAGAAGCACGCAGGATCTAAGAGAACTCCTGGCACTGGGGTATAGCTTGCTTCTGCCTCAAAGGAGAGCCCTACCTCCTGAACCTGCCTCGAAGGAGAGCCCTACCTCTTGAACCTGCCTCGAAGGAGAGCCCTACCTCTTGAACCTGCCTCGAAGGAGAGCCATACCTCCTGAACCTCCCGCGAAGGAGAGCCCTACCTCCTGAACCTGTCTCGAAGGAGAGCTTGAAACACTATACCTCTTGAACCTGCCTCGAAGGAGAGCCCTACCTCCTGAACCTGCCTCGAAGGAGAGCCCTACCTCTTGAACCTGCCTCGAAGGAGAGCCCTACCTCCTGAACCTGCCTCGAAGGAGAGCCCTACCTCTTGAACCTGCCTCGAAGGAGAGCCCTACCTCCTGAACCTGCCTCGAAGGAGAGCCCTACCTCCTGAACCTGCTTTGAAGTAGAGCCATACCTCCTGAACCTCCCGCGAAGGAGAGCCCTACCTCCTGAACCTGCATCGAAGGAGATCCCTACCTCCTGAACCTGCCTCGAAGGAGAGCCCTACCTCCTGAACCTGCCTCAAATGAGATCCCTACCTCCTGAAACTGCCTCGAAGAAGAGCCCTACCTCCTGAACCTGCCTCGAAGGAGAGCCATACCTCCTGAACCTGCCTCGAAGGAGAGCCCTACCTCCTGAACCTGCCTCAAAGGAGAGCCCTACCTCTTGAACCTGCCTCGAAGGAGAGCCCTACCTCCTGAACCTGCCTCAAAGGAGAGCCCTACCTCTTGAACCTGCCTCGAAGGAGAGCCCTACCTCTTGAACCTGCCTCGAAGGAGAGCCCTACCTCCTGCACCTGCCTCGAAGGAGAGCCCTACCTCCTGAACCTGCTTTGAAGTAGAGCCATACCTCCTGAACCTCCCACGAAGGAGAGCCCTACCTCCTGAACCTGCCTCGAAGAAAAGCCCTACCTCCTGAACCTGCATCGAAGGAGATCCCTACCTCCTGAACCTGCCTCGAAGGAGAGCCCTACCTCCTGAACCTGCCTCAAATGAGATCCCTACCTCCTGAAACTGCCTCGAAGAAGAGCCCTACCTCCTGAACCTGCATCGAAGGAGAGCCATACCTCCTGAACCTGCCTCGAAGGAGAGCCCTACCTCCTGAACCTGCCTCAAATGAGATCCCTACCTCCTGAACCTGACTCGAAGGAGAGCCCTACCTCCTGAACCTGCCTCGAAGGAGATCCCTACCTCCTAAACCTGCCTCGAAGGAGAGCCATACCTCCTGAACCTCCCGCGAAGGAGATCCCTACCTCCTGAACCTGCCTCGAAGGAGAGCCCTACCTCTTGAACCTGCCTCGAAGGAGAGCCCTACCTCCTGAACCTGCCTCGAAGGAGAGCCCTACCTCCTGAACCTGCTTTGAAGTAGAGCCATACCTCCTGAACCTCCCGCGAAGGAGAGCCCTACCTCCTGAACCTGCATCGAAGGAGATCCCTACCTCCTGAACCTGCCTCGAAGGAGAGCCCTACCTCCTGAACCTGCCTCAAATGAGATCCCTACCTCCTGAAACTGCCTCGAAGAAGAGCCCTACCTCCTGAACCTGCCTCGAAGGAGAGCCATACCTCCTGAACCTGCCTCGAAGGAGAGCCCTACCTCCTGAACCTGCCTCAAAGGAGAGCCCTACCTCTTGAACCTGCCTCGAAGGAGAGCCCTACCTCCTGAACCTGCCTCAAAGGAGAGCCCTACCTCTTGAACCTGCCTCGAAGGAGAGCCCTACCTCTTGAACCTGCCTCGAAGGAGAGCCCTACCTCCTGCACCTGCCTCGAAGGAGAGCCCTACCTCCTGAACCTGCTTTGAAGTAGAGCCATACCTCCTGAACCTCCCACGAAGGAGAGCCCTACCTCCTGAACCTGCCTCGAAGAAAAGCCCTACCTCCTGAACCTGCATCGAAGGAGATCCCTACCTCCTGAACCTGCCTCGAAGGAGAGCCCTACCTCCTGAACCTGCCTCAAATGAGATCCCTACCTCCTGAAACTGCCTCGAAGAAGAGCCCTACCTCCTGAACCTGCATCGAAGGAGAGCCATACCTCCTGAACCTGCCTCGAAGGAGAGCCCTACCTCCTGAACCTGCCTCAAATGAGATCCCTACCTCCTGAACCTGACTCGAAGGAGAGCCCTACCTCCTGAACCTGCCTCGAAGGAGATCCCTACCTCCTAAACCTGCCTCGAAGGAGAGCCATACCTCCTGAACCTCCCGCGAAGGAGATCCCTACCTCCTGAACCTACCTCGAAGGAGAGCCATACCTCCTGAACCTCCCGCGAAGGAGAGCCCTACCTCCTGAACCTACCTCGAAGGAGAGCCCTACCTCCTGAACCTGCCTCGAAGGAGAGCCCTACCTCCTGAACCTGTCTCGGAGAGCCCTATCTCCTGAACCTGCCTCGAAGGAGAGCCCTACCTCCTGACCCTGCCTCGAAGGAGAGCCCTACCTCCTGAACCTGCCTCGAAGGAGAGCCATACCTCCTGAACCTCCCGCGAAGGAGATCCCTACCTCATGAACCTGCCTCGAAGGAGAGCCATACCTCCTGAACCTGCCTCGAAGGAGAGCCCTACCTCCTGAACCTCCCACAAAGGAGAGCCCTATCTCCTGAACCTGTCTCGGAGAGCCCTATCTCCTGAACCTGGCTCAAAGGAGAGCCCTACCTCCTGAACCTGCCTCGAAGGAGAGCCCTACCTCCTGAACCTCCCGCGAAGGAGAGCCCTACCTCCTGAACCTACCTCGAAGGAGAGCCCTACCTCCTGAACCTGCCTCGAAGGAGAGCCCTACCTCCTGAACCTCCCACAAAGGAGAGCCCTATCTCCTGAACCTGTTTCGAAGGAGAGCCCTACCTCCTGAATCTGTCCCGGAGAGCCCTATCTCCTGAACCTGCCTCAAAGGAGAGCCCTACCTCCTGAACCTGCCTCGAAGGAGAGCCCTACCTCCTGAACCTGCCTCAAAGGAGAGCCCTACCTCCTGAACCTCCCGCGAAGGAGAGCCCTACCTCTTGAACCTGTCTCGAAGGAGAGCCCTACCTCCTGAACCTGTCTCGAAGGAGAGCCCTACCTCCTGAACCTGTTGGCAGTGTTGTGACAAACATTTAAAACCCAGAGAATAATAAAAAATTAAAATGTAACTAGTCAAGTCAGTTAAGAACAAATTCTTATTTACAATGATGGCCAACACTGGGCCAATCGTGTGCCGCACTATGGGACTCCCAATCACGGCCAGATGTGATGCAGCCTGGATTCAAACCAGGTACTGCCGTGACCCCTTTTGCACTGAGATGCAGTGTCTTAGACCGCTGCGCCTCTCGGGATTATACAGTAGATGCATTGGATCTATTCAATAACATTAACATCTCCTCTATTGTCATCAAGACCTCTCCGTCTTAATGAAATAAGAATGTAAACTCTGCCAACTTCTTATTTGGCAGTTCTGTAGCCTCCTGTCTCTCCTCATCACACTTGGGATGGAGAATGACGTATTGCAGAAGTCCCCAACAGGTGGACGTCCTGCTTCAGCATTCAATTATCAAGGAAATATGAATAAATGGCTGGAGGAATCAAAAGTAATTTGATAGAATAATAATACATTTGTCTCATAGACTTTTTACATGTTGTTAGTCATACACCTCTGGGCTCTCCTATGAGTCAGACTCTGGAGTCAGGGCAAACACATACACCCACCTCTGGGCTCTCCTATGAGTCAGACTCCGGAGTCAGGGCAAACACATACACCCACCTCTGGGCTCTCCTATGAGTCAGACTCCGGAGTCAGGGCAAACACATACACCCACCTCTGGGCTCTCCTATGAGTCAGACTCCGGAGTCAGGGCAAACACATACACCCACCTCTGGGCTCTCCTATGAGTCAGACTCCGGAGTCAGGGCAAACACATACACCCACCTCTGGGCTCTCCTATGAGACAGACTCCGGAGTCAGGGCAAACACATACACCCACCTCTGGGCTCTCCTATGAGTCAGACTCCGGAGTCAGGGCAAACACATACACCCACCTCTGGGCCTTCTGGAAACACAGCTTTGCATTTACCTACAATGGCGCCAGTATGCCCCTACACACATACACACACACACACACATACACTATGCCCCCGTTATACACATTAACCCCATCCCCACTGCACACACACACATCCCTGCAGACCTCAAAAGGCCTTAATGATTTGGAGAGGGCCACATTAGAGGAGAAACATTTATCATCTCCCTCTGCGACCACAGCTGCCCTCATTCATTAGGGTCTCTTGGATGGTTACTCTCCATCCGGCCTCATTCACTAAGAAAGAATTCACTCAGCCCAGCCCATCCTAACTCAACCCTGCCCTGCCCAGCCCAGCCCATCCTAACTCAACCCTGCCCTGCCCAGCCCAGCCCATCCTAACTCAGCCCTGCCCAGCCCAGCCCATCCTATCCCAGCCCATCCTAACTCAGCCCAGCCCATCCTATCCCAGCCCATCCTATCCCAGCCCATCCTAACCCAGTCCAGCCTATACCAGCCCATCCTATCCCAGCCTATCCTATCCCAGCCCATCCTATACCAGCCCATCCTAACCCAGCCCAGCCCATCCTAACCCAGTCCAACTCGTCCTTATCCCAGCCCATCCTAACCCAGCCCAGCCCATCCTAACTCAGCCCTGCCCAGCCCATCCTACCCCCGCCCATCCTATCCCAGCCCATCCTAACCCAGTCCAGCTCATCCTAACCAAGCCCAGCCCATCCTATCCCAACCCATACTATCCCAGCCCATCCTATCCCAGCCCATCCTAACTCAGCCCATCCTATCCCAGCCCATCCTATCCCAGCCCATCCTATCCCAGCACATCCTATCCCAGCCCATCCTATCCCAGCCCATCCTATCCCAGCCCATCCTATCCCAGCCCATCCTATCCCAGCACATCCTATCCCAGCCCATCCTATCCCAGCCCATCCTAACTCAGCCCATCCTATCCCAGCCCATCCTATCCCAGCCTATCCTATCCCAGCCCATCCTATCCCAGCCCATCCTATCCCAGCACATCCTATCCCAGCCCATACTATCCCAGCCCATCCTATCCCAGCCCATCCTATCCCAGCACATCCTATCCCAGCCCATACTATCCCAGCCCATCCTATCCCAGCCCATCCTAACTCAGCCCATCCTATCCCAGCCCATCCTAACTCAGCCCATCCTATCCCAGCCCATCCTATCCCAGCCTATCCTATCCCAGCCCATCCTATCCCAGCCCATCCTATCCCAGCACATCCTATCCCAGCCCATACTATCCCAGCCCATCCTATCCCAGCCCATCCTAACTCAGCCCATCCTATCCCAGCCCATCCTAACTCTGCCCAGCCCACCCTAACCCAGTCCAGTCCAGCCCATCCTAACCCAGTCCAGCCCATCCTAATCCAGCCCAGCCCATCCTAACACAGCCCATCCTAACTCTGCCCAGCCCATCCTAACACAGCCCAGCCCATCATAACACAGCCCAGTCCATCCAAACCCAGTCCATCCTAACCCAGTCCATCCAAACCCAGTCCATCCTAACCCAGTCCATCCTAACCCAGTCCATCCTAACCCAGTCCATCCTAACCCAGTCCATCCTAACCCAGTCCATCCTAACCCAGTCCATCCAAACCCAGTCCATCCTAACCCAGTCCATCCTAACCCAGTCCATCCTAACCCAGTCCATCCTAACCCAGTCCATCCTAACCCAGTCCATCCAAACCCAGTCCATCCAAACCCAGTCCATCCTAACCCAGTCCATCCAAACCCAGTCCATCATAACACAGCCCAGCCCATCATAACACAGCCCAGCCCATCCTAACCCAGTCCATCCTAACCCAGCCCATCCTAACCCAGTCCATCCTAACCCAGTCCATCCTAACCCAGTCCATCCTAACCCAGTCCATCCAAACCCAGTCCATCATAACACAGCCCAGCCCATCATAACACAGCCCAGCCCATCCTAACCCAGCCCATCCTAACCCAGTCCATCCTAACCCAGTCCATCCTAACCCAGTCCATCCTAACCCAGTCCATCCTAACCCAGTCCATCCTAACCCAGTCCATCATAACACAGCCCAGCCCATCATAACACAGCCCAGCCCATCCTAACCCAGTCCATCCAAACCCAAAGGTTGGAAGGATCTAATTCCCAGGTGATGAGTTCCTGAGCGGGGAGCCTTGTTCATGTTCTCATGATGCACACGGATGCGCATCACAGTCACAGGAAGCTCTAAGAGTTCCAAGAACGAGAAAGGAACAAGGAACACACAAAAGAATGTGTCGATTGGAGGATTCTAGCAGCATATGTCATGTGTGACTCTAGGAGATAACTATGGGCAAGCATACATTACTAACACACTCGCTCACATATGGAAGGTTAAGCTTACACAAGTGGATTCACTCGAAAGGCATGCAAGACAAGTACACACTCATAAACACCTGCAACCACACACACACATATTTATCGGAATGTTTACCTTGTCTGTCTCAGAGTAAGGGTTATGGAGCACCGTCTGCATGTTGTTGTCCTTCCTCCACAGGTCTTCACACACTCTGTCCTTATCAGACGCCAGCTGGGGTGAAATGCCGTTTCCCATACCAAGTTCCCTGAACGGCAGGCACACATAGTTAGTTCTCCTTAACCCCCACCCACGCGTCAATCTAATTAACATAATAAAATAATCCACATCAAAATCCATCTGTTTAAACTAGAGATATGTATTTTTTTGCACGGGCTGAGGCTCAATCCACCACATCCACCGACGTCAGTGTTCCGCATCTGTGGTGGAAAGTGACAGAGCTACAGTGACAGAGCCACAGTGACAGAGCCACAGTGACAGAGCCACAGTGACAGAGCTACAGTGACAGAGCTACAGTGACAGAGCTACAGTGACAGAGCTACAGTGACAGAGCTACAGTGGCAGAGCTACAGTGACAGAGCTACAGTGACAGAGATACAGTGACAGAGCTACAGTGACAGAGATACAGTGACAGAGCTACAGTGACAGAGCTACAGTGACAGAGCTACAGTGACAGAGCTACAGTGACAGAGCTACAGTGACAGAGCTACAGTGACAGAGCTACAGTGACAGAGATACAGTGACAGAGCTACAGTGACAGAGCTGTTTTTGTATTATTTATTTTTTCAGGGGTTAGATCAGCTTTAATATTTAAGATAGTTTGTAGTGTCCATCAATTTAATTGTCTGCATCACTTCCAATCCCCCATATAGCTGCAGTGCTTTTTGTCAGACCAGGAGACATCCCAAAAATGTATCTTCTCATGACCCCGCTATGGAACAATGAGACTCTCATGAACACGATGGTGTTCTCCGTTTTGCTCAACGACCCCCGCAAGTTTCACGGGACATGTCTGAAGGTAAAACGATAACTGGCCGAAACACGAATGGAAGTGACTAGGTAATTATCATGTCCCAAGTATATGGGTCATTCCACTGTAAAAAAACAACAACTATATTATATCTCTCAGGACAGACACACAAAACATATTTTCTTTTGATACATTTTTTTTACTATCTGTTCTTCCATGTATGAATCAGTTTTTTATTTTCTAACCCTAATAACAGTAAGGCCAAATTCAATGTTTCATCAAATAATTCTGTCATATCTTTTTTTACACCTAAAGGGGTCCTAAAATGTAAAAAAATCATATGGCTAAAATTATCCTTTGTATGACCATATGTTAGCTTTGTAGAAACCCAGCACCGGGTTAGACTTTAGTTTAAAGAGCATGCGTGTCATCTATGGCCAAGCAGAACTACATGTAACTAACATCTACGGCCAAGCAGAACTACATGTAACTAACATCTACGGCCAAGCAGAACTACATGTAACTAACATCTACGGCCAAGCAGAACTACATGTAACTAACATCTATGTCTACACAGAGATACAGTCAGACGATATGTGAGGCTGAATCCCAATGAGATGTGACAAAATACAGCCTCAGATGTCAGTTGTTGCGTTCCTTCGCTCGTTAAACACCCACACACATATCTTCTCTCTCTCATGGATGCTTGTCCAAGCTAATGGGGAATCTGGCGCCTGCCCGATCGTCTCTCCCTCTCCCTAACACAGACACTCACACACACACTCATACTCACACACACTGACACTCACACACACAAACTGCCCCCCCCCCCCCCCCCCCCACTACATACACCTACTGTAACAGTGCGCACAACCGTCTTTCCGTCACACTGCATACACTTATGTCCTCCATTTGTTAAACAACCACATTCATCATCACCACAATTCTGAAGACGGACTCAGAAACACAGAAATAACAAGAGCAGTGATTATAAGTCGTTTCTCTGTCATTGACTCTGACTCAGTGATTATAAGTTGTTTCTCTGACATTGACTCTGACTCAGTGATTATAAGTTGTTTCTCTGACATTGACTCTGACTCAGTGATTATAAGTTGTTTCTCTGTCATTGACTCTGACTCAGTGATTATAAGTTGTTTCTCTGTCATTGACTCTGACTCAGTGATTATAAGTCGTTTTTCTGACATTGACTCTGACTCAGTGATTATAAGTTGTTTCTCTGTCATTGACTCTGACTCAGTGATTATAAGTTGTTTCTCTGTCATTGACTCTGACTCAGTGATTATAAGTTGTTTCTCTGTCATTGACTCTGACTCAGTGATTATAAGTTGTTTCTCTGTCATTGACTCTGACTCAGTGATTATAAGTTGTTTCTCTGTCATTGACTCTGACTCAGTGATTATAAGTTGTTTCTCTGTCATTGACTCTGACTCAGTGATTATAAGTTGTTTCTCTGTCATTGACTCTGACTCAGTTATTATAAGTCGTTTCTCTGACATTGACTCTGACTCAGTTATTATAAGTTGTTTCTCTGACATTGACTCTGACTCAGTGATTATAAGTCGTTTCTCTGTCATTGACTCTGACTCAGTTATTATAAGTTGTTTCTCTGACATTGACTCTGACTCAGTGATTATAAGTTGTTTCTCTGTCATTGACTCTGACTCAGTGATTATAAGTTGTTTCTCTGTCATTGACTCTGACTCAGTGATTATAAGTTGTTTCTCTGTCATTGACTCTGACTCAGTTATTATAAGTTGTTTCTCTGACATTGACTCTGACTCAGTTATTATAAGTTGTTTCTCTGACATTGACTCTGACTCAGTGATTATAAGTCGTTTCTCTGTCATTGACTCTGACTCAGTTATTATAAGTTGTTTCTCTGACATTGACTCTGACTCAGTGATTATATGTTGTTTCTCTGTCATTGACTCTGACTCAGTTATTATAAGTTGTTTCTCTGACATTGACTCTGACTCAGTTATTATAAGTTGTTTCTCTGACATTGACTCTGACTCAGTGATTATAAGTCGTTTCTCTGTCATTGACTCTGACTCAGTTATTATAAGTTGTTTCTCTGTCATTGACTCTGACTCAGTGATTATAAGTTGTTTCTCTGTCATTGACTCTGACTCAGTTATTATAAGTCGTTTCTCTGTCATTGACTATGAATCAGTTATTATAAGTTGTTTCTCTGTCATTGACTCTGACTCAGTGATTATAAGTTGTTTCTCTGTCATTGACTCTGACTCAGTTATTATAAGTTGTTTCTCTGTCATTGACTCTGACTCAGTGATTATAAGTCGTTTTTCTGACATTGACTCTGACTCAGTGATTATAAGTAGTTTCTCTGTCATTGACTCTGACTCAGTTATTATAAGTCGTTTCTCTGACATTGACTCTGACTCAGTGATTATAAGTCGTTTCTCTGTCATTGACTCTGACTCAGTGATTATAAGTCGTTTCTCTTACATTGACTCTGACTCAGTTATTATAAGTTGTTTCTCTGTCATTGACTCTGACTCAGTGATTATAAGTCGTTTCTCTGTCATTGACTCTGACTCAGTTATTATAAGTTGTTTCTCTGTCATTGACTCTGACTCAGTGATTATAAGTCGTTTTTCTGACATTGACTCTGACTCAGTGATTATAAGTAGTTTCTCTGTCATTGACTCTGACTCAGTTATTATAAGTCGTTTCTCTGACATTGACTCTGACTCAGTGATTATAAGTCGTTTCTCTGTCATTGACTCTGACTCAGTGATTATAAGTCGTTTCTCTTACATTGACTCTGACTCAGTTATTATAAGTTGTTTCTCTGTCATTGACTCTGACTCAGTGATTATAAGTCGTTTCTCTGTCATTGACTCTGACTCAGTGATTATAAGTAGTTTCTCTGTCATTGACTCTGACTCAGTTATTATAAGTCGTTTCTCTGACATTGACTCTGACTCAGTTATTATATGTTGTTTCTCTGTCATTGACTATGAATCAGTTATTATAAGTTGTTTCTCTGTCATTGACTCTGACTCAGTGATTATAAGTAGTTTATCTGTCATTGACTCTGACTCAGTTATTATATGTTGTTTCTCTGTCATTGACTCTGACTCAGTGATTATAAGTAGTTTTTCTGACATTGACTCTGACTCAGTGATTATAAGTAGTTTCTCTGTCATTGACTCTGACTCAGTGATTATAAAGCAGTACAGTTCAGAGTGAAAACTAACTTGATCTACTTTTGATCGAAATAGCTCTTCTAGTTCATGTGCTGTTCTATTTCACCAACCGCTACATCAACTTATTAGCAAGATGATCGTGCACAAATACAGCCAGAGATAACAGTTTAGGCCTGCCCTGAGTCAATACCTAATACTGCCATATTACATTTTCTATAATCGTTCACCTCTATTGGCTGCGCTTTGGAAAGCCTCTTTAGCGAGTGAGCGTCGCCATATCTGAACGTCATCGTAGCCCTAACAAGGAAATCTGGTTAGCTAGCTGACTATTTCCTGTCTCTCAAAAGTCAGTCGGCCATTCTAAAATACAGGATGCATTTAAAAGCTAATTTATGGTACTATAGGTCACTTATCAATATGATTATCAACTGCAGTAGCAGATTGATAGTGCTTTGCTATGAGGTAGACTTAAAGAGCAGGTTACATCGTGTTTTCTACTTTTCCTAGAAAGCTATGATTCATTTGAGGATGACAGGATTAGAGGGAGTCAGCAGAGTAAACAGGGGCTTGACGTAGCCAATGTGTGCTATCGATTTTAAGGTAGTGTACCATGCTCTCTCAATCCGATTTTGATTGGATACATGTACACAGGAGGTATAAATTGTCACCAGTATCTACAGGACAGTCACCACTGAGTGGGTCTGAACCATACAGTCACTACAACAAAGAGAATAAGCATCAGATGTTTCAGTCAGATTGAAACCTTTTGAACCAACTGCTCCCTGATGTGAAAAAAAACTATCCATCATGCCCACAAACACTAGCAATGTAAAGATGTATAACAATGAACTTGTAGGAGTATTCTCACTTAGCGTCTAACCATCTAGTGATTAAGTTGTTGTGGGTTTGTGGTGTGTTTTGCTATGTACTACTGTGTATAGATGTACTATCTTCATTTGACCAGTTTCTCACAGCAGGACAATAATCCTGCAGCAACAGGACATTATTAAGTGGATAACAAAGGACATTTTTGCAGGGGTTACATTTTTTGTTAGGGCAAATCAAGTTAGACATATTTAAGTGGACATTACAAACAGTTGGAAACCTTTTTAAAACTTGAACACACTACAATTTGCATTTCCCCCTTCACAGTAAAATGATTTGCGACAACAGAGTGATCAAATTAAGAGAGTAAATCTGCATGTGCAGTTGTGTATACTATGCATGGTCGGGGTCAACAGGTCACATGTTCGGTGTCAATGGGTCACCTCACCTGCCCACCTGCACCTCAGCGTCCCTGCTCTCTATGGTCCTCTGTCCCTCTCCGTTGATCTCCCTTTTGATCAGCCTCAGCACCGGCTCGATCTCCTTCAGCAAGTCGTTGTTCTTCTCCACCCCGTTCAGGAGTAGGGGGTCCTGGGCAGCGATGAGAGCCTGCACCCCTCCCCTCTGGAGCAGGGCCTCTCTGTAGGACGGAGTCACCGAGGGGGATGACAGGTTCTCAATGGCCCTCAGCTGCTGTGGGTCCTTACTTCCCTTCCCTGGACTGAGGGGGCTTAACAGACAGCAGCGCTCGTAGGACTTGGAGGCGGGAAAGGCTGGCCGGGTGACCCTGACGGTCCTCTGTCGTCCGTCTCCAGACAGAGTGGTCTCCAGGTGGGTTGTGAAGCCCTCAGGGCCCCTGAGGATGAGGACGGCGTGATTCTCTGGGGACACATTCTTCAGGGTCTCCAGGGCCCGCTCGTAGCTGAGGTCCACCAGAGGCTTGTTGTTGACGGCCAGGACAATGTCCCCCACCTGGACCAGGCCGCACTCCTCAGCCTCCCCGCCCCGGATCAGGTCGGACACGATGACCGGTGGCTTGGAGACGCGCTGCTTGACCAGGAAGCCCAGCCCGCCTAACTTCCTCTTGAAGAGACGCACAGAGATGATGTTAGGCTGCAGCTGGAACACAGTAGTCTCAGACTCCAGCATGATGTCTGGCGGTGTGTGTGGTGTATGTGGTGTGTGTGGTGTGTCCTCTGGGATTTGATGCCTACAGAGCAGAAGGAAAGACAAGAAGAAGAGAGAAGCCCAGATGTGTTAGTAAAAGAGAACATTGACTTGATTTTGTGATCTGTTTGACAGCGTGTTTACAGATGTAACGTTCTAAGACAAGTGAGTCGACATAGAACTGGATTGAATGCTTTTCAAAGGACGTGATATTACACTGACAATGACTCTCTCTCTCTTTAAGACATTTCAGCTAGGGTGGTAAGTGCTTTAAGCATTTTGTCAAGTAGACAAATCATCATCAAAATTAGCTAATTTAGGCTATATTAATTGTGATATTTTTTTTTATAAAGGTATGATATAATAACATCATAATATATATATATATACTGTATATTACATATATTATTGAAATAATGAGTAAGATAAAGACCTCAACTCAAGATGACAACTTATATTGACAATATAACATTTATAAGTGACTTTGTAACCCTGAGCTGGAGTCATAGACAGCATACACAGCAGGCAGGATCACCAGGCAGGATCACCAGGCAGGATCACCATAGAGAAAGACTAGTAGACACCCTCCAGTATGACCTCCTCTGTGTGTCTCCATTAAAGTTGGAAACCAAGTCGCATATGGTCGCGTGTGACAGCGCTTGCATAATCCTAACAGAACCCAATGGAAGTTTGGAGGAAAAGGGCAAAGCGTGCTAACTACATGCATGCCCTGGAGTCCTAACGTCGCAATAGGAAAACTAGTGTCGCAATGACTGTCTCAGTGAAAAAACTTTAAAAACAAAATACAACGTCAAAAACACACGTTGCAAATCTTTTCAAATGTTTTTTAAATGATATGCGTTAGTCTAACTTGATAAACCAGATAAGCCTTTGACTATTTTTTATCGTGTTCTTATTTTCAATTCAATGTTAGTTATACAGCAGAATTGCTAACTACAAGTGATTCACATGATTGCTGTGAGATGCCATGTCCATGTGGGTGGCAAAGTATAAACAAAACATGTGCAATACCTTTTATCTTGTTCAGTACCAAGGACAGCTCTATGTAGCACCATAGACAGCGCT
This sequence comes from Salvelinus alpinus, assembly GCF_045679555.1. NCBI lineage: Eukaryota > Metazoa > Chordata > Actinopteri > Salmoniformes > Salmonidae > Salvelinus > Salvelinus alpinus. The sequence goes on along the minus strand of NC_092104.1, from coordinate 11,369,359 downwards.
CATTACAGAAATGTTTTACAATTTCGTACAGGGCTATCACTAGCTTGAGGTAAATGTTATTCGATTATCTTTACTGTTTAATCCGATATGCTATTGCAATCACAAACACAATACAGGTATTTCAGCAAACAATCTTTTACATGCACCAATTGCATCGTTATTAAATACAATTGAAAGAGGAATTGGGGATAACTTTTAAAACGGTTTAAGTGTTGAATGTCTCTTGAAGATTAAAATCACTTGCCCCCAAAATATTAAATATCTGAGTACACGCAGAAATGTCAAACATTGTCTGTCAGACATAATCACATAAACAATGTACATTTTAGGCTATTGAAATCCTTTGTAGTTTTCTTATTGTCATTTTTTTTCTACCTGCTCAATGGGGCAACCACCGAGCAGGCTCAACTTCCCTGATTTAATTCCCTGTCTTCCTACTTTCTTGTCCTCTATCGCGTTCAAAAATGCTATCTTTATCTCACCCACACGCATATCAAAATAACCCCAGTCAAACGCTGCTGTGTGCTCACTCGCAAAGAAAACGAATAAACTAGGTATAATGTTGATCTGTGGGAAATGTAAAAACACTAAGGCTATAGTTTACAGAAGAGCAAAACTAAAATCACATCAAATGAACAAGAGCATCATTAGAAAAAGGACAAGCCATTGACAGGAGATGCAGGAGCGCGTGTGTTTGTCTTGCCATGTTTCAGCTATGAGTGCCACATAACGCTACCCTGGCTTGTCTGTTAGAGGACGTCTCAGAGTTCAGGCCCGTAGGGTTTTAACCAGGAGACGTTTCAGTCGCAGGGCACATGGTGTAAATGATGAGCACCAGAGGGCCTGTAGCCTAATGTTCGTTTGTTCTATGCAACAAGTGGGTCTTCCTAATGCGTTAATTGTGAAACACACATTTTTGTTGTCTGATAAAGAACAAAGCTAACAGTGCCAAATCAGATCTTATGTTTAGGACAAGAATCATTTGCAGGTTTCATTTAGAAATATTGTCAAAGTGTATCCACCTGTCTACAATTTTTTTTCAAAGCCTTTTTCTGACAATAAAATTAACGTAGGATTAAGCAGTTGTTATTACATTCGATCCCATAATCAAGTGTATAATGTGTCAAACCTCAACGATAGCGACTCATAATCAGCAGCGCTAAGCAGCCATGAAATGCGTAATTTTCTGTATGGCACCAAAAGAGAAATCGGTGCTTTTAGGTCTGAATGATCCAAGTGACTCACCTCTGAGAACAACAAGCTCACTGCTTCAACAAACTGTTGCAAATAAAAGTGTCAGATTAACTCCTCTCGTGCTTATTCGTTTTCCTCCTCGGAAGCTGTACACACAGGTTGTTGGCTTCGCTCGAGCTGTGCGCGCTGTCAAATTAGAGCTTGAAGCATGCCTGTGCGTCTCTGCGCGCCAGGGTGCCGTATAAATATGGACCACGAGGGACACTGTGACGAGCTCAGATCGGGTCGTGCGCGGGCATTTATAAAGTAATGGTGTAGGGCAGGCTGCTGAATCTTTCTTCTGTCATCACCTAGTCCCTCCGGTATACTCCTGAAGGCCCACCCCGTTATGTGGCCATGGGTGTGGACGGGAGGAGCAAGCGTTGACTGTGGATCTGGAGCCGTCGTTAACAAAATTTAAAAAAAGATACATGTGTCTGAGTCATGCTTGGTAACTGCCAATATTTTGTATTTGCCCACTGCTGTTTACTTTATTTCAAAACATGACTTGTGTGTAGGCTATAGAAGGAGATACATGATCCATATGAATGCATCTAGTGGAAAGCCTTCAGCAAAGGGGGACCAACACCATATTAATGCCCATGATTTTGGAATGAGATGTTCGACGAGCAGGTGTCCACATACTTTTGGTCAAGCAGTGTAGATTGGCTAAGTGTAACCAAAGTACACAATTCTGCCAATGCCCTTGAAATCAATTTGTGAAATTGTGGTTGCATATTAAATCAAATCGTATTTGTCACATGCACCGAATAGAACAGGTGTAGACCTTACAGTGAAATTTTATTTAACTAGGCAAGTCAGTTATGAACAAATTCTTATTATCAATGACGGCTTAGGAACAGTGGGTTAACTGCCTTGTTTGATCTGGTGATCTGGTGTGATCTGTGTGGGCATTCTATGTTGTATGTCTGGTTTGTCTATTTCTGTGTTTGGCCTGATATGGTTCTCAATCAGAGACAGGTGTTTTGCGTTGTCTCTGATTGGGAACCATATTAAGGTAGCCTGTTTTGTATTGTGGGTTGTGGGTTATTGTCTATGTCTATACGTTGGTTGCTTGTGTCTGCACTTTCGTTATATAGCGTCACGTTCGTTTTGTTGTTTTGTAAGTTTGTTTAGTGTTTTTGTCTTCGTTAAATAAATCAAGTATGTATTCATCAAACCACGCTGCGCTTTGGTCCGATCCTTACTCCTCCTCAGACGAGGAGGATTACGACGTTCGTGACACTTGTTCAGGGGCAAAACAACATATTTTCACCTTGTCAGCTCGGGGATTCGGTCTTGCAACCTTTCAGCAATGAAGTTTTAAGAAAATACCTTTAAAAAAAGTAAGAGATAATAAAAAAGCAGCAGTAAATAATAATAGCCTGGCTATATACTGGACGTTCAGGTACAGAGTCAATGTGCTGGTGTACCGGTGTCAGAGTAATTGAGGTAATATGTACATGTAGGTAGAGTTATTAAAGTGACTATGCATAGATAATAACAGAGAATAGCAACAGAGTAGAAGGGGGACAATGCAAATAGTCTGGGTAGCAATTTTATTAGATGTTCAGGAGTCTTATGGCTTGGAGGTAGAAGCTGTTTAGAAGCCTCTTGGACCTAGACTTGGTGCTCTGGTACCAAGCAGAGAGAACAGTCTATGACTAAGGTGGTTGGAGTCTTTGACAATTTTTAGGGCCTTCCTCTGACACCGCCTTGTATAGATGTCCTGGATGGCAGGAACTGGGCCGTACGCACTACCCTCTGTAGTGCCGGAGGCAGAGCAGTTGCCACACCAGGCAGTAATGCAACCCATCAGGATGCTCTCAAGGGTGCAGCTGTACAACCCTTTGAGGATTTGAGGACCCATACCAAATCTTTTCAGTCTCCTGAGGGGGAATAGGTTTTGTCATGTGCTCTTCATGACTGTCTTGGTGTGCTTGGACCATGTCAATTTGTTGGTGATGTGGACGCCAAGGAACTTGAAGCTCTCAACCTGCTCCACTATAGCCCCGTCGATGAGAATGGGGGCGCGCTCGGTCGTCCTTTTCCTGTAGTGCACAATCATCTCCTTTGTCTTGATCACGTTGAAGGAGAGGTTGTTGCCTTGCACCACATGGTCAGATCTCTACCGTTTTCGATGATCAGGCCTACACCACTGTTGTGTCATCAGCAAACTTAATGATTGTGTTGGAGTCGTGCCTGGCCGTGCAGTCATGAGTGAACAGGGAGTACAGGAGGGGAATGAGCAGACACCCCTGAGGGGCCCCCGTGTTGAGGATCAGCGTGGCGGATGTGTTGTTACCTACCCTCACCACCTGGGGGCGGACCGTCAAGAAGTCCAGGATCCAGTTGCAGAGGGAGGTGTTTAGTCCCAGGGTTCTTAGCTTAGTGATGAGCTTTGAGAGCACTATGGTGTTGAACGCTGAGCTGTAGTCAACGAATAGCATTCTCACATAGGTGTTCCTTTTGTCCAGGTGTGAAAGGGCAGTGTGGTTTGCAATAGAGATCAAATCAAATCAAATGTATTTATATAGCCCTTCTTACATCAGCTGATATCTCAAAGTGCTGTACAGAAACCCAGCTTAAAACTCCAAACAGCAAGCAATGCAGGTGTAGAAGCACGGTGGCTAGGAAAAACTCCCTAGAAAGGCCAAAACCTAGGAAGAAACCTAGAGAGGAACCAGGCTATGAGGGGTGGCCAGTCCTCTTCTGGCTGTGCCGGGTGGAGGTTATAACAGAACATGGCCAAGATGTTCAAATGTTCAGAAATGACCAGCATGGTCAAATAATAATAATCACAGTAGTTGTCAAGGGTGCAGCAAGTCAGGACCTCAGGAGTAAATGTCAGTTGGCTTTTCATAGCCGATCATTAAGAGTATCTCTACCGCTCCTGCTGTCTCTAGAGAGTTGAAAACAGCAGATCTGGGACAGGTAGCACGTCCGGTGAACATGTCAGGGTTCCATAGCCACAGGCAGAACAGTTGAAACTGGAGCAGCAGCACGGCCAGGTGGACTGGGGACAGCAAGGAGTCATCATGCCAGGTAGTCCTGAGGCATGGTCCTAGGGCTCAGGTCCTCCGAGAGAGAGAAAGAAAGAGAGAAAGTGAGAATTAGAGAGAGCATACTTAAATTCACACAGGACACCGGATAAGACAGGAGAAATACTCCAGATATATCAAACTGACCGTAGCCCCCGACACATAAACTACTGCAGCATAAATACTGGAGGCTGAGACAGGAGGGGTCAGGAGACACTGTGGCCCCATCCGATGATACCCCTGGATAGGGCCAAACAGGAAGGATATAACCCCACCCACTTTTCCAAAGCACAGCCCCCACACCAATAGAGGGATATCTTCAACCACCAACTTACCATCCTGAGACAAGGCCGAGTATAGCCCACAAAGATCTCCGCCACGGCACAACCCAAGGAGGGGCGCCAACCCAGACAGAAAGATCACGTCAGTGACTCAACCTACTCAAGTGACGCACCCCTCCTAGGGACGGCATGAAAGAGCACCAGTAAGCCAGTGACTCAGCCCCTGTAATAGGGGGATCTGTTGGTGTGGTATGCAAATTGGAGTGGGTCTAGGGTTTCTGGGATAATGGTATTGAGCCATGACCAGCCTTTCAAAGCATTTCATGGCTACAGACGCAAGTGCTACGGGTCAGTAGTCATTTAGGCAGGTTACCTTAGTGTTCTTGGGCACAGGGACTATGGTGGTCTGCTTGAAACATGTTGCTATTACAGACTCAGACAGGGAGAGGTTGAAAATGTCAGTGAAGGCACTTGCCAGTTGGTCAGCGCAAGCTCAGAGTACACGTCCTGGTAATCCGTCTGGCCCTGTGGCCTTGTGAATGTTGACCTGTTTAAAGGTCTTACTCACATCGGCTGCGGAGAGCGTGATCACACAGTCGTCTGAAACAGCTGATGCTCTCATGCGTGTTTCAGTGTTACTTGCCTCGAAACGAGCATAGAAGTTATTTAGCTCGTTTGGTAGGCTTGTGTCACTGGGCAGCTCTCGTCTGTGCTTCCCTTTGTAGTCTGAAATAGTTTGCAAGCTCTGCCACATCCAACGAGTGTCAGAGCCGGTGTAGTACGATTCAATCTTAGTCCTGTATTGATGTTTTGCCTGTTTGATGGTTCGTCTGAGGGCGTAGCGGGATTTCTTATAAGCTTCCGGGTTAGAGTCCTGCTCCTTAAAAGCGGCAGCTCTACCCTTTAGCTCAGTGCGAATGTTGCCTGTAATCCATGGCTTCTGGTTGGGGTATGTACGTACAGTCACTGTGGGGACAACTTGCTCAATGCACTTATTGATAAAGCCAGTGGCTGATGGGGTATACTCTTCAATGCCATCGGAAGAATCCCGGAGAATATTCCAGTCTGTGCTAGCAAAACAGTCCTGTAGTTTAGCATCTGCTTCATCTGATCACTTTCTTATAGACCGAGTCACTGGTGCTTCCTGCTTTAATTTTTACTTGCAAGCAGATATCAGGAGGATAGAGTTATGGTCAGATTTGCCAAATGGAGAGCGAGGGAGAGCTTTGTACACGTCTCTGTTTCTGGAGTAAAGGCGGTCTAGAATTTTTTTCCCCTCTGGTTGCACATTTAACATGTTGATAGAAATTAGGTAAAATTGGTTTAAGTTTCCCTGCCTATGTCAGACACCATCTTAAATGATTGATCAGGACTACTGCATTTAATAAATTAATAGCCTAGGTTAACCCAGTGTAGGACACTTGTAAACACTATGTTCATCAAAGTTCTTGGCACAGATGAGTGATCACTGCAAAGTCACACACACACAAACGCCACTCCCTGCTTTTTCATATGACCACTATCTGAACCTATTCCTCCAATAATAGCCCACTGAAGGATCCCCTTGGAATAGGCTAAATAAAGCCCTTAACCATCAGATAACAGTGGAGTAAACTGTTTTCCTTAAGAAAAGGAAGACCTAGTCAGTTGCACAACTGAAATGTGTCTTCCACATTTAACCCAACCTCTCTGAATCAGAGAGCCGTGGGAGGCTGTCTTCATCGACGTCATCGGTGCCCGGTGAGCAGTTGTTGTTTGGGGTTAACTGACTTGCTCAAGGGCAGAACGGCAGATTTTTCCAGCTTGCTGGCTCAGGGCTACCTACTGCCCCTGTGTCACGCCCTGACCTTAGAGAGCCTTTTTATTCTCTATATGGTTAGGTCAGGGTGTGACTTGGGTGGGCAAATCTATGTTTCTATTTCTTTGTTGGCCTAGTATGGTTCCCAATCAGAGGCAGCTGTGTATCGTTGTCTCTGATTGGGGATCATACTTAGGCAGCTCTTTTTCCCACCTTTGATTGTGGGATCTTGTTATTGCATAGTTGCTGTCTAGCCCTGCAGAACTTTACATTTCGTTTTGAATTTTGTTGGTTTTTGGTGTTCATTTTAAAATAAAGTAAGATGTTCGCCTACCACGCTGCACCTTGGTCTCATTCCAACAACAGACGTGACACCATTGAAGGGTCTATTTTCAAAAGTCGCTCTTTATAATAGCATCTGATAAATTAATCAATTTAAATACTATATATTTGTGTATAAATTGCCTCAGATCTCCAGTGGTTTTGCCTTATCCAATGTTATCTGCCCAGGTGATTAAAGAAGAGATTATGGCCGATCAATTAAAGGGGCAATCCTGGATTTGAAAAGGGGACGTGGAGGTGCACGTCCAAGGACGTCAGGTAAGTTATCTCCATACATGTTGAGATAATGATACGGACATCACCAGTCACGGAGTTCAAAGGGCACTGAATATGGAGCAAAGGATGCTGTATGCGTTACTTCGTACTTCAGAGCCAATCAGCATTGGCCTTTTGACCCAACTTGCTTCATGCTTCCTGGCTGTTAAAAGTCATAAAACCAAACACAACACAATTCCTGGAAGACTTTGGGGATGTGATTAGCACAGGAGTAGTTATTTTATTGTCCCTTCTAAAAAGTTACGTCTAATACATCGCTGTGATGCGGTGATAAACATCACACACACACACACAGGCAGGTTGGTGGACTCACCTGGTGAAGATAGCTAGGTGTGGGGGGCTCATGCAGGTGCCCATGAAGAGGGCCACACACATACACACACACACACACACACACACACACACACACACACACACACACACACACACACACACACACACACACACACACACACACACACACACACACACACACACACACACACACACACACACACACACAGTGTTTTCACACTGTTTTCCTTAAGAAAAGGAAGACCTAGTCAGTTGCACAACTGAAATGTGTCTTCCGCATTTAACCCAACCTCTCTGAATCAGAGAGCCGTGGGAGGCTGTCTTCATCGACGTCATCGGCGCCCGGCGAGCAGTTGTTGTTTGGGGTTAACTGCCTTGCTCAAGGGCAGAACAGCAGATTTCCGGTGATAAACATCACACACACACACAGGCAGGTTGGGGGACTCACCTGGTGAAGATAGCCAGGTGTGGGGGGCTCATGCAGGTGCCCATGAAGAGGGCCACACACACACACACACACACACACACACACACACACACACACACACACACACACACACACACACACACACACACACACACACACACACACACACACACACACACACACACACACACACACACACACACACACACACACACACACACACACACACAAACATACACACTGACACTCAAACACACACCCTGACACACTTGGCCTGCTTCCGTGTCATTATTTCAATCACTTCCTGCTTGAGTGGTACCATCTGCCCTTTAATAAAGCCACACTGCAAAGCCACTGCTTAACATCGCCAGTCACCCATCCGCTGGGCTGCATATCACACCATCAGCCCAGAGTTTAGTTTCACCAACCCACCAACCAGCCAAACTTAAATCTGTTATGTTTTATACTCCTCCCTATTTACCCTGCCACCCTCCATTTTGGAAACCGAGCAGTGGATGTCTTGGGAATTGTGACAAGTGTTGAGTGAGAGAGAAAGATTAAGTGTGTGTGTGTGTGTGTGTGTGTGTGTGTGTGTGTGTGTGTGTGTGTGTGTGTGTGTGTGTGTGTGTGTGTGTGTGTGTGTGTGTGTGTGTGTGTGTGTGTGTGTGTGTGTGTACACGTGTGTGCATGTGTGCGTGTGCGTACGTGTGGGTAAGTGTGTGTGTGTGTGTGTGTGTGCGTACGTGTGGGTATGTGTGTGTGTGCACGCATGTATGTGTGTGTGTGTGTGCGTACGTGTGGGTAAGTGTGTGTGTGCGTACGTGTGTGTGTGTGCGGCGTACGTGTGGGTAAGTGTGTGTGTGTGTGTGTGTGTGTGTGTGTGTGTGTGTGTGTGTGTGTGTGTGTGTGTGTGTGTGTGTGTGTGTGTGTGTGTGTGTGTGTGTGTGTGTGTGTGTGTGTGTGTGTGTGTGTGTGTGTATGCACGTACTTGTGGGTACGTGTTGGTGTGAATGCATGTATGTGTGTGCGTACAGAAAGTGAGGTTGAAGGGGTACCACCCTCAGCGGTTTTCAGGGGTACAGTATCTTCAACTCAGCTTCCTTTTCCGCTGAAAACTGGATGTTGGGACCTTTTATTTCCACATGTTACGTCAGAGTAAAGGGGTCCTATTCAGAGTAAGGGTTGAGTCACATGATCCTCTCACGATGTCACATGATGATCTACGCATTCCGTGAATGGGTAGTTGACGTCTATGATACCTTGACGTATATCGTACCTAGCTTCTTTCTCACTTCCCTTGTTCTCACCATTTGACTCAATGTCGTCAAACTGTACATAGAGCTCAGTTAATTGGTCAGGTGTGATGTTGTGTGGAGTTTATCAATATATATATTTTTTTAAATGATGTGTGTTTGGTGTAAGTCTCTCCCTCTGTTGGATCCGTCTCGTTATTGCCAGTTACACCTCAAGACATTGTTTCCAGTTACACCACAAGACATTTGTACCTCACTGCAGGCTCACTGTGTTTTGATAGAGTTTACCTTTGGATGGATGAATTCTATTTGGCCATGTCATATAATTGGATTCTATTGGATTGTGTTTATGTTTGTTTGTCGTAGATTTTGATTCGAGTTATTATTGGGTTCAAATATACATTTAGAAATGTGAACAGGCATCCACAAAAACCACAATCCGTAAAGTGCAAATAGCCTAATGTGAGAGTAGCAGTGTGATTCACATCAATGCGCTGTGTAGATATCAATAATAAGTTATATCCGTATCGCCATAGACTACACCACTGCTGCCATCCTTACATCCAAGTGTTTATTCAAGTTTGATAATCTTTGGACGCCAACAGCAGTGGCACCATTGGAAGACATAGCTTGGACTGTAGCCTACAAAAGCCTATTCCTGCTTTTTTCCTGCAATCCATCAAACACATTTGGTGAGTCATCATGGTGGTCTCTGAATTGTGGTCAGACCAGCTTGCACCTTTTTTCAATGCTGATTTGAATGTCGTTGAGAAAACAGAGAAGTGTCAAATACTTTATTCGCAAACATCCTTTTTGAATTTAAAAGTAATCCTCGAAGTAATCATCTAGTTTTTCAAAAGTATCTGTAATCTGATTACAATATTTTAGCTTGTAACATAATGGATTACAGTTATCGTTTTTTGTAATCCGTTACTCCCCAACCCTGCTAAGAACGCAATGACTAAAGGACAATATGACTATTAAAATATATATATATAAGAAGAAATATAGTCAGCTACCATCCTCAGTAACTTTACATCTAGGTTGTCAATAACAAGTGGTTTCTCATTATTAATGGACAGAAATAATTGTTCCACCTCACCTCTCTGACACTAACTTGACAAAATTCGTTATTTACAATGCTTTTCATTCATTATTAATTATTTTATGCATGAAGATGATGGCTCAAAGTTTGCTGTTGGCTTTTCATGCCTGAGTTTGCCACTTTGCCAATGCAATAGTCATTAAAACAATTGGCAGAAGGTTTTGCGATGAATGAGCCATCTGATTCAATAAAAGATAGAGTTGAATTAGTCTTTCTGCCCGTAATTCCATTTCAAAGTATTCCAAAACCATTTTCCCATCATACTTTATACAGTTTATCTTAGTTTCATAATACAATTTTGTCTTATTTTTGTTCTCTCAACCATACACTTTTTAAATTCCTCATCAATCCAGTGTGCCTTAACAGTTTTATCCGGCCTGGTCTCATAGACTAGACACTGAAATTAGTATATGCTACGTTTGGTATGGTTACATAAGACAGATGGTTTCTTAAGGCAATTAGCAACTTTTTATTTACTTTTTAGATACTTTGCAACTACTAAGCATGTTAGCTAACCCTTCCCCTAACCCTAACCTTAACCTTTTAACCTAACTCCTAAACTTCACCCAAACCTTGGCCTTAACCCCTAGCCTAGCGAACGTTAGCCAGCGATCTAACGTTAGCCACCTAGCTAGAATTCGTAACATATCATATGTTTAGCAAACTCTGAAAATATTGTATGTTTTCCAAATTCGTAACATAAAGTACCAGTCAAAAGTTTGGACACACCTACTCATTCAAGGTTTTTTTTATTATTTTTTTACTATTTTCTACATTGTAGAATAATAGTGAAGACATCAAAACTATGACATAACACATGTGAAATCATGTAGTAACCAAAAAAAGTGTTAGACAAATCAAAATATATTTTATATCTGAAATTCTTCAAAGTAGCCACCATTTGCCTTGATGACAGCTTTGCACACTCTTGGCATTTTCTCAACCAGCTTCACCTGGAATGCTTTCCAATAGTCTTGAAGGATTTCCCACATATGCTGAGCACTTGTTGGCTGCTTTTCCTTCACTCTGCGGTCCAACTCATCCCAAACCATCTCAATTGGGTTGAGGTCAGGTGATTGTGGAGGCCATGGTCATCTGATGCAACACTGCATCACTCTTCTTCTTGGTCAAACAGCCCATACACAGGTGTTTTGGGTCATTGTCCTGTTGAAAAACAAATTATAGTCCAACTAAGTGCAAACCAGATGGGATGGCATATCACTACTTTAAGGGCACAAGGCGAGACCCAGATGCAGACACGGGGGGCAGATGGTTTGAGTCTTTGATATTTAATACATCCAAAAGGGGTAGGCAAGAGAATGGTTGTGGACAGGCAAAAGGTCAAAACCAGTTCAGAGTCCAGGAGGTACAGTGTGGCAGGCAGGCTCGAGGTCAGGGCAGGCAGAATGGTCAGGCAGGCGGGTACAGAGTCCAGAAAACAGGCAAGGGTCAAAACTGGGAGGACTAGTAAAAGAGAATAGAAAAGACAGGAGCACGGGAAAAACACGCTGGTTGACTTGAAACATACAAGACGAACTGGCACAGAGAGACAGGAAACACAGGGATATATACACCAGGGATAACAAGCGACACCTGGAGGAGGTGGAGACAATAACAAGGACAGGTGAAACTGATCAGTGTGTGACAACTACAGAATGCTGTGGTAGCCATGCTGGTTAAGTGTGTCTTAAATTCTAAATAAATCACAGACAGTTTCACCAGCAAAGCACCCCCACACCATCACACCTCCTGCTCCATGCTCCACGGTGGGAACCACACATGCGGAGATCATCCTTTCACCTACTCTGCGTCTCACAATGTCAAGGAGGTTGGAACCAAAAATCTCCAATTTGGACACATCAGACCAAAGGACAGATTTCCATTGGTCTAATGTCTATTGCCTGTGTTTCTTGGACCAAGCAAGTCTCTTCTTCTTATTGGTGTCCTTTATTAGTGGTTTCTTTGCAGCAATTCAACCATGAAGGTCTGATTCACATAGTCTCCTCTGAACAGCTGATGTTGCGATATGTTTGTTACTTGAACACTGTAAAGCATTTATCTGGGCTGCAATTTCTGAGGCTTGGAACTCTAATGAACTTATCCTCTGCAGAAGAGGTAACTCTGGGTCTTCCTTTCCTGTGGTGGACCTCATGAGTGCCAGTTTCATCATAGCACTTTATGGTTTTGCGACTGCACTTGAAGAAAAGTTCACATTTTCCGGATTGACTGACCTTCATGTCTTAAAGTAATGATGGATTGTCATTTCTCTTTGCTTATTTGAGCTGTTCTTGGCATAATATGGACTTGGTCTTTTACCAAATAGGGCTATCTTCTGTATACCATCCCTACCTTGTCACAACACAACTGATTGGCGCAAACGCATTAAGAAGGAAATAAATTCCACAAATGTACTTTTAACGAAATGCAGAAGCTGGTTGAGAGAATGCCAAGATTGTGTATAGCTGTCAAGAAATCTCAAATAGCTGTCATTGAAGAATCTCAAATATAAATATATTTTGATTTGTTTGGCACTTTTTTGGTTACTACATGATTCCATATGTGTTATTTCATAGTTTTGATGTCTTCACTATTATTCTACAATGTAGAAAATAGTACAAATAAATAAAAACCATTGAATGAGTAGGTGTGTCCAAACTTCTGACTCGTACTGTACAATATACATTTTAATTCATAACATATCATACGAAATGGGGGATGGACATCCACAAATGAATACATACCATACAAAACGTAACATATCATACTAAAAAATGTGTATCGGATTTACGTACAGAATAATACGAAATGTCTGAGACCAGGTTTTTCTAACAGTCAGTTTCTTAATAGGTGCATGCTTATCAATAACTGGAAGAAACAATGTCATAAATGCATCAAGTGCAGCATCTAGATGCTCCTCATTTACACACATCAGACTAACAAATCTTTACATATTCAATATAGGAATTACTACAATGCCACTTGTATGATCTCTTATACACAGTTTTAGGCTCAGCCTTTGGAACTTTAGTTTTCTAGATATGGCCACTCTTATGGTCACAACATCCAATGGGTATGGATACAGCTTTAGAAGCATTAGTAAAGATATGATCAATACACGTGAATGATGTAGTGTTTTTAAACACTCTGGTAGGTTGATTGATAACCTGAGCCAGATTACAGGCACTGGTTACAGTTTGAAGCTACCCCTTGAGCAGACAGCTTGATGAAAACCAGCCTATATTCAGGTCACCCAGAAAATAAACCTCTTGGTTAACATCACACACATTATCAAGCAAAGAAGAGGCCTTAGAACAGGCAGGTGAACCTGCAACCACAACACTTCAACAACATTTGACATGAGATCCTCTCGAAGTTTACAGGAATATGGCTGTGTGTATGCTGTGTGTGTGTGTGTGTGTGTGTGTGTGTGTGTGTGTGTGTGTGTGTGTGTGTGTGTGTGTGTGTGTGTGTGTGTGTGTGTGTGTGTGTGTGTGTGTGTGTGTGTGTGTGTGTGATGCTGTGTGTGTGTGTGTGTGTGTGTGTGTGTGTGTGTGTGTGTGTGTGTGTGTGTGTGTGTGTGTGTGTGTGTGTGTGTGTGTGTGTGTGTGTGTGTGTGTGTGTGTGTGTGTGTGTATGCTGTGTGTGTGTGTGTGAGTGTGCATGTGTGTGTGCATGTGCGTGTGTGTGCGTGTGTGTGCGTGTGTGTGTTTGTGTGTGTGGGTGTGTGTGCGTGTGTGGGTGTGTGTGTGTGTGTGTGATAATGGGTTGAAGCTACTGACCCGGAAGCTTGGCTCTCTCACTCCTCCCAGGCTTTTGGGAGGGAGGGTGAACAATGAGATTGCCGTAGAGGATGTAAGCAATGTTCCCACGCTCTCTGGCAGCTTTCACAGCTGGGATAAGTTCTTTCCGCCTCTGGCGCACAGCTACAGACAAGTCTTCACTGGGGAAGATATAGGTTCCTCTCAAGTCTTGTCTTTCTCCAGGGTCCTGGACCTCTTTGGTTAAATCGTCAATTCTTTTGTTAGTTGAGTCCACCAGTATTTGGTCAAAGCTCTTGAAGCTTTTCTCCTGTTGCTGTAACAATTGCTTGTCGACATGTTTTTGTCATATGTGACAAAGCTCTCCTACAGTCAACATACATGCGCTAGAGGAAAAGCAATGAAAAGCACACCATCACATCTTCAGTAGGGGTAAGGGCCTCAAAAGTTTCATGAAAGGCACTATAATTCCAAAAGGCAGGCAGAGTGGTGACAACACATAGAGGGGTATTTATGTATGCAAGTGGATACCAGCATCTTCCCACTGGTTGTGGGTTGCATACCATCTGTTTAGCCCGTGGGTGATGCACTATGGGACTGTGGAGGACCAAAGCACCAGAGGACACCACAGCGCCTCACAAACAATGTACAGTATATCTCACACTTTCAAGGTAGAGTTCCTCCCACCCTACTCTTCTGCATGGCCTTGAGGTTTCCTGAAACAAATTGATTGTTCTCGCTGAAAAGAGTGTAAAATCATATGGAGGACTGGAGACTGCAGAGACAGGCAAAGAGAGAGAGTAGTTTAGCACTCTGGAGGCTGAAGGGTAATGGCATGGTGTAACGTTCGTCGTTGGTAGAAAGAGAGGAGGACCAAGGTGCAGCGTGGTAAGTATTCATTATCTCTTTTAATGAAAACGAATACTCGAACAAAAACAACAAAAACACGAGAATGAAACGAAACAGTCCTGAACGGCTAAATACAAAACACAGAACAGAAAATAATCACCCACGACACACAGGTGGGAAAAGGCTACCTAAGTATGATTCTCAATCAGAGACAACTAACGACACCTGCCTCTGATTGAGAACCATACCAGGCCAAACGCAAAACACAACATAGAAAAACAAACATAGACAACCCACCCAACTCACGCCCTGACCATACTAAAACAAAGACATAACAAAAGAACTAAGGTCAGAACGTGACACATGGTGGGTACAAGGACTTGTGTGTGTGTGTGTGTGTGCGTTCGTGCGTGTGTGTGAGGAAAGGGCAGTATGGAGGGGGCCTCTTAACAGGCTGTTAGGGGAAGATAGTATAATGTGCCTCCCTCTGTCTTGTGTTCTCCTCCCGTTGCCCCAGGGAGCTGGTGGGAGGCCGGGGAACAAGAACTCCTGGTGTTTACAGAGATGTGAAGTCTTTAACCCACCCCCTACCCTGGCATAATTTATTTTAAAACCATAACCCTTAGCCTCAGCCCAGCTGGTTCGGCTTCCAGAAGCTCAATCAGAATGGTGCCTAAAGCCAAACTTGTCATTGTAACATTGACTGAATACTGAGGATCTGAATCAATTGTTCTCTCGTCGTTTATTTTGCTTTTATAATTTTTTTTCTGGTACAGAAAGTTGATTGAGCATTCATTCTCATGTACAACAATAGCTTGGAGATGAATTGCAGTGAAGAGGAGCAGGGTTTAATGTGTGGATTGGAAGCTGTGGAGGATCAATGAGTGTGGGATCTTGACAAAGGAAATTGTGAGAAACTAAGGACAAGTAATAGACGAATGCATTATTTTCCAATGCCCCCATAAGACCTCTAAGGTCTGTTAGAATTTATGATTAAACTGGCACAGTGTTTAAATACGAAGCATTTTACACATACTAATGAAACGAAGTAACAGATTTTAGTGTAGTCAAATGATTCCTAATATATTAGAGTCGAAAGGGAAAAACATTATTGATTTCTGGAACTTTAAATTAGTTCAGCCAAACGTCTAATGACCCAGCAACACAGAGTTGTGTAATGTAAGCAATTTTTGATTATCTCTCTTGATATTTTGGTTTGGGTACGCGTTTCCGTTCTATGTTCATTCCTGAAAGAAAACAAAAGTGCAAATACTCTGTATAGTGTGAGTTCCTGTATGTTCATGGTGGTGGCAGCATCATGCTGCAGGGATGTTTTTCAGAGACAGGGACTGGGAGAGTAATCAAGATTGAGGGAAAGATGAATGGAGCAAAGTACAGAGAGAAATGAAAACCTGCTCCAGAGCGCTCAGGACCTCAGACTGGGGTTAAGGTTCACCTTCCAACAGGACAACGACTCAAAGCATACAGCCAAGACAACACAGGAGTGGCTTCGGGAAAGTCTCTGAATGTCTTTGAGTGGCCCAGCCAGAGCCCGGACTTGAACCCAATCTAACATCTCTGGAAAGACCTGAAAATAGCTGTGCAGTGTCCCCATCCAACCTGACAGAGATTGAGAGGATCTGCAGAGAAGAATGGGAGAAACTCCCCAAATACAGGTGTGCCAAGCTTGTAGCTTCAAACCCAAGAAGACTTGAGGCTGTAATCGCTGCCAAAGGTGCTTCAACAAAGTACTGAGTAAAGGGTCTGAATACTTATGTAAATGTGATATTTCCATTAAAATGGCAAAATTAAGAAAAATGTCAAATTAAAAAGCAATTTAATTAATTTTAGAATAAGGCTGTAACGTAACAAAATGTGGAAAAAGTCAACAGGTCTGAATACGTTCCGAATGCACTGTAACCTCATTGTGTCTGACTAATTCATGAGGCTAGCTGGGGGCTGTGTGTGTGCGAGTGTCAGAGCAAGACTCGTAATGTAATGACAATCACTTTAAAACAAATTTACTCCCAAGCCTCATCAGCTCTTGAATATTATTAAGCAGCTTTTATCGTAAGCAACAGAGATCAATACAGAGGTTATGATCGTCACAGAATGAGCAATGGTCAGAGTGATATAGTGTATGTGTGAATGTGAACTTTTGTATATCCCCAGATACTAGTGCCGAGTTACATTTCAGGGAACCAAGTTACATTTCAGGGGACCGAGTTACATTTCAGGGGAATGAGTTACATTTCAGGGGACTGAGTTACATTTCAGGGGAATGAGTTACATTTTCATAATATTAATGCCATAAATCTTCACGGTACGATCTTCACTATAATAGTATTGCAATGACCTAGCTATGCCAGGCAAGTAAAACTAAATGAAATTCCACTAGTCATCTCTTACGACTGTCTCCAGTGCTGAAAATAATATGAAGCACTTGAGAATAAAGTGAGAGCTGTACAACATGTGCCAGTGTGACGTCCATCTTAGTAGGAAGGTGCAGACCTGATTTACACAGGGAGGACGTTGTGGGAGGAGGGTCTCACAGAAACGTCATTCAGGGTCAGGGTATTGGGTTCAAGCCTTTGAAAATACTCTCAGTAAGAAATAAATCGATTATGTGTTTAAGTCTGGAGTTAAATATATTGTTGCTTGTCTGTCTCTCTTTTTAGCAAAACTGAGGTCCTACATTGATGTATTTGACATGTACTGTCTGTGATGTTGAGGAAATTGCAGGGGTTCCCAAATTTTTTCAGAACATTTTGCAGGTTTAAAGCTTATTTCCTGCAATTTTGGCATGGGGGGGGGGGGGGGGGCAGAGAAAATGTTGCAGTTTTAAAGCAAATTTTATTGCAATTCTATACATTTTGTCATGTCTAATGTGTATTCATGTGATATTTGAGAGACTCGAAAATTACAACAAAATCTATGAGCTATAAAACCTAGCTCAAAAAATGTTTGCTGACATGGGCTCGTTGATCTGGACATTTCTGACAAGTTATAAATAGCTCTCTAAGGTATGCAATGACTGAAAACTGATTTTGCACTACCCAATTTTTAAATCGCACCTTGTGCATTCTATTATTCTGACTTTCAAGAGTAAAGAGAGAAGAGAGGTGACACAATACATGGGAGGAACTTACAGAACTGTATGTTAAATTCAATTAAAGAAGCTAATGGGTATACATTTAGAAAGATTGCATAATTTTATTTATTTATCGTCTGATTCATTCATTTCCTTTTGATGCCACTGCTGCTCATTGGATACTACGTTCTATAAAGTCCAGTGCACTCTCTTTCACATCTCATAGCACTGGTGGGCTATGAGCTCAGCTGTCGACCAGCTCACTGCCAACCCTCACTATTAAAGGTATTAAATACAGGGGGACACTGGACTTCAAATAGGAGTGAATCAGACTCAAATCGCGTCCTCCCATCATAACATGACCAAACTGTTGGTGGCAATGGATTTTGCAGTGCTGGTAAAAGCTAAAGAGCTCTTATTCTTGGCGGCAGGTAGCCTAGCGGTCGGAGCATTGGGCCAATAACCGAAAAGGTTGCTGGTTTGAATACCTGAGCCGACAAGGGGGGGAAATCTGTCGATGTGCCCTTGAGCAAGGCACTTAACCCTAATTTGCTCCAGTGGAGCTGTACTACTGTGTCTGACCCTGTAAAACAACACATTGCCCTACACCTATCTGGTGTATGTGATGATTAAACATGTACATTTTTATTCTGTCTGCTGACTTCCATGAGCTTAAACTACTGTTGTCTAATCGTACCCTCCAGTCATATCCAGCAGAGAGCTTCATGAGCCAAAACACAGCTTCAACACACACAATGAAACACTGGCAGAGAGCTTCATCAGCCAAAACATAGCTTCGACACACACAATGAAACACTGGCTCAGGGTTATGTGTTAAATGTTAACAGAGGAGGAGGGGACTACACATTATCACATATCAGCTATAATAAGAACCCTGAGTTTTCGCCGATTTGACCTGACAGGAGCCATAGTGATAGTCTATAACCTGACTGTAGTGCTTCTTTGAATCACTGTCCACAGAGTCTAGGTGTTTTGGTGGCTTGGTCTCAGAGTCTAGGTGATTTGGTGGCTTGGTCTCAGAGTCTAGGTGATTTGGTGGCTTGGTCTCAGAGTCTAGGTGATTTGGTGGCTTGGTCTCAGAGTCTAGGTGATTTGGTGGCTTGGGCTCAGAGTCTAGGTGATTTGGTGGCTTGGTCTCAGAGTCTAGGTGATTTGGTGGCTTGGTCTCAGAGTCTAGGTGATTTGGTGGCTTGGGCTCAGAGTCTAGGTGATTTGGTGGCTTGGTCTCAGAGTCTAGGTGATTTGGTGGCTTGGTCCCAGAGTCTAGGTGTTTTGGTGGCTTGGTCTCAGAGTCTAGGTGATTTGGTGGCTTGGTCTCAGAGTCTAGGTAATTTAGTGGTTTGGTCTCTAAGTTTGTGGCAGAGAAAATTGATACCATGTGTATAGGGCCTTGTTATAGATCATAATTACAGTCCATAACTGAAGCCACTATTTCAGTTTTATATGAAGTGTTTGGAATGTATTGTTTTAATGTAATTATGGTTGTTTGTTGTCATGAGTCTTTCCTGGACAGGTTACATGGTAAAACAAAAACGTTGTTACCAAATAACCAAATAACCAGTCTGACAGACTCAGAGTATCCATTATAGAGAAATCCTGTCTGACAGACTCAGAGTATCCATTATAGAGTACCGTGTCTGACAGACTCAGAGTATCCATTATAGAGTACCGTGTCTGACAGACTCAGAGTATCCATTATAGAGAAATCCTGTCTGACAGACTCAGAGTATCCATTATAGAGTACCGTGTCTGACAGACTCAGAGTATCCATTATAGAGTACCGTGTCTGACAGACTCAGAGTATCCATTATAGAGTACCCTGTCTGACAGACTCAGAGTATCCATTATAGAGTACCCTGTCTGACAGACTCAGAGTATCCATTATAGAGAAACCCTGTCTGACAGACGCATAGTATCCATTATAGAGTACTGTGTCTGACAGACTCAGAGTATCCATTATAGAGTACCCTGTCTGACAGACTCAGAGTATCCATTATAGAGAAACCCTGTCTGACAGACTCAGAGTATCCATTATAGAGAAACCCTGTCTGACAGACTCAGAGTATCCATTATACACTTGTGTAACAATCCATCCACTTCCTCTAACACTCAGAGACTTTGCAACCATAACCTAACCTCTGGAGACAGAGAGTCAAGGGAACACTACATCAGTCTTGTGGTCCAGAATCAATTTAAACTGCTGCCTGCACACCACACACACAATACCTTCTCAAAATTGGAAGCATTAACCTGTGAGGAGATTCTACCTGGTACAGCTCTCAAAACCACTATGTGGGTTTATTCAACTGTAAGGAAATGGTTACTGCATAAATACTGTAAAGTGGGCTGGAGTGAGTGAGATCCATCGTTAGAATGCCAGAACACCCCAATCTGTATTTGTCTATCATCATTAAAATAATACTTTACTGCACCTTAGGATTCTCAAAAGGGAGTCAAAAAAGCCAAGACAATGGACATGGTTTGTGAGACGCTAAAAAAGATACTTCTAGAAGGATGCAAGAAAAAAACGTTTTTTGTATGTATTTTATTCTTACAGTGACTGTAAGATTCTGTATGGTGAATTTTAAATGAACCGAATAGTTGGCCTTAGTCAATATCAAGAGAATTATACATTTATTTTATCATTTCAATAAAAGGACAAGATAAGAAATTAGCGACATTAATGGCAGCAATAATGATATCTCGGGGCAAAATATGACTCATAGACCGTTTGTTTTCCCCTTTTTCTTTCACTTTAGCTACAGTCTTCTCATCTCTGACGGATATCACTGGAAACACAAATATATGACAAACAACAACATATTGACATTGACTAAATATATTCCTTTTAGATAATCTGGCAGTAAAATAGTGTTTTATGTAATCACTGTTGTTTGTTCTTGTTTGTGACACGTGCCTGGAAGGATAACATCCAGTGTAAATGTAGATTATACTGGAAATTACAATGCATACAAATATCAATGCCAACAATTCCTTAAGAAAAGTAATTTCACCGTGTAGAGTAATATGTTTTAAAGTTTTTATTGGCTGGACAGTAGAAAAAAACACAAACGTAATAATAACGAGGCCGCAGATTTCAGTAATTCATTGACCTTCAGTTGAACAGCAGAAACAATATATTTCTGGAAGGGTAAAAAACTTTATAAACATCACTGTACAAATGGAGATTCATCATCTGTCTTCGAACAAGAAAGAGTTGCTCCCTCAAATACATTAACATCAGAAAGAGCAAGGACAACATCAAAATGATGATGATGATGGTGGTGGTGGTAATGATGAAGATACTGATGGTGGTGGTGATGGTTATCATCATGGTGGTGATGATAATGGTGATGATGATGATGAGGAGGAGGATTATTGTGCTGCAGAAATGCTGAGTCGGCATATCAAACAACGAACATGCATTTGATTTAATAGTTTACAGAGGCATCTGTTTTGGAGAGAACATTCTAAATTACTTTCACAGAATATCAGTAGACAATAGAGGTCGACCGATTATGATTTTTCAACGCCGATACCGATACCGATTATTGGATGGCCAAAAAAGCCGGTACCGATTAATCGGCCGATTTTTTTAATTTAAAATTCAAATTTGACAATTCCAACAATACTGAATGAACACTTATTTTAACTTGATATAATACATCAATAAAATCTATTTAACCTCAAATAAATAATGAAACATGTTCAATTTGGTTTAAATAATGCAAAAACAAAGTGTTGGAGAAGAAAGTAAAAGTGCAATATGTGCCATGTAAGAAAGCTAACGTTTAAGTTCCTTGGTCAGAACATGAGAACATATGAAAGCTGGTGGTTCCTTTTAACATGAGTCTTCAATATTCCCAGGTAAGAATTTTTAGGCTGTATTATAGGACTATTTCTCTCTATACGATTTGTATTTCATATACCTTTGACTATTGGATGTTCTTATAGGCACTTTAGTATTGCCAGTGTAACAGTATAGCTTCCGTCCCTCCCCTCGCTCCTACCTGGGCTCGAACCAGGAACAGATCGACAACAGCCACCCTCGAAGCAGCGTTACCCATGCAGAGCAAGGGGAACAACTACTACAAGTCTCAGAGCGAGTGACGTTTGAAACGCTGTTAGCGCGCACCCCGCTAACTAGCTAGCCGATTCATATCGGTTACACCAGCCTAATCTCGGGAGTTGATAGGCTTGAAGTCATAAACAGCGCAATGCTTGAAGCATTGCTAAGAGCTGCTGGCAAAACGCACGAAAGTGCTGTTTGAATGAATGGTTACGAGCCTGCTGCTGCCTGCCACCGCTCAGTCAGACTGCTCTATCAAATCATAGACTTAATTATAACATAATAACACACAGAAATACGAGCCTTAGGTCATTAATATCGTCTAATCCGGAAACTATCTTCTCGAAAACATTATGGTCAGGTACACGTTGGAGCAACGACAGTCCTTTTTCGCGAATGCGCACCGCATCGATTATATGCAACACAGGACACGCTAGATAAACTAGTAATATCATCAACCATGTCTAGTTAACTAGTGATTATGATTGATTGATTGATTGATTGATTGATTGTTTTTTATAAGATACGTTTAATGCTAGCTAGCAACTTACCTTGGCTTCTTACTGCATTCGCGTAACAGGCAGGCTCCTCGTGGAGTGCAATGTAATCAGGTGGTTAGAGCGTTGGACTAGTTAACCGTAAGGTTGCAAGATTGAATCCCCGAGCTGACAAGGTACAAATCTGTCGTTCTGCCCCTGAACAAGGCAGTTAACCGTTCCTAGGCCGTCATTGAAAATAAGAATGTGTTCTTAACTGACTTGCCTAGTTAAATAAAGGTTAAAATAAAGAGGAGCTAGCCGGTCACACAATAACTTCCAACTGAGGCTGCACTTTGTTTTGTTTGACCTTTTTTCAATCGACATTTCTTTGTTTATATCAATAAAAATGATGCCAGCTGATTCATGATTTTGACTGGCTGAGAAACGCTACCTGTCTCTCTCTCTCGTCCCGACTCCCGACCCCTACACGTTCATTACTATGGGACAATGCACAATTGAGAGCATCCTGTCGGGCTGTATCACCGCCTGGAACGGCAACTGCACCGCCCACAACCGCAGGGCTCTCCAGAGGGTGGTGCGGTCTGCACAACGCATCACCGGGGGCGAACAATCTGCCCTCCAGGACACCTACAGCACCCGATGTCACAGGAAGGCCAACATGATCATCAACGACAACAACCACCCGAGCCACTGCCTGTTCACCCCACTACCATCCTGAAGGCGAGGTCAGTACAAGTGCATCAAAGCTGGGACCGAGAGACTGAAAAACAGCTTCTATCTCAAGGCCATCAGACTGTTAAACAGCCATCACTAACACATAGATGCTGCTGCCTACATACAGACTTGAATCATTTTCCACTCTAACAAATGGATGACTAGTCAGTTAATGCCACTTTAATAATGATGTTTACATATCTTGCATTACTCATCCCATATGTATATACTGTATTTTATACCATCTATTGAATCTTGCTTATGCTGCTCGGTCATTGCTCATCCATATATTTATATGTACATATTCTTATTCCATCCCTTTACTTAGATTTGTGTGTATTAAGTAGTTGTTGTGGAATTGTTAGATTACTTGTTAGATATTGCTGCACTGTCGGAACTAGAAGCACAAGCATTTCGCTACACTCACAATAACATCGGCAAACCATGTGCATGTGACCAATAACATTTGATTTGACAGCTGGAGATCGAATTTGAATATTGAAACAATGTTTAAAATGTCGGAGAAACAGACAGCAAGGTTTATACATATACAAATCTGTTGAAAACGAAATGTTAGTATAAAAGAAATGTGAGATCATGTCCAGCTGTTTTTTATAGTGGAGATCAAGTTTATAACTTGCCTGGCTGGGCTGATGAGACAGTGGATTGCACAGTCAGATGGAACAGACTATATAGGCATTTTAATGTCATAGATTTAGCCGGTGGTAGCTTGTGGAATATACACCGGCTGGAATGTGCTTTTAACCAATCAGCATTCAGGATCAGACCAACCCATTGTATACAGTTCAATATACACTCTGGGCTCTATTTTCTACTGTCCCCTAAGGAGGCGCAAGTATCAAACACATGTTCGTTTGTAATTTCCTCATGTAAAAACTCCAGGGTTGGTAATTTACCTGTCTAACATCAGCTCGCTTGTGCTGAGGTGGGAGGGGTGGAAATCATTTAGGTGTTTCCTGAAATACGTGCGCCAATATGCCAATTTTAGTGCTCAACTAGAGAGAGATATTTAAGACCGGCAACGTGATTGGTTATGGTTTTGATTTTGTAGCCTTATCGATTCATCACCAATGTTTTATTAAAATATCATGAGCAGCAAAACAGACAGTCAGCAAAACAGTCAACGAAATCCCCCTTTAATATTGGACATTATTTTTGTTCAGCTTCTGTGAAAAGTCTGGACTCATTATGTTTATTATGTGTATATATATTGCATGAAAGGAACATATATATTTTTAAAGACTGCTTATTGTTTTTCCTTTTGTCATTTAGTCAAAAAACGCATACTCCACTTTCCTCTGTTGGACCTTATTGTCAAATTGCGGGAATTCCGACCGCTGTCCTTCGTGCTGAATCCACTTGTAGCTTAGGCTATTTGCATGTTCGTTTTACCTTTCATGTAGTAAAGTCACTAACAGGCCATATCAATGGCGATTGTAGGCTAATCTTATTATTGTGTTTGGGCAATGTCCAATTGTCCATGTCTCGAACATGCAGTGCATTTTTGAAATGTTAATGCAATGTGTGTGGACAAATATTTCTATGTTGAAGCCAATCAAAAAACTAGATTGGCTACATTTTTGTTTTAACTATGCCTATTGTAGGGTTACCGTACACTGTAAAAGGGTTACAGTGAATTTGACAGTAGTTTACAGGCAGCTCAGTGGCAAGTAAAATTATATATTTTATATTACAGCAAACCTACTGTAATATAAATACAGAATCAAAGCAAGTAATGTGTAATGACACACAGTACAATACCGTAAAAGGGACTATATTATACTGTAAAAATAAAAATAAAACGTGCTACCATAATTAGAATGAATGAATGAAATTCATTGATGGGAGGGGTTTGTATTTCACAGTATTTTACTGTAATTACAAGGGATTGTTGCAAGCAGGTTGGCTGCTAGGTAAAATGTTTACACATTACAGGTATATTCATGAATATTTGGTGTTTTATATCACTTGCACATCTAGAGGACTTAACAAAGGCTTCCAAACTGCCTTCGACTACAGGGCAAAACAGACCAAAAGGACATGGCTAAATGCTCAACCGTTTATTAAGGTTTAAGACTGGTTGCCACTCCAATCTGTCCCCTTTAAAAGTTCATGGGGCACTATAAATACGAGTCAAATTGATACAGCATTCTTACTCATGGGTACAACAAATACAGCCTCTTACAAGGCATATTGCAAAATAAGTTAATGAGCCAGAAACAACAATACCTTGCACCCAGTAAGGGTTTTTGACACTCCAAAGATACAGTATGGTACTGTTTTCTGTGGGGTGGAATTACAGTACCACTCGAAATACAGAAATTATTTGCCCTGCCCACAACATTTTCCCACAATGCACTATAATTTACACTATGCTGCAGTAAAATATTTCAGAGTGTTTTACTGTTGACAATACCCCCAAATTACTGTATAATTTACAGTTTTTCCATTACAGTGTACGTTTGGCATTTCCATGTCCAGAATGCAATTTACAGTAGGCCTAGCCCCTATATCAGTGCTAATGCTGTAGCCTATGTTTAACCATGTATTTCCATATTGAAGCAATGCAATTAGAATCATGTTGACTGCAAATATGTTCAACATATTTAGCAAATATATACCTGTACATAGCCCATCTATAATTTAGCCCAAACAACTACCTCTTTACCTACTGTATTCATTTATTTATTTTTGCTCCTTTGCACCCCATTATCTCTATCTCTACTTTGCACTTTCTTCCACTGCAAACCAACCATTCCAGTGTTTTGTTTTTTTTTTACTTGCTATATTGTATTTACTTCGCCACCATGGCCTTTTTATATTTTTATTTATTTTTATATATATTTTGTTTGCCTTCACCTCCCTTATCTCACCTCACTTGCTCACATTGTATATAGACTTATTTTTCACTGTATTATTGACTGTATGTTTGTTTTACTCCATGTGTAACTATGTGTTGTTGTATGTATCGAACTGCTTTGCTTTATCTTGGCCAGGTCGCAATTGTAAATGAGAACGTGTTCTCAATTTGCCTACCTGGTTAAATAAAGGTGAAATAAATAAATAAATAAATAAAATAAAAATATTGGGTAGGCTATTTAATGAACTAGACTATAACCAACTAATATTCTAATTGGAGTTGATGACAATGCAATACATAAAAGACTTGAAGCAACCACATATTTAGCCATGGAACCAGTGTGGTGCGTCCACACACACACACACACACACACACACACACACACACACACACACACACACACACACACACACACACACACACACACACACACACACACACACACACACACACACACACACACACACACACACTTGTTAATTCATCAAAACCCAGCCCTTTCACTCCACCGCCAGCTACTGCGCCCATAATTCCGGTTGTAGAAACAGCTAACATATTTCTAACACACCCCCGAACCTATAACACTACTGCCAGCACTAAAGAGCCCTTGGCCTTAGGCAATATGTGATATCATGATTCTGACCCGATCCTATTTAGAAATAGCTTCTTTTTTTTGTACTGTAAATTTGGAATAAGTCAAGAAATAAGTCAAGGGGTATGATTACTTTCTGAAGGCACTGTATTTTCATGTTGAAGCTATGCAATTAGACTTCTTAGAACAATATGGACCGCAAACATGTTCAACATAGCAAATATGGGATGGGCCTAGATTTTGTTATTTTGATTCTGTAGGCTATTTATAATGGACTAACATTAGAATTGGAGTTGATAATAAAAGACTGTAAATACACAACTTGATGCAATCACATATTTAGCCATGGAGCATATTCTGATTGGCCAGTGAAGGGCCTTGACACACCTACAACTTATCTATTCATCAAAACCCAGCCCTTTCACCCCACCATCAGCCACTGTGCCCATAATTCCCGCTGTGAAAATGCCAAAATTATTTCTGACACACTGACACACGTATAGCACTACCGCCAGCGCAAAGATTTACCATTGCGTTAGGTTTGTTCAAATAGAGCCCTCTGAGAAAAAAAGGTGCTATCTACAACCAATAAAGGACAGCCAAAGAGCCCCTTTTACGAAACCTTTTTTGATATTCCACTGCTCTGGCATTATAATCAGGTTAGTGTTTATTTTTTTTACAGGCCTGGATGATTAAATCATGGGATTATGTTGGTGTGGAAGTAGATCAAAGCAGGCCTCAGTCAGCATGTAGCCTATGCATGAACCAATTATGTGTTATTTTGAGGCCTCTATACAACATACAAAAATAAGACTTTCGTCTTTCTATTGGGATTTGGGGGGGTGTCATCATCCCATTCTTAGCATCATAAATGTATCTCTCTGTGGCAGATTGGGTCAATTTAATTTGTATGTCACTACTAAAAGCCGCTTTCCACGATGACGCGGCAAGGCGGTGGTACTCGTGTTTGTGGAGAGGTTGTCAGGCTTTACTGACTTGCGTGAGGGAATGAAGTGTGCTGGTGGACATATAAACCTGTAGAGCTCTCTCTCTTTCTCTTTCCTCTCCTCTCTTCTCCTCTCATCTTGATCATGAGCTGATCTCTCTCTTGAAGTCCTGTTTCTCTTACCAGGCTTTGGTTACAGTAGTGCATTTGGGAGGCTCATGAGAAAATTCAAGCGTAATAGGACAGAAAGGCATTGTGTGTGTCCACTAACCATGCTTGCCTCTCAGAACACTGTCATGGAACCTCAGAACACAACCTCTATACATTTTATGTGTGTCATATACAGGCAGAAAGTTGAAGGGGTTGATAGTGATGAAAAAATCAAGCCATAATGCTGATGTGCTTAAATATATAATTCTATAAACATTTTATGTTAGTTTATAAAGGAGAAAGTGTTGTAAAGTAAATTGGAAAATGTTATGGAGTCATTCAAGGCCAAGTTATGTGTTTTTTGATATTCCCAGTGTGCACGTCTGATACAAATTGAATAGATTATTTCATGTTTTACGCTCTACTTGAAGCATTAACATTACTATGTTTACATTGTGTTTGGCAAAGGGCAAAGGGCATGGCATGGGAGTGTGTGCAAACGGCAGAGCAGACAGGGATAAATAAAGATCATGAATTCGGTTTTTTTCCTCCCCCGTAGAATTAAATGCAATCTGAGTAGGAAGAGGAAAAGGAGGAGGAGGAGTAGGAGGAGAGGAGGAGGACGAAGAGGAGAAGAAGGAAGAGGAGAAGGAAGAAGATGAGTAGGAGGCAGAGGAGTAGGAGGCAGAGGAGTAGGAGGCAGATGAGTAGGAGGAAGAGGAGTAGGAGGCAGAGGAGTAGGAGGAAGATGAGTAGGAGGAGTAGGAGTAGGAGGAAGAGGAGAAGGAGGAAGAGAAGGAGGAAGTGGAGTAGTAGAAAGAGGAGAAGGAGGAGAGGAGAAGACGGAAGAGGAGAAGGAGGAAGATGAGGAGGAGGCAGAGGAGAAGGAGGAAGATGAGTAGGAGGCAGAGGAGTAGGAGGAAGATGAGTAGGAGGAAGAGGAGTAGGAGAAAGAGGAGAAGGAGGAGAGGAGAAGGAGGAAAATGAGTAGGAGGCAGAGGAGTAGGAGAAGGAGGAAGATGAGTAGGAGGCAGAGGAGTAGGAGAAAGAGGAGAAGGAGGAAGATGAGGAGGAGGAAGAGGAGTGGGAGGCAGAGGAGTAGGAGGCAGAGGAGAAGGAGGAAGATGAATAGGAGGAAGAGGAGTAGGAGAAGGAGGAAGATGAATAGGAGGAAGAGGAGTAGGAGAAAGAGGAGAAGGAGGAGAGGAGTAGGAGTAGGAGGAAGAGGAGGAGAGGAGAAGGAGGAAGAGGAGAAGGAGGGACATGAGTAGGAGGAGTAGGAGAGGAGAAGGAGGAAGATGAGTAAGAGGAGTAGGAGTAGGAGGAAGAGGAGAAGGAGGAAGAGAAGGAGGAAGAGGAGAAGGAGGCAGAGGAGAAGGAGGAAGATGAGTAGAGGGCAGAGGAGAAGGAGGAAGATGAGTAGGAGGCAGAGGAGTAGGAGGAAGCGGAGTAGGAGAAAGAGGAGAAGGAGGAGAAGAGAAGAAGGAAGAGGAGAAGAAGGAAGAGGAGAAGGAGGAAGATGAGTAGGAGGCAGAGGAGTAGGAGAAGGAGGAAGATGAGTAGGAGGCAGAGGAGTAGGAGAAAGAGGAGAAGGAGGAAGATGAGGAGGAGGCAGAGGAGAAGGAGGAAGATAAGTAGGAGGCAGAGGAGTAGGAGGAAGATGAGTAGGAGGAAGAGGAGTAGGAGAAAGAGGAGAAGGAGGAGAGGAGAAGAAGGAAGAGGAGAAGAAGGAAGAGGAGAAGGAGGAAGATGAGTAGGAGGCAGAGGAGTAGGAGAAGGAGGAAGATGAGTAGGAGGCAGAGGAGTAGGAGAAAGAGGAGAAGGAGGAAGATGAGGAGGAGGAAGAGGAGTAGGAGGCAGAGGAGTAGGAGGCAGAGGAGAAGTAGGAAGATGAATAGGAGGAATAGGAGTAGGAGAAAGAGGAGAAGGAGGAGAGGAGAAGGAGGAAGATGAGTAGGAGGAGAGGAGTAGGAGGAAGAGGAGAAGGAGGAAGAGAAGGAGGAAGAGGAGTAGGAGAAAGAGAAGAAGGAGGAGAGGAGAAGGAGGAAGAGGAGAAGGAGGAACATGAGTAGGAGGAAGAGGAGTAGGAGGCAGAGGAGTAGGAGGAAGATGAGTAGGAGGAAGAGGAGTAGGAGAAAGAGGAGAAGGAGGAGAGGAGAAGGAGGAAGATGAGTAAGAGGAGTAGGAGTAGGAGGAGAGGAGAAGGAGGAAGAGAAGGAGGAAGAGGAGAAGGGGGACGAGGAGTAGGAGAAAGAGGAGAAGGAGGAAGAGGAGTAGGAGGAAGAGGAGTAGGAGGAAGAGGAGTAGGAGGCAGAGGAGTAGGAGGAAGATGAGTAGGAGGAAGAGGAGTAGGAGGCAGAGGAGTAGGAGGCAGAGGAGAAGGAGGAAGATGAATAGGAGGAAGAGGAGTAGGAGAAAGAGGAGAAGGAGGAGAGGAGAAGGAGGAAGATGAGTAGGAGGAGAGGAGTAGGAGGAAGAGGAGAAGGAGGAAGAGAAGGAGGAAGAGGAGTAGGAGAAAGAGGAGAAGGAGGAGAGGAGAAGGAGGAAGATGAGTAGGAGGCAGAGGAGTAGGAGAAGGAGGAAGATGAGTAGGAGGCAGAGGAGTAGGAGAAAGAGGAGAAGGAGGAAGATGAGGAGGAGGAAGAGGAGTGGGAGGCAGAGGAGTAGGAGGCAGAGGAGAAGGAGGAAGATGAATAGGAGGAAGAAGAGTAGGATAAGGAGGAAGATGAATAGGAGGAAGAGGAGTAGGAGAAAGAGGAGAAGGAGGAGAGGAGTAGGAGTAGGAGGAAGAGGAGGAGAGGAGAAGGAGGAAGAGGAGGAGAGGAGAAGGAGGAAGAGGAGAAGGAGGGACATGAGTAGGAGGAGTAGGAGAGGAGAAGGAGGAAGATGAGTAAGAGGAGTAGGAGTAGGAGGAAGAGGAGAAGGAGGAAGAGAAGGAGGAAGAGGAGAAGGAGGCAGAGGAGAAGGAGGCAGATGAGTAGGAGGCAGAGGAGAAGGAGGAAGATGAGTAGGAGGCAGAGGAGTAGGAGGAAGATGAGTAGGAGGAAGAGGAGTAGGAGAAAGAGGAGAAGGAGGAGAGGAGAAGAAGGAAGAGGAGAAGAAGGAAGAGGAGAAGGAGGAAGATGAGTAGGAGGCAGAGGAGTAGGAGAAGGAGGAAGATGAGTAGGAGGCAGAGGAGTAGGAGAAAGAGGAGAAGGAGGAAGATGAGGAGGAGGAAGAGGAGTAGGAGGCAGAGGAGTAGGAGGCAGAGGAGAAGGAGGAAGATGAATAGGAGGAATAGGAGTAGGAGAAAGAGGAGTAGGAGGCAGAGGAGAAGGAGGAAGATGAATAGGAGGAAGAAGAGTAGGATAAGGAGGAAGATGAATAGGAGGAAGAGGAGTAGGAGAAAGAGGAGAAGGAGGAGAGGAGTAGGAGTAGGAGGAAGAGGAGGAGAGGAGAAGGAGGAAGAGGAGGAGAGGAGAAGGAGGAAGAGGAGAAGGAGGGACATGAGTAGGAGGAGTAGGAGAGGAGAAGGAGGAAGATGAGTAAGAGGAGTAGGAGTAGGAGGAAGAGGAGAAGGAGGAAGAGAAGGAGGAAGAGGAGAAGGAGGCAGAGGAGAAGGAGGAAGATGAGTAGGAGGCAGAGGAGAAGGAGGAAGATGAGTAGGAGGCAGAGGAGTAGGAGGAAGATGAGTAGGAGGAAGAGGAGTAGGAGAAAGAGGAGAAGGAGGAGAGGAGAAGAAGGAAGAGGAGAAGAAGGAAGAGGAGAAGGAGGAAGATGAGTAGGAGGCAGAGGAGTAGGAGAAGGAGGAAGATGAGTAGGAGGCAGAGGAGTAGGAGAAAGAGGAGAAGGAGGAAGATGAGGAGGAGGAAGAGGAGTAGGAGGCAGAGGAGTAGGAGGCAGAGGAGAAGGAGGAAGATGAATAGGAGGAATAGGAGTAGGAGAAAGAGGAGAAGGAGGAGAGGAGAAGGAGGAAGATGAGTAGGAGGAGAGGAGTAGGAGGAAGAGGAGAAGGAGGAAGAGAAGGAGGAAGAGGAGTAGGAGAAAGAGAAGAAGGAGGAGAGGAGAAGGAGGAAGAGGAGAAGGAGGAACATGAGTAGAAGGAGTAGGAGTAGGAGGAAGAGGAGAAGGAGGAAGAGAAGGAGGAAGAGGAATAGGAGAAAGAGTAGAAGGAGGAAGATGAGTAGGAGGCAGAGGAGAAGGAGGAAGATGAGTAAGAGGAGTAGGAGTAGGAGGAAGAGGAGAAGGAGGAAGCGAAGGAGGAAGAGGAGTAGGAGAAAGAGGAGAAGGAGGAAGATGAGTAGGAGGCAGAGGAGAAGGAGGAAGATGAGTAGGAGGCAGAGGAGTAGGAGGAAGATGAGTAGGAGGAAGAGGAGTAGGAGAAAGAGGAGTAGGAGGAGAGGAGAAGAAGGAAGAGGAGAAGAAGGAAGAGGAGAAGGAGGAAGATGAGTAGGAGGCAGAGGAGTAGGAGAAGGAGGAAGATGAGTAGGAGGCAGAGGAGTAGGAGAAAGAGGAGAAGGAGGAAGATGAGGAGGAGGAAGAGGAGTAGGAGGCAGAGGAGTAGGAGAAGGAGGAGAAGGAGGAAGATGAATAGGAGGAAGAGGAGTAGGAGAAAGAGGAGAAGGAAGAGAGGAGAAGGAGGAAGATGAGTAGGAGGAGAGGAGTAGGAGGAAGAGGAGAAGGAGGAAGAGAAGGAGGAAGAGGAGTAGGAGAAAGAGAAGAAGGAGGGGAGGAGAAGGAGGAAGAGGAGAAGGAGGAACATGAGTAGGAGGAGTAGGAGTAGGAGGAAGAGGAGAAGGAGGAAGAGAAGGAGGAAGAGGAGTAGGAGAAAGAGTAGAAGGAGGAAGATGAGTAGGAGGCAGAGGAGAAGGAGGAAGATGAGTAAGAGGAGTAGGAGTAGGAGGAAGAGGAGAAGGAGGAAGAGAAGGAGGAAGAGGAGTAGGAGAAAGAGGAAGATGAGTAGGAGGCAGAGGAGAAGGAGGAAGATGAGTAGGAGGCAGAGGAGTAGGAGGAAGATGAGTAGGAGGAAGAGGAGTAGGAGAAAGAGGAGAAGGAGGAGAGGAGAAGAAGGAAGAGGAGAAGAAGGAAGAGGAGAAGGAGGAAGATGAGTAGGAGGCAGAGGAGTAGGAGAAGGAGGAAGATGAGTAGGAGGCAGAGGAGTAGGAGAAAGAGGAGAAGGAGGAAGATGAGGAGGAGGAAGAGGAGTAGGAAGCAGAGGAGTAGGAGGCAGAGGAGAAGGAGGAAGATGAAGAGGAGGAAGAGGAGTAGGAGAAAGAGGAGAAGGAGGAGAGGAGAAGGAGGAAGATGAGTAGGAGGAGAGGAGTAGGAGGAAGAGGAGAAGGAGGAAGAGAAGGAGGAAGAGGAGTAGGAGAAAGAGAAGAAGGAGGAGAGGAGAAGGAGGAAGAGGAGAAGGAGGAACATGAGTAGGAGGAGTAGGAGTAGGAGGAAGAGGAGAAGGAGGAAGAGAAGGAGGAAGAGGAGAAGGAGGAAGAGAAGGAGGAAGAGGAGTAGGAGGCAGAGGAGAAGGAGGAATATGAGTAGGAGGCAGAGGAGAAGGAGGAACATGAGTAAGAGGAGTAGGAGAGGAGAAGGAGGAAGATGAGTAAGAGGAGTAGGAGTAGGAGGAGAGGAGAAGGAGGAAGAGGAGAAGGGGGACGAGGAGTAGGAGAAAGAGGAGAAGGAGGAAGAGGAGTAGGAGGAAGAGGAGTAGGATGAAGAGGAGAAGGAGGAAGAGGAGTAGGAGAAAGAGGAGAAGGAGGAAGAGGAGTAGGAGGCAGAGGAGTAGGAGGAAGATGAGTTGGAGGAAGAGGAGTAGGAGAAAGAGGAGAAGGAGGAAGAGGAGGAAGAGGAGTAGGAGGAAGAGGAGAAGGAGGAAGAGGAGTAGGAGAAAGATGAGAAGGAGGAAGAGGAGTAGGAGGCAGAGGAGTAGGAGGAAGAGGAGAAGAAGGAGGAGGAGTAGGAGGAAGAGGAGAAGGAGGAAGAGGAGTAGGAGGAGTAAGAGTAGGAGGAGTAGGAGGAGTAGGAGTAGGAGTAGGAGGAAGAGGAGTAGGAGGAAGAGGAGCATGTTGTCAAGGCTTTTTTAAGTGCAGTAAATTAGAGAAGAGGGAGGTTGAATATTTCATTTCCAACTCAACTAGTGGATCAGAAATGGTGCTTGTGATCAGATCCTCTCCCTTCAACACCTGCTAAGTTATTTAGTTCAATCTGCTTTAATGGAAATTATCAGTGAACCACATGAGCCGTAACAGATTCATAAGTCCGAACCACAGCATTTCAAAGACGCTCAGCCCCGTACGCAAAGCTTTTTGGAGTGCATCCTAATGCTCCACATTGATTTTTGGTCTGTGTCCCAAATGGAACTATATTCCTTAGGTACACTACTCCCTTTATAGTGCACTGGTAAGTTGGGTTTGTTTGCACTATATAGGGAGTAGTGTGACGTTTGGGACACGACCTTGGTGTCTTTGTATCAATAACCCACCGAGGGGAAAAACATTTTATTTGGTAAGGCAGATGTGACAAAAAAGCTTTTATTTGGTAAGGGATAAAAAAGTAGACCTGGGAGAAATTAAATAGTTGAATGTGAAAATGAGAGATGAGTGGTTAAGAGAGGATTTGGCATTTCGTCTGCGGCAGCAACACATTTTCTGCATAGCTGATCACAAACACACACACACACACACCTACAGTATAAATACACACACAAATTACACACAAACCTACTGCACAAACACACACACATTACACACACACCTACAGTATAAACACACACACTCATTACACACACACACCTACAGTGTAAACACACACACATTACACACACCTACACAAATACACATACACATACAAATACATAGACAAATGCATGCCATAGGAGGCTGGTGGGAGGAGCTATAGGAGGACGGGCTCATTGTAATGGCTGGAATAGCATTCATGGAACGGAGTCAAGGTTTTATTATGTTTCATTTGTTTGATACCGTTCCATTAATTCCATTCCAGACATTAAAATGAGCCCGTCCTCCTCTAGCTCCTCCCACCAGGCTCCACTGATGCACGCATACGCATACGCACACACACACACACACACACAGACACACAGACACACATGTGCGCACCACATGTGTCATGGCCATAGGGGGCGCAGGGGCAGGTGCCTCCTTTTATGTTTCCTGTTTAAAAAATCTATGTTTTTGTTTTATTTGTTTCTCTGTAATACTACAAGCTACCTAGCAATTTTATGAAGTTGGCTTTAGCTAGCCCAGATAGGTTCCCAATCACCCAACCTCATAACTATCTACCGTTCCATTTCAGGCTATCAATCAAGTTAGAGTAGCTAGCTTGTCTAATTATCTTAGCTGGCATGCCTGCTGGCAAGGTTGATAGACTTTAGAAAAGCAGCCAATAACTATGTACTGAATAAGACTCATATTCCAATGTTGTAACTGAAAGAAGATTCATTGTGATACAATTGTAGAGAAAGCGTTGCCTGGTCCATTGCATTGCTCATGACTAAATCCAATAGGTGGCCTGTCACAAACCTATGTTTTGTACTGGTTTAGGTGGTCCCCCTCATCAAACAGGAACTGACGTAGCCTGCTAGCTGAGCCAGCCCCTCTGGGATACGGTGTGACATTATAGCATTGGTAACGTGCGGGAAATAGCATGGGGTTGACAGTGTTGGAGTTGACAGGAGGATGTTGACACAAGTGAGGGGGAGAAGCGAAGTCGCTCATTCTGCATTATGCCACTTAAGAATTAGCTACGAAGCTGGAAAACTGTAATTTGGGAGGTGTTTTAGTCTCAGCATGATGAACACTGTTGCAATGTGAAAATTAGATGTATGGAATGAATGAATAACAGAACCCTGTAAAACAAAACAAAATCCAAAGTAAAGATTAAAGAACTTGTTTGGGGAAAAAGTTTTAGGCATTGAGTGGAGAAAGGCCTCTGTCAATCTTGTCTGTAGACTGCCCATTCTGGCAGAGCGTTGGGTCAGGAGTCGTAACCTCTACAGGGTCCC
The DNA here is from genome assembly GCF_045679555.1 of Salvelinus alpinus. Taxonomy (NCBI): domain Eukaryota; kingdom Metazoa; phylum Chordata; class Actinopteri; order Salmoniformes; family Salmonidae; genus Salvelinus; species Salvelinus alpinus. The sequence continues at coordinate 11,333,739 of NC_092104.1, read as the reverse complement.
ATCAGGCGACGGCCAGAGAGTGTGTGTTTTTTTATTTATTTTTATTTCACCTTTATTTAACCATGTAGGCTAGTTGAGAACAAGTTCTCATTTACAACTGCGACCTGGCCAAGATAAAGCAAAGCAGTGCGACACAAACAACAACACAGAGTTACACATGGAATAAACAAGCGTACAGTCAATAGCATAATAGAAAAAAAAAGAAAGTCTATATATAGTGTGTGCAAATGGCGTGAGGAGGTAAGGCAATAAATAGGCCATAGTAGCGAAGTAATTACAATTTAGTAGATTAACACTGGAGGGATAGATGAAAAAAGTAAAAGTAAAAACAATATGGGGATGAGGTAGGTAGTTGGATGGGCTATTTACAGATGGACCAAGTACAGCGGCAGCGATCAGTTAGCTGCTCAGATAGCTGATGTTTAAGGTTAGTGAGAGAAATGTAAGTCTCCAGCTTCAGCGATTTTTGCAATTCATTCCAGTCACTGGCAGCAGAGAACTGGAAGGAAAGGTGGCCAAAGCAGGTGCTGGCTTTGGGGATGACCAGTGAGATATACCTGCTGGAGCGCGTGCCACGGGTGGGTGTTGTTATCGTGACCAGTGAGCTGAGGTAAGGCAGAGCTTTACCTAGCATAGACTTATAGATGACCTGGAGCCAGTGGGTCTGGCGACGAATATGTAGCGAGGGCCAGCCGACTAGAGCATACAGGTCGCAGTGGTGGGTGGAAAAGGGGATTTGGTAACAAAACGCATGGCACTGTGATAGACTGCATCCAGTTTGCTGAGTAGAGTATTGGAAGCTATTTTGTAGATGACATCGCCGAAGTCGAGGATCAGTAGGATAGTCAGTTTTATGAGGGTAAGTTTGGCGGCGTGAGTGAAGGAGGCTTTGTTGCAAAATCGAAGCCTGTTCTAGATTTGATTTTGGATTGGAGATGTTTGATATGAGTCTGGAAGGAGAGTTTACAGTCTAGCCAGACACCTAGGTATTTGTAGTTGTCCACATATTCTAGGTCAGAACCGTCCAGAGTAGTGATGCTAGTCGGGCGGGTGAGGGCAGAAAACGGTTGAAAAGCATGCATTTCGTTTTACTAGCGTTTAAGAGCAGTTGTATGCCACGGAAGGAGTGTTGTATGGCATTGAATCCCATTTGGAGGTTAGTTAACACAGTGTCCAAAGAAGGGCCAGAAGTATACAGAATGGTGTCGTCTGCGTAGAGGTGGATCAGGGAATCACCCGCAGCAAGAGCGACATCGTTGATATATACAGAGAAAAGAGTCGGCCCAAGAATTGAACCCTGTGGTACCCCCATAGAGACTGCCAGAGGTACGGACAACAGGCCCTCCGATTTGACACACTGAACTCTGTCTGCGAAGTAGTTGGTGAACCAGACGAGGCACTCATTTGAGAAACCAAGGCTATTGAGTCTGCCGATAAGAATACGGTGATTGACAGAGTCGAAAGCCTTGGCCAGGTCGATGAAGACAGCTGCACAGTACTGTCTTTTATCGATGGCAGTTATGATATCGCTTAGTACCTTGAGCGTGGCTAAGGTGCACCCGTGACCAGCTCGGAAACCGGATTGCACAGCGGAGAAGGTACGGTGGGTTTCGAAATGGTCAGTGATCTAAGTTGGCTTTCGAAGACTTTAGAAAGGCAGGGCAGGATGGATATAGGTCTATAAAAGTTTGGGTCTAGAGTGTCACCCCCTTTGAAGAGGGGGATGACCGCAGCAGCTTTCCAATTTTTAGGGATCTCGGACGATACGAAAGAGAGGTTGTACAGACTGGTAATAGGGGTTGCAACAATGGCGGCGGATAATTTTAGAAAGAGAGGGTCCAGATTGTCTAGTTAGGGAGGGTCAAAGAAAGGGGTAACGTCAAGCGGGAAAGCTAAGGGGAGCTACTGTGCCTTCGGAAAGTATTCAGACCCCTTGACTTTTTCCACATTCAGACCATTTGCTATGAGACTCGAAATTGAGCTCAGTTGCATCCTGTTTCCACTGATCATCCTTGATATGTTTCAAGTGGATTCCAAATTTATTGGATGTCAGAGCATAAACCAAGCCATGAGGTCAAAGGAATTGTCCGTAGAGCTCCGAGACAGGATTGTGTCGAGGCACAGATCTGAGGAAGGGTACCAAAAAATGTCCACAGCTTTGAAGGTCCCCAAGAAAACAGTGGGCTCCATCTTTCTTAAATGGAAGAAGTTTGGAACCACCAAGACTCTCCCTAGAGCTGGCCGCCCGGCCAAACTGAGCAATCGGGGGAGAAGGGCCTTGGGTAGGTGACCAAGACCCCAATCGTCACTATGACAGAGCTCTAGAGTTCCTCTGTGGAGATGGGAGAACCTTCCAGAAGGACAACCATCTCTGCAGCAATCCACCAATCAGGCCTTTATGGTAGAGTGGCCAGACGGAAGCCACTCCTCAGGAAAAGGCGCATGACAGCCCGCTTGGAGTTTGTCAAAAGGCACCTAAAGACTCTCAGACCATGAGAAACAAGATTCTCTGTTCTGAACAAACCAAGATTAGACTTTTTTTCATGAATGTCAAGCGTCATGTCTAGAGGAAACCTGGCATCATCCCTACAGTGAAACATGGTGGTGGCCAGCATCATGCTGTGGGGATGTTTTTCAGCGGCAGGGACTGGGAGACTAGTTAGGATCGAGGCAAAGATTAACTGAGCAAAGTACAGAGAGATCCTTAATGAAAACCTGCTCCAGAGTGCTCAGGACCTCCGACTGTGGCGATGGTTCACCTTCCAACAGGACAACCACCCTAAGCACACGCCAAGACAACGCAGGAGTGGCTTCGGGACAAGTCTCTGAATATCCTTGAGTTGCCCAGCCAAAGCATGGACTTGAACCCGATGTAACATCTCTGGAGAGACCTGAAAATAGCTGTGCAGTGACGCTCCCCATCCAACATGACAGAGATTGAGAGGATCTGCAGAGAAGAATGGGAGAAACTCCCCAAATACAGTTGTGCCAAGCCTATAGCGTCATACCCAAGAAGACTCGATGCTGTAATCGCTGCCAAAGGTGCTTCAACAAAGTACTAAGTAAAGGGTCTGAATACTTATGTAAATGTTATATGTCAGTTTGACATTTTTTTGAAAGGATCAAAAATAAAAAATAAACTGTTTTTGCTTTTTCATTATGGGGTATTGTGTGTAGATTGATGAGGGGGGAAAAACGATTGAATCCATTTTAGAATAAGTCTGTAACGTGACAATGTGGAAAAAGTCAAGGGGTTTGAATACTTTCTGAAGGCACTGTAGGCGTTGGGGTGGGGAAGCTGAAGGGTGTGAGAGGGAGCTGGGGACAAGAGGAAGTGATGGAGCAGAAGTACTGTAAGTGGAGGGAGCTGGGGACAAGAGGAAGTGATGGAGCAGAAGTAATGTAAGTGGAGGGAGCTGGGGACAAGAGGAAGTGATGGAGCAGAAGTAATGTAAGTGGAGGGAGCTGGGGACAAGAGGAAGTGATGGAGCAGAAGTACTGTAAGTGGAGGGAGCTGGGGACAAGAGGAAGTGATGGAGCAGAAGTACTGTAAGTGGAGGGAGCTGGGGACAAGCTTCACCAGAGAAAAAGACACAGTCCCATGGTTAATTATGTTACAGCCTGGAGCAGGAAGGGAAAGGAAGAACCAACATTAAGTCAGTGAGTGGTCTTCCTTAAGCCTCGCAATGCTCTCAGGAACAACCAGACGAAATTGAGACAATTATATCCAAACACGTACAGAAACACTCTAATGCACAAACACAAAGTCCCTCTTGTACAACATGACGGGCATAATCACAAAATTAGAAAAATACATTTTGATTTTGATAAATCATTTAAATCTGGAAAGGATATTTTAAATTGTATTTACAGTATCTATCATCCAACTGTTTATTGTGCACCTCCATCTCCCTGATACAAGCTGAGATCAGACGAACAGCATGACACTGTTTAATGTGCACCTCCATCTCCCTGATACAAGCTGAGATCAGACGAACAGCATGACACTGTTTAATGTGCACCTCCATCTCCCTGATACAAGCTGAGATCAGACGAACAGTATGACACTGTTTAATGTGCACCTCCATCTCCCTGATACAAGCTGAGATCAGACGAACAGCATGACACTGTTTAATGTGCACCTCCATCTCCCTGATACAAGCTGAGATCAGACGAACAGCATGACACTGTTTAATGTGCACCTCCATCTCCCTGATACAAGCTGAGATCAGACGAACAGCATGACACTGTTTAATGTGCACCTCCATCTCCCTGATACAAGCTGAGATCAGACGAACAGCATGACACTGTTTAATGTGCACCTCCATCTCCCTGATACAAGCTGAGATCAGACGAACAGCATGACACTGTTTAATGTGCACCTCCATCTCCCTGATACAAGCTGAGATCAGACGAAGAGCATGACACTGTTTAATGTGCACCTCCATCTCCCTGATACAAGCTGAGATCAGACGAACAACATGACACTGTTTGACATCAATAGGAAAACTACTGAACAATAGGCCTTGGCTATTCTGAATGGCTCACTGGGACTGTAGCAGTACTGTATTCTTTTAGCTGGCAGATGGACAGCCATGGGGACTGTAGCAGTACTGTATTCTTTTAGCTGGCAGATGGACAGCCATGGGGACTGTAGCAGTACTGTATTCTTTTAGCTGGCAGATGGACAGACATGGGGACTGTAGCAGTACTGTATTCTTTTAGCTGGCAGATGGACAGCCATGGGGACTGTAGCAGTACTGTATTCTTTTAGCTGGCAGATGGACAGACATGGGGACTGTAGCAGTACTGTATTCTTTTAGCTGGCAGATGGACAGACATGGGGACAGGTGTTTCCTAGCTGTTGAGGAACACGTTTGATAGCCAGAGGGAAATCTTACACCTTAATGCATGAATTAATGCAAGCCCTGGTCCAAAACACTGCCAGCTAAAGGAAGAATTTTCTGGAAATTCGTATGAGTTTTCAGGGTATACATCTCTGTATTTCTCTTTCTCTCTGTGTCCTCTCTTTCTCTCTCCCTATCTCTATATCTCCTCCCCCACTCTCTTTCTCGCTGTCCTCTCCCTTTCCCCAGCCCTTTGTCTCTATCTCTCCATCTTCCGTGAAGTACGCCGTGTGTTCGGAGGAATAAAGAAAAGACCACACACTCTGGAAGCTGTGGAGCGCTAACTCTGACAGCTCATGTTGCACCAAATTGGCAGTTTCTAAAGCTACTGTGCTTTATGCGTTTCATGGTCTTGATACCATCTTAATGAAGCTTTGTATCATTACCTTGCAGTTGCTCCAATCAATCTTAAAAGGGTGCTGCTTTATTGTCTTTCTCCATTCTAAAGGTTACAGTATCTGTTTCATTGTCTTTCTCCATTCTAAAGGTTACAGTATCTGTTTCATTGTCTTTCTCCATTCTAAAGGTTACAGTATCTGTTTCATTGTCTTTCTCCATTCTAAAGGTTACAGTATCTGTTTCATTGTCTTTCTCCATTCTAAAGGTTACAGTATCTGTTTAATTGTCTTTCTCCATTCTAAAAGTTACAGTATCGGTTTCATTGTCTTTCTCCATTCTAAAGGTTACAGTATCTGTTTCATTGTCCTTCTCCATTCTAAAGGTTACAGTATCGGTTTCATTGTCTTTCTCCATTCTAAAGGTTACAGTATCTGTTTCATTGTCTTTTTCCATTCTAAAGGTTACAGTATCTGTTTCATTGTCTTTCTCCATTCTAAAGGTTACAGTATCTGTTTCATTGTCTTCCTCCATTCTAAAGGTTACAGTATCTGTTTCATTGTCTTTCTCCATTCTAAAGGTTACAGTATCGGTTTCGTTGTCTTTCTCCAATTCTTAAAGTTAGAATCTCCGCTGACCTGCTCTCTCATTGCGAGATGCAAGAATTTCGTCCAAGTTTGGTTCTCACATACTGTACCACTAACCTCTACTGGTGCCCTTGGTACAACAAGGACAGGATTTAAAAATAAGGTATCTTTACCTGCAGCCTGGGTTGCTCTGTGTTCATCTTTTTCAGTATGCCAATTTCAAAATGGATAAAACAAAATATACATCAAATCAAATCAAATCAAATTGTATTAGTCACATACACATGGTTAGCAGATGTTAATGCGAGTGTAGCGAAATGCTTGTGCTTCTAGTTCCGACAATGCAGTAATAACCAACAGTAATCTAACCTAACAATTCCACACTACTACCTTACACACACACACAAGTGTAAAGGGATAAAGAATATGTACATAAAGATATATGAATGAGTGGTGGTACAGAACGGCATGGCAGATGCAGTAGATGGTATAGAGTACGGTATATACATATGAGATGAGTACTGTAGGGTATGTAAACATAAAGTGGCATAGTTTAAAGTGGCTAGTGGTACATGTATTGCATAAAGATGGCAAGATGCAGTAGATGATATAGAGTACAGTATATATACATATGAGATGGGTAATGTAGGGTATGTAAACATTGTATTAAGTGGCATTGCTTAAAGTGGCTAGTGGTACATTTTTACATAATTTCCATAAATTCCCATTTTTAAAGTGGCTGGAGTTGGGTCAGTATGTTGGCAGCGGCCGCTAAATGTTAGTGGTGGGTGTTTAACAGTCTGATGGCCTTGAGATAGAAGCTGTTTTTCAGTCTCTCGGTCCCTGCTTTGATGCACCTGTACTGACCTCGCCTTCTGGATGATAGCGGGGTGAACAGGCAGTGGCTTGGGTGGTTGTTGTCCTTGATGATCTTTATGGCCTTCCTGTGACATCGGGTGGTGTAGGTGTCCTGGAGGGCAGGTAGTTTGCCCCTGGTGATGCGTTCTGCAGACCTCACTACCCTCTGGAGAGCCTTACGGTTGTGGGCGGAGGCTCTCCAGAGGGTAGTGAGGTCTGCAGAACGCATCACCAGGGGCAAACTACCTGCCCTCCAGGACACCTACACCACCCGATGTCACAGGAAGGCCATAAAGATCATCAAGGACAACAACCACCCAAGCCACTGCCTGTTCACCCCGCTATCATCCAGAAGGCGAGGTCAGTACAGGTGTGGGGGAGAGGGAAGAAGCTCCTGAAAGATCAAAGGTTCTAACGAAACAACATGCGAAAAACAACAGGAAGGAAACATACATTTCATTAAAGTGGGGGTTTAGGTTTAAGTCGTCAGTCATTGTTTATAGTGCACATGATTATTGTATTTAGGTTTTAGTCGTCAGTCATTGGTTATAGCGCATATGATTATTGTATTCCCCCCAAAAAAAATCTGCTCTCACAGAACAATACATTCCCGATTAGAACCTGCCAATGGAATGTTGATCACTAGGATATGATATCATCACTAATGACGGCATTTTAGAATCTATGGGATATATTTCTCCACCAGATCTTCCTCGTTGGGGATTTTCCAGGAAATGATGTACATTGATTTGCAGAATAGGAGAAACTTCAACAAGCTAATTGGGGCTAATTATGTAAGGATCAGGATATGAAAGAATTAATTAGTACTCCCATTCAAGGTGTTACTGGTATTCCCTAATTAACCCCCTCTCTCCATCCCTTCTGAGCCTCTCCATCCCCCTCTCTCTACCTCTCCACCTCCACTCCTCCTCTCCAACCCCCTCTCTCTACCTTTCCACCACCCCTCCTCCTTTCTACCTCTCCATCCCCCTCTCTCTACCTCCCCTCCTCCTCTCCATCCCCCTTTCTCTACCTCTCTACCTCCCCTCCTCCTCTCCAACCCCCTTTCTCTACCTCTCCACCTCCCCTCCTCCTCTCCAACCCCCTTTCTCTACCTCTCCACCTCCCCTCCTCCTCTCCATCCCCCTCTCTCCACCTCTCCACACACCCGCCCCTGCCACCATCCCCTCAAGCCTTCAAGACGGTAGATGATCTACCAGCAGTGAAAACCAACCTAATTCTTGATAAGTTACTGTCTTGCAGGTTTGAACTCCAACCCTGTTCCTGGAGAGTTACTGTCCTGTAGGTTTGAACTCCAACCCTGTTCCTGGAGAGTTACTGTCCTGTAGGTTTGAACTCCAACCCTGTTCCTGGAGAGTTACTGTCCTGTAGGTTTGAACTCCAACCCTGTTCCTAGAGAGTTACTGTCCTGTAGGTTTTCACTCCAACCCTGTTCCTGGAGAGTTACTGTCCTGTAGGTTTTCACTCCAACCCTGTTCCTAGAGAGTTACTGTCCTGTAGGTTTGAACTCCAACCCTGTTCCTGGAGAGTTACTGTCCTGTAGGTTTTCACTCCAACCCTGTTCCTGGAGAGTTACTGTCCTGTAGGTTTTCACTCCAACCCTAATCTAGTGCACCTGATTCTAATAATCTGCTGGTTAATAAGATGAATCAGGTTAATTACACCTGGGGTTGGAGCGAAAACCTACAGGACAGTAACTCTCCAGGAACAGGGTTGGAGTTCAAACCTACAGGACAGTAACTCTCTAGGAACAGGGTTGGAGCGAAAACCTACAGGAGGGTAGCTCTGCAGGAACAAGGTTGGAGAGCCCTGCTTTGGAGTAAGTAGGCCTAGACAACTATTTATTTGCCTCAGTCCTCAACTACTCCATCATTGAGACGGATATCTTCAGACATTGACAAGGATGTGAATTTTACACTTGAGTGGGGGCAGTCAGAAGAAGTGGAGGTAGAAATGGAAGACAGGAGGCAGAGATTGAAGACAGGAGAGAATGTCTCTAGAACCCAGTGCTCCCATCCATCCATCAATCCACCTCTCCCTTCCCTCTTTCCATCCTCCCTCTCTCCCACTTCTCTCCCTCCTCAGCCTGTGAGTCACACACCTGACCCCCCCCCCCCCCACACACACACACACACACACAGGCGTAAAGCAGAGGCAGCAAGCGAGGCTCGCACAGACAGCATCATCAGCGTGCCAACGCTCCCTCTGGGCATGCAGGAATCTGTGGCCCAAAAATACATCAAAAATTTGACGGCAAGTGTCAATTAGTAGAATGATCAATTCAGTGTGAATGCTGGGATACGTGAAGGAGGATCCTGGCATATAGTCAACCCTCCATGTCCCTACGGACCTAAAGAGATGCATGCAAACACACTGTTGCTGCCAATTTGCTTAATACAAAATATACATGTCTGGGGAATGTGTAAATTATCTCCAACTCATCTCCTTTACACATATATACACAGTGTACAAAACATTAAGAACACCTGCTCTTTATTTGACAGACTGGCCAAGTGAATCCAGGTGAAAGATATGATCCCTTATTGATGTCAACGGTTAAATCCACTTCAATCAGTGTAGATGAAGGGGAGGAGACAGGTTAAAGAAGGATTTGAGACATGGATTGTGTATGTGTGCCATTCAGAGAGTGAATGGGCAAGACAACATATTTAAGTGACTTTGAACAGGTTATGGTGGTAGGAGCAGGAGCAGGTGCCAGGAGCACTGGTTTGAGTGTGTCAAGGACTACAGCGCTGCTGGGTTTTTCATGCTCAACAGTTTCCAGTGTGTATCAAGAATGGTCCACCACCCAAAGGACATCCAGCCAACTTGACACAACTGTTGGAAGCATTGGAGTCAACATGGGCCAGCATCCCTGTTTGACACCTTGTAGAGTCCATGCCCGACATATTAAGGCTGTTGTGAAGGCAACAGGGGCTTCATTTCAATATTAGGAAGGTGATCCTAATGTTTTGTACACTCAGTGTAGCTTAGGTGTTATGTCTGTGAAAAACCAGACGGTAGGCTAATCGTTTTGAATTATGTTACTGTTTAAACACTGGGAAGGACTCTTGAAGGGTTCTTGGTTGAGATTGATGACATTGTCCACCAGTACATTTGATGCAACTCAAACTTTCCTGATTGAAACAGTACCTTTAATCCAGATTTGTGTTTTCCTGCTTCAATTTTTCTTTTTATGGATTTTATATTCCCTTTTATGTACAAGTCTATTTAATTTGAGATTAGCAACTGACTTTAGGCTGCGTTTTAAAGGATGGCTGAACTTCCTGATTTGGCATCGTATTCGATGGTTTCTTAAGAAATGTTAGCGGTCACGAATTAATTCAAGCGAGAGTTGGTTTCGGGGTGTGGTTTGATATTGGTGTCTCGCTTGTATGTTTGCAGGTGAGAAGAGTTAGCCAAATTCTTACGCCAATTAGCTTCAGCCAGCTGGTGTGCGACTGTGGCAAAGTTGGTTTGACTTTGGCTAGCCTACCTTTGGGGCTAGTTAGGGACCGCAATAAATTACACAATGAGAAAATATTTTCATGTTGCACACCTTTTAGTTTTCATTAAATTGTTTTAATATTTGTATATACATTTCTACAATTTATAGTTGGTTTGAGGTTTTTAAGTCATTGGAATTTGGAGCTATTGGAATTTTAACATTGTGTACATTGTGTAATTTACCGATGGTCCCCAACTAACCCCATAGGGATATTCATTGTCAAATTTACCACAGGCATTACAATCGGGCCACATGCAGCTGTACTCCGAATTTATGATTACTTGTTTGCTGCCAGCTGTGGGCATGTAGGCAGGATTGAAATAAACCCAAACTTAATTTAAGTTGTGATGCAGTCTCACACAAGTCTCACAAAACTTTGTTACACTTTTGTAGTCAATTTTGACAGTAGAATAAATGTTTCTGACTCATATCGATGCCATATAGGTTGTTTTCTAATATATATGTTTGTTTTTAGGGGAAGTTGCTCTTCAATAAAGTTCTGTGCAAGGGTGTGTAGAACATTTTCAAAGTAACAAGTGCAAAATGTATAAAAGAGAAGAGGGTAAGATAAAAGATGAGTAAAAACATTCAAAATGAAAACATTTTTATTGGCATACTTTTTCGTAGAAGATGAGTGCAAATAAAGAGCTTCTGATGAATCTACCAGTCACGGAGCCATGGACCACAAGGCATTGATAAATACAAGCTTTTGGAGCTATACTCTACAATACAAGGCTTGAATCAGAAAATAAACATCAATGCTTACGTAATATAGGAAGGTATATGGAGAAAAATAAATCTGAATGAACAAAAATATACGACAAAACCACAACAACACAATACATACATTCATAAAGTAAGAAATCCTGTACACCAAAACTGCTGTAGTGAGTTCACATGGAATATTGATTTACGGCAACTGACGATAAAACGAGGTCTACAGTGCCTTGCAAAGGTATTCATCCCCCTTGGTGTTTTCCTATTTTGTTGCATTACAACCTGTAATTTAAATGGATTTTTATTTCGATTTCACATACACAAAATAGTCCAAATTGGTGAAGTGAAATGAAAAAAAGTACTTGTTTCAAAAAATTCTAAACTGAAAAGTGGTGCGTGCATATGTATTCACCCCCTTTGCTGTGAAGCCCCTAAATAAGATCTGGTGCAACCAATAACCTTCAGAAGTCACATAATTAGTTAAATAAAGTCCATCTGTGTGGAGTCTAAGTGTCACATGATCTCAGTATATATACACCTGTTCTGAAAGGCCTCAGAGTCTGCAACACCACTAAGCAAGGGGCACCACCAAGCAAGCGGCACCATGAAGACCAAGGAGCTCTCCAAACAGGTCAGGGACAAAGTTGTGGAGAACTACAGATCAGGGTTGAGTTGTAAAAAAATATCTGAGACTTTGAACATCCCACAGAGCAACATTAAATCCATTATTAAAAAATGGAAAGAATATGGCACCACAACAAACCTGCCAAGAGAGGGCCACCCACCAAAACTCACGGACCAGGCAAGGAGGGCATTAATCAGAGGCAACAAAGAGACCAAAGATAACCCTGAAGGAGCTGCAAAGCTCCACAGCGGAGATTGGAGTATTTGTCGATAGGACCACTTTAAGCCATACACTCCACAGAGCTGGGCTTTACGAAAGAGTGGCCAGAAAAAAGCCATTGCTTAAAGAAAAAAATAAGCAAACACATTTGGTGTTTGCCAAAAGGCATGTGGGAGACTCCCCAAACATATGGAAGAAGGTACTCTGGTCAGATGAGACAAAAATTTAGCTTTTTGGCCATCAAGGAAAACACTATGTCTGGTGCAAACCCAACACCTCACATCACCCCGAGAACAACATTCCCACAGTGAAGCATGGTGGTGGCAGCAGCATGCTGTGGGTATGTTTTTCATCGGCAGGGACTGGGAAACCGGTCAGAATTGAAGGAATGATGGATGGTGCTAAATGCAGGGAAATTCTTGAGGTAAACCTGTTTCAGTCTTCCAGAGATTTGAGACTGGGACGGTGGTTCACCTTCCAGCAGGACATTGACCCTAAGCATTCTGCTAAAGCAACACTTGAGTGGTTTAAGGGGAAACATTTAAATGTATAGGATTTGACTAGGCCATTCCCAGACCTCAATCCAATTGAGAATCTGTGGTATGACTTAAAGATTGCTGTACACCAGCGGAACCCATCCAACTTGAAGGAGCTGGAGCAGTTTTGCCTTGAAGAATGGGCAAAAATACCAGTGGCTAGATGTGCCAAGCTTATAGAGACATACCCCAAGAGACTTGCAGCTGTAATTGCTGCAAAAGGTGGCTCTACAAAGTATAGACTTTGGGGGGGGTGAATAGTTATGCACGCTCAAGTTTTCAGTTTTTTTGTCTTATTTCTTGTTTGTTTCACAATACAAAATATTTTGCATCTTCAAAGTGGTAGGCATGTTGTGTAAATCAAATGATACAAACCCCAAAAAAATCTATTTTAATTCCAGGTTATAAGGCAACAAAATAGGGAAAATGCCAAGGGGGTGAATACTTTCGCAAGCCACTGTATACTTTCCACTAAATGTTGATTGGTTTTTCCTGTTGATTAGTTTTTTTATCCAGCACAATTAGTTATTTCTCTTCACGATTATACTGTGCAAATATAATATTACAATCATTCTCTTAAACATCGCTTTTGAACATTTCTTTTTTACAAAGCAGGCTGTATAGTCTTATTAACTGTTGTAACTGTATTGTGTGGTGATCCTACGCTGACAACAGTTCCATCAGAAAATACCCCAGTGATCATATACTTAATGTAGAGCTGAAAGAGTCAACTTTGTATCGTAATAGTGAGACTAGATCCTTTGTAGTCCATTTCATGCACTTAAAAGTTGTAAACAGTACAAATATAAATGACCCACGTACAATATCTGAATTCCAGTAATTCCAAAATAGACAGATGTACTCCAAAAAACAGCAGCAATTTGTTTGTATGCATTTCCAACATATTTTACTGTATAATATAGTGTTGTAGAAAGGGCTTTATACAGGATTGGATTGTCTGCATCTAAGCCATGGCTGTACAGAGCCCATGGCAGTAGCTTTACAGTTCTTAGTTAGACACTGGTTTTCACAATCTGACTGCACTCTAGCTTGCTTAGATTTCAAATATCGCTGTGAAATATATGATAGAAAAGGCCAGGTCATGGACAGAGTCGTGTTACTAGACTGTGTCATGGTGTCTGTTCAGAAAGTCCTTTGTCAATTATAGGGCTGACAAATTCCTGAAGTGAATCGATTGTGTCATCATTAACGTACATAGGTAGTGACCTTAGCTAGCTGGCTATACATCTCTTTTTTTATTTTTTATTTTTTTTACTTTTCTGCGTTAAAACACCAAAGTAACCACTCTACACCTATTTCTCAGTGACAGCATTTGTCCAAGGTGTTGAAGCACATTTCTACTAAGTAATGAGATACATTTGAAGTGTCAGCGTTTTGACATTAGCGTGAGAGATTTCTAGTCAGTCAGTCTAGGTCTTCTCCTGAATGGCCCAGAGCTGAGAAAAAAGGCTGCTGTTCAAACATCTCGCACCCTATTTCCCATCTAGTCCACTACCTTTGACGTTTTTGACAGGTCAGTGTAGGGAATAGGATGCCATTTTTTTTTTACGCATCCTCAACAGTGTTCACAGGCAATAATCAAAGCACAGAACAGTTTCCTACCAATGTACTGAAGTATCATCCAGCCCTACAAGTGACAGGAGTGGAGTCTTCACATTCAATAGTGAATAATGACTTTAAAATAAAGCTTTGAGACTAACATGTAGAGAACACAAACACAAGGGACCATGAGGTACACTGACAAATGACAAAGACAGTTGACAGACAGGAAATGGCAAGACAATTACTTAAAAATGTACATTTCACAATTCATTACATAATTACATTCATTCTAAAAACTAGTTCATTCTGATGCATTTTCCGTACACAATGAAGTGAGACATGACACAAAAAAAACTCTCATTAAAACAAGTGACATTGAGAAAAATACATTCCAGAATAAAGAAACCAACCAACAAACTGAACAGGTCATTTGAGTAATGAAATAAAACACATCTTCCATGTGATTAAACAATAAACCCAAAGTATGAGTTCAGAGGATGTTGAGAAGTCTAGGTTCAGAGGGTCACGGTCAACTGCACCTATATATACACACACACACACACACACACACACACACACACACACACACACACACACACACACACACACACACACACACACACACACACACACACACACACACACACACACACACACACACACACACACACACACACACACACACACACACACACACACCATGAGGATACATAGTCTAGGTGAGTTTACTTTGTTGTATTTTAGTCTCATTTGACATACTCAGCTGACTTCCAGAAGTGCCCTGGGTGGGAAAGGCGGCGGTTCCTTTTTGGCAACTTTTCCAGCAGATCCACCAGCTTGGAGAAGCTGGGCCTCTCCTCTTGCTCGAACGCCCAGCAGAAGAGCAGGATGTCCTAGGGAGGGAGATCCAGAACAGACCCTGTTTAGAGAGCCAGGCACACACAGGACAAACAGGAGAGAAAGAGACCTGCGTGGAGAACTGGACAAATGGACGAATGCCACCGGATTCAAATAACAGTATTTTTTCCTGTGAGAGAAATTATTTTGTGAAGTGGTTCAGAAAACACAAATAACAAACAGCCAATGAGGATGCTCATTCTGAACACCTGTCAATTGATATGTATGAGGATGCTCATTATGAACACCTGTCAATTGATATGTATGAGGATGCTCATTCTGAACACCTGTCAATTGATATGTATGAGGATGCTCATTATGAACACCTGTCAATTGATATGTATGAGGATGCTCATTCTGAACACCTGGCAATTGATATGTATGAGGATGCTCATTCTGAACACCTGTAAATTGATATGTATGAGGATGCTCATTCTGAACACCTGTCAATTGATATGTATGAGGATGCTCATTCTGAACACCTGTCAATTGATATGTACACAGATCAGACCTGAAACAACCAGGCGTGTGGTGTTCAGCTATGTGAAGAAAGAAAGTTAACACTGCACTACTATGAAGAACCCTACTCAGGAATATACAGTATCTTTACCCATGGACTTAGAATATGTTCACCTACAACTAGTGAGCAACTTCTAACTGCTCCCGAGTGGCGCAGCGGTCTAAGACACTGCATCTCAGTGCAAGAGAGGCCTTGCCAGTACAAGACTGTCATTGTAAATAAGAATTTGTTCTTAACTGACTTGCCTAGTTAAATAAAGGTAAAATTACAAATTTAAATTAAGAGGTGTCACTACAGTCCCTGGTTAGAATCCAGGTTGTATCACATCCGGACGTGATCGGGAGTCCCATAGGGCGGCGCACAATTGGCCCAGCGTTGTCCGGTGTAGGCCGTCATTGTAAATAAGAATTTGTTCCTAACTGACTTGCCTAGTTAAATAAAGGTTCAATGAAACATAGTCAGTAGGTGTGGTACAGTTTGCTGTAAATGGGCAACACTCACCGATATCTCTTTGCCCATACCGATCTGTGTGAGATTGGGTTTCATTCCGCTGCCCACCTGCCAGATGATAACTTCTGCTGGCTGGTTCTTATAAGGCCACTCACGTGCATGCAACTCGTACCAGATAGTGCTGCAGACAGACACAGCACAGGGGGGAATCAGTTGGGGGGGGCAGATGTGTGAAATATCCCATGGTTTAGACATTTAACATTATGATACCATCAATGACACGGCAGCATAGATTTCACTGTGCAGTTTCACAATTAATTGATTTGTTTTCCTATTCAGCACCTGCTCAGGGAGATTGGATGTGTGTATGTAATATTTTCCTATTACGGTGAGATTATGACAAAATGCAACAACAGACATCCACACACAATGGGTATCAAACCACATCTCTATGCTGTATGTCTGTTGTGCTTGCCGGAATACATTGAAAAGCTATAGACGCTCCGACAATGAGTCTGACAGACCACAAGGTTGCTGCTGAGGAACTAACTTTATATCAAACCTGTTAGGTCCATTTAATACAGTATACTTCATCAACATCGTCACACTATCCTCTCTTTGCATTATGAGCAGCCATTTTCTCCACTGTCATGTCAACAACCAGGGTTGAGTAGCATGAATTGCTGAATATGTACAACAGCTCTAGGGGTCACCTCTAGATAACACTAAGGCACCAACAGGCCAGATGGACACCGGCTGTATCCCAAATGACACCCTATTCCCACAGGGCTCTGGTTAAAAGTAATGCACTTTATAGGGAATAGCGTGCCATATGGGGCCCATCCAGTGTGTATGTGAGCACTGCGTCCCTTCCCCTCAGACTGATCCAGTGACAGGCCCTCCATATGGGAGGACATCTGAAAATGCAATTGTGTTAGGAGTCAACAGTGCAGGGTCCGCCCACGCAAAGGGGTCTGTGACGATCACAGAAGATAAAAAATAGAAGGCAAGGAATGGCAGAGCATGGAATGTTAGAACTTGTGTTATAACTAGGGTCAGTGTTATAGCCCAGCCAGACAATTTATAAAACTTGATCTCCACTGTAAAAAGACTCTAAACATTATCTCCCATTTCTTTTAGACTAGCAATTGGTTTTAAATAGCAGAGATTTTTAATAAACCTTGCTGTGTGTCTCTCTGACATTTGCCACATTGTTTCAGTAGGCTATTGAAATTCTATCTCCAGCTGTCCTATAGTAATGAACGTGTAGGGGTCGGGAGTCGGGATGCAGCAAGCAGCTTTTCTCAGCAAGTCGCTATCATGAATCAGTATAATTTTTATGGATATATAGAAAGAAATGTCAATAGAAAACGGTGCAGCTAGTTTGCAGTCTTTCCAGCTTCAGTTTGAAGTAATTGTTGTATCTGTGTTGTTGGCTAGCTCCTCTGAACAACAGTGTCCTGACGTGAGAGCACATGTTCTATGCCAGGTGAAATCTCGCATCATTAGCTCATTGTTATGGGATGTATCTAAATAAATGTCACTAGAAAACAGCTCAAACAAATGCAAATGCAGCTACTTTGTTGTTATTCAGACTACACAGTTTGATGTGACTGTAAGTTAGCCGTAGTTGGCTAGCTAGCAAGCAATGGATAAGAACATTGCCAGCCAGTATGGCAATGGAACATTTAGAACGAATGACTGGGTCGAGTCCATAGATACAAAACAAAAAAACTGAACGACTCTGGCAACCGAACCGATAGAACGAACGACCAGCCGGCTTGGGTAGCAACCCTAGATTTGTGTCCGGACTATATCTTGTGGAAGGATGAAATAGTATAAATAAATTCATCAAAATAACGTTTTTCATTAAAATATGTAAATCATTATTTGAATATGTTGGTATCCCGTTGTATAAAGTAACAATGCCCTCGAAGCCGGTGTTTGGAGGATATATTGGCAAGGTTTGCCGGCTCAAGACAGTCTCGAGCCAAAATACATCCGTGCCAATACATCTTCCAAACACGAGCTTCGAGGGCATTATCACTTAATTATAACTAGGGTCAGTGTTATAACTAGTGTAATAACTAGGGTCAGTGTTATAACTGGGGTCAGTGTTATAACTAGTGTTATAACTAGGGTCAGTGTTATAACTAGTGTAATAACTAGGGTCAGTGTTATAACTAGTGTTATAACTGGGGTCAGTGTTATAACTAGTGTTATAACTAGGGTCAGTGTTATAACTAGTGTAATAACTAGGGTCAGTGTTATAACTAGTGTAATAACTAGGGGCAGTGTTATAACTAGGGGCAGTGTTATAACTAGTGTTATAACTGGGGTCAGTGTTATAACTAGGGTCAGTGTTATAACTAGTGTTATAACTAGGGGCAGTGTTATAACTAGGGGCAGTGTTATAACTAGTGTTATAACTAGGGGCAGTGTTATAACTAGTGTTAACTAGGGTCAGTGTTATAACTAGTGTCAGTGTTATAACTAGTGTTATAACTAGGGTCAGTGTTTAACTAGTGTTAACTAGGGTCAGTGTTATAACTAGTGTTATAACTAGTGTCAGTGTTATAACTAGTGTTATAACTAGGGTCAGTGTTTAACTAGTGTTAACTAGGGTGAGTGTTACAACTAGTGTCAGTGTTATACCTAGTGTTATAACTGGGGTCAGTGTTATAACTAGGGTGAGTGTTATAACTAGGGTCAGTTTTATAACTAGTATTATAACTAGAGTCAGTGTTATAACTAGTGTTATAACTAGAGTCAGTGTTATATCTAAGGTACTAGAGTTTTTCTTGGTTAGGTCAGGTAGACCGGAAAACTATAACTATTCTAGCTATTATTACCATTTTATTATAACCATTCCAAACATGGATGAGAGGGAAGATGGAAGAGAAGGAAGATGGCTGAGACGGAAGATGGCTGAGAGGAAAGATGGAAGAGATGGTAAATGGTTCAGAGGGATAACAAAAAAAACAAAAAAACATTATAGTATTTGTCTTGCTAGTGACAAACCCAATTTCCCCTAGTGGGATAAAGTTTATTCAATTTCATTCAAGTCAATACAATCGGGCTTGAAAATCCAATGAAAACTAGACAGAGAGTGAAGAGGCTCCTGAACAACTCCTCACAACAAAAGTAGAAGTGGTAAGGGACACGTAGTGTATTCAAAATGGCATCATATTCCCTAATAGTGCACTATGTTTAACCAGAGAGATATGGGCCCTGGTCGAGAGTAGCGCACTACATATGGAATAGGGTACCATTTGCAACGTAGCGGTACTCACCCGAAAGCAAAGACGTCTGACTGTTTGGAGAAAGGCAGCTTGTCCTCCTCTGTTTCCGGGGAGAGCTGAGAGACTATTTCAGGGGCCAGGTGACACAACCACCCACTGGGGATCCTCAGCTTGTCCTCTCTACGGCTGAAGGATAGAGACAAGTCAACAACAGTCTGAATGTGGAACGGTGTGTAGTCATTCATAGTTTTCTCAAAGTTTATGGGCACCATTTTTTTCTTCTAATTGTTCATAATTATAATTCATAATTAATATCATCCCTATACAGATAAAGCAGTATGGGGTTGTACATTTCTGCTACTTTTGTGTTGTTATCTTGATCTAAATACAGTATTATTGTTTAATTGAAACTCATAATTCATACTTCCAGTAGTTCATACACACACTAGGAGACATCTAAAACAACTGGAAGGCGGCGTTTTGTGTCAAGGGTGAATCTGTCCTTTTCTTTCCCATCTACACAAACATCCTGCTGGATGATATCACACCCCAAACGCACCCTAAGACATCCTGCTGGATGACATCACACCCCAAACGCACCCTAAGACATCCTGCTGGATGATATCACACCCCAAACGCACCCTGAGACATCCTGCTGGATGACATCACACCCCAAACGCACCCTAAGACATCCTGCTGGATGATATCACACCCCAAACGCACCCTGAGACATCCTGCTGGATGATATCACACCCCAAACGCACCCTAAGACATCCTGCTGGATGATATCACACCCCAAACGCACCCTAAGACATCCTGCTGGATGATATCACACCCCAAACGCACCCTAAGACATCCTGCTGGATGATATCACACCCCAAACGCACCCTAAGACATCCTGCTGGATGATATCACACCCCAAACGCACCCTAAGACATCCTGCTGGATGATATCACACCCCAAACGCACCCTGAGACATCCTGCTGGATGACATCACACCCCAAACGCACCCTGAGGCATCCTGCTGGATGACATCACACCCCAAACGCACCCTAAGACATCCTGCTGGATGACATCACACCCCAAACGCACCCTAAGACATCCTGCTGGATGACATCACACCCCAAACGCACCCTGAGACATCCTGCTGGATGATATCACACCCCAAACGCACCCTAAGACATCCTGCTGGATGATATCACACCCGAACGCACCCTGAGAAATCCTGCAGGATGATATCACACCCGGAACGCACCCTGAGGCATCCTGCTGGATGATATCACACCCCAAACGCACCCTAAGACATCCTGCTGGATGACATCACACCCCAAACGCACCCTGAGGCATCCTGCTGGATGACATCACACCCCAAACGCACCCTAAGACATCCTGCTAGATGACATCACACCCCAAACGCACCCTGAGACATCCTGCTGGATGACATCACACCCCAAACGCACCCTGAGACATCCTGCTGGATGACATCACACCCCAAACGCACCCTGAGACATCCTGCTGGATGACATCACACCCCAAACGCACCCTGAGACATCCTGCTGGATGATATCACACCCCAAACGCACCCTAAGACATCCTGCTGGATGACATCACACCCCAAACGCACCCTGAGACATCCTGCTGGATGATATCATACCCCAAACGCACCCTAAGACATCCTGCTGGATGACATCACACCCCAAACGCACCCTGAGGCATCCTGCTGGATGACATCACACCCCAAACGCACCCTGAGACATCCTGCTGGATGACATCACATCCCAATTGCACCCTGAGACATCCTGCTGGATGACATCACACCCCAAACGCACCCTAAGACATCCTGCTGGATGACATCACACCCCAAACGCACCCTGAGGCATCCTGCTGGATGACATCACACCCCAAACGCACCCTAAGACATCCTGCTGGATGACATCACACCCCAAACGCACCCTGAGGCATCCTGCTGGATGACATCACACCCCAAACGCACCCTGAGACATCCTGCTGGATGACATCACACCCCAAATGCACCCTGAGACATCCTGCTGGATGACATCACATCCCAATTGCACCCTGAGACATCCTGCTGGATGACATCACACCCCAAACGCACCCTGAGACATCCTGCTGGATGACATCACACCCCAAACGCACCCTGAGACATCCTGCTGGATGACATCACACCCCAAACGCACCCTGAGACATCTTGCTGGATGACATCACACCCCAATTGCACCCTGAGACATCCTGCTGGATGACATCACACCCCAAACGCACCCTGAGACATCCTGCTGGATGACATCACACCCCATTAGAAAGTCTAAATCCTGATGGCTCAGTCAGGCTCTTTTCTCTCTCTCCACCATGTTCATACCATCTCTCTTTATCTCTCTCTCTCTCTTTATCTCTCCCATCTCTCGCTCTCTCTCTTTCTCTCCCATCTCTCTCTTTCTCTCCCATCTCTCACTCTCCCATCTCTCACTCTCCCATCTCTCTCTCTCTCTTTATCTCTCTCTCTCTCTTTATCTCTCCCATCTCTCGCTCTCTCTCTTTCTCTCCCATCTCCCATCTCTCTCTATCTCACTCTCCCATCTCTCTATCTCTCTCTCTCGTATCTCTCCATCTCTCTCATTCTTCCATCTCTCTCTTATCTCTCTATCGCTCTCATTCTCCTATCTCTCTCTTTCTCCCATCTCTCTCCCCCTCTCTCTCATTCTCTTTCTTTTTATCTCTCTCTTTCAATTCATTCTCTCTCTCTTTCTCTCTCTCTGGGTTTGTTGTTTTGAGAAGTTTGTTGTTTTGGAAAGTTCTGAAAGTGTCACACCCTGATCTGTTTCACCTGTCTTTGTGATTGTCTCCACCCCCCTCCAGGTGTCGCCCATCTTCCCTATGATGCCCTGTGTATTAATACCTGTGCTCTCTGTTTGTCTGTTGCCAGTTCGTCTTGTTTGTCAAGTCAACCAGTGGTTTTGTGTCAGCGCCTGCTTTTCCCCAGTCTCTCTTTTCTCGTCCTCCTGGTTTTTGACCCTTGCCTGTCCTGACCCTGTACGCTCCCACCTGACCACTCTGCCTGCCCCTGAGCCTGCCTGCCGTCCTGTACCTTTGCCCCTGTGGCTGTAATAAACATTGTTACTTCGACACGGTCTGCATCTGGGTCTTACTTTGATACCTGATAGAAAGTCTATTGAAAAAGTTTGGTTACTAGCTAGCTACCCTTTGAGTTTGGATCCCGCGACTCGGTTGGCATCAGTTGCTGGAACTGCTACTATCTGTCCAGTGATCCTGCCTGCTTTTTTGACGCCACACTTCACACAACAAGTCCTGCAGGCTCTAGTGTTATCTTATCGTGATTGTCCAGTCATATGGTGAAGTGCTGCAAAGAAAGACCTAGTTAAGCTGCAGCTGGCCCAGAACAGAGCAGAACGTCTTGCTCTTCATTGTAATCAGAGGGATAATATTAATACTATGCATGCATGTCTCTCTTGGCTAAGAGTTGAGGAAAGACTGACTGCATCACTTATTGTTTTAATAAGAAACATTAATGTGTTGGAAATTCCAAATTGTTTGCATAGTAAACTTACACGCAGCACTGACACACACACTTACCCCACCAGACATGCCACCAGGGGTCTTTTCACAGTCCCCAGATCCAGAAAAAAATCAAGAAAACGTAGAATATTATACAGAACCATGAGTGAATGGACCTCTCTTCCATCTTATATAGTGCAAGTAAACAGCAAACCTGGTTTCAAAAAAACAAATAAAGGAACACTTCATGACACAACTCCTCTCCCCCATGTCACCTACTTGTTGTGTGTATGTACTGACATGTACGTGGAACTGATAGAGGCACACACGAACACACCACATGTTCATGTATGTAAATTGTAAAGTATTTTGTCTGTAATATCTTTTCCGTTATGTGTTGAACCCCAGTAAGACTAGCTGCCACCACTGGTGTCGACTAATGGGGATCCTAATAAATCAAATCAAATCGACTACAACCCTTCTGACATTCTCAACAACTTCAAAATGCATCCTGAGCGCTCACTGACTCAGTCAAATAGACAGGCACACTGGCAGCTCTGCAATAACACACAGCACTGCATTTCACTACTGTGGGTATTTCCATCCAAAGGATCTGCTATCTGTCCACTCATTCATCCGTTTTCATCATGATGCACACAACAACACGTTGAGTCATGAAACTGATGGTTTCATTTAGCTCCCCACTGTAGTTCTTATTTAATGATGAAGATATATATGCAGGGCGTTGTTTGTTTTCTATTGGTGATAATGATAATTCATCATTCAGAGGGTTGGCTTTGGTAGGTGAGGAAGTTTTACTAACAAAAAAAGAGTGAACCAGGGCGGCAGGTAGCCTAGTGGTTAGAGCACTGAGCCAGTAACCCGAAAGGTTGCTAGATTGAATCCCCGAGCTGACAAGGTAAAAATCTGTCGTTCTGCCACTGAACAAGGCAGTTAACCCACCGTTCCTAGGCTGTCATTGTAAATAAGAATTTGTTCTTAACTGACTTACCTGGTTAAATGAAAACAACAGTCTGATTATTCAACCGCCAGTTAGCAGAGGCCCAGTATTGTTGACATTTCAGACATCTACATATCCTCATGTGTGTTTGGCAGGTTGACACTACATGAATGGTTGTCAAACATTTCCCAGTAAAAATTAGAAACACTCCTGTTTGTGTGACACACACACACACTCCTGACGCCACCACAACATAGCGTTCCTGCTGAGAGTGAGGGGCGGTAGGTAAATGTTTGTCTTGTCATTTCGTCAGACCTGTTTATTAGCAAGCTGTCTTGCCTGCCAATGAAAATAAACAACAACATAAACAAGTCACAACTACTGACGCTAGATTAACCATCTCACACCTAGCTATTTGTTCCCAGAAATTATTTTAGATGTTCAACTTTGAAATAGAGGCTTCTGGGTATTGACGACAATACCAGACGTCTATGAGGGTTTAATCAGGAGTCGAGGGATGGATGGGACGTCTCAAAAACAGCAACAAAAACATATTTTGATTATTTTCCCAATCATTTTGGGTGGGGGCTTTCTTCATCATCCAGAGAGATGCCAAAAACATCAAAAGATAACCTGACAAACAGTAAGCCTTAGTGTGGCCATTGTGAGCATTGGTGCACAGTCATTTCATAGAGACTTTTGTACACTGCAAGTCAAATAGCACAACAGGAAATACAAAAAAAAAACTTTCCAGGTTTTCTCTGTTCGGCATTGCAGTAACAACAGTTCCTTAAAACAATCCTAACACAATGATCAGAGTGAATCACATATTCTTTGATCTGTTAGAATCTTTAGATGTTGTGTCCATACACACATTCTGTTTGGCTCCTGCTTCTGTCTAGTCAACCAGCCTGGTCTCATTGACTAGACGTAACATAGTAAATGTACATCCGGGACACTCAAATTAGTATGATACCGTATGTTACGTTTGGTATGGTTACATTAGACAGATGGTTACTTAAGTCAAAAAACAAAAGTAGGGTGGGTTGGTGTATAATAAAAACGTCTAGCAACCTAAAGGTTGTGAGTTTGAATCTCATCACGGACAACTTTAGCATTTTAGCTAATTGGCAACCTCTCAACTACTTACAACTTTTTAGCTATTTGTTAGCTAACCGTTCCCCTAACCTTAACCTTTTTAGCTAACCCTTCCCCTTCCCCTAACCCTTTAACCTAACTCCTAAACTTAACCCTAATCCCAACTCCTAGCCTAGCTAACGTTAACCAGCCAGCAAATCTTAGCTGCCTAGTCACCTAGCTAGAATTTGTAACATATCATATGTTTAGCAAATTCGGAACATATCATTTGAATTGTTATTCCTTAGCATATCACACGAAATGAGTGATCGACATCCACAAATCAATAATTACCATACAAAACGTAACATATCATACTAAATGGGGTCACAGATTTATGTACAGAATAATATGAAATGCTCTGAGACCAGGTTGAGTAAATTACTATACTACAATACAAAGTATTGATTCCAGAGCAAACCAAAATGGCAGTTGGCTACACTGGAAACTAACGATAGACTGGATAAAGCTGTATAAGATCTAGGTGCATGTTGCATCATGTTACAGGATTGCATATCTGTCTACAGTAACACTTCAGCATGTATTTAGAAGAGGCTTCAGGTTTTAATGAGCTGTTAAGAATGCCAATATAAAACCATCCATCTTCATTTGACATAAACAGTGACTCATCTCATACACTTTTCCTACCCTCTTCCATCCATGGTGTTGAAATGCACTCCTACGCAACACCACGTTTCAACTATGTTGTACAAACTTGTTGAAAACACACTATGCAATACCTCTCGTTGGGAAGCCGGCTGATTATAATAATTAGTAGTACATAGCACGTGTAATCGTCTCACAGTCAATAGCAGGAACACATCTCATACCTACTGGAGATTTTTAATTGATGTGGCCAATTAAATGGAAATACATCCCTGATGACAAATCTAATCACCAGTCAATTATAGCAGTTGGTGTCGTCTCACCATATATGTCAATCAAAACGCCTGTAAAGCTGTTGATAACGCCTGTAAAGCTGCTCCATATATAAGTATTGACAAAAGATTTATTAAGATGCCTTGCTGTGTGAAACGTGTGGCTGCTGGCATTTCAGGGAGCAGTCATTTCAGGGAGCAGTCATTTCATGGAGCAGTCATTTCAGGAAGCAGTCATTTCAGGGAGGAGTCATTTCAGGGAGCAGTCATTTCAGGGAGCAGTCATTTCAGGAAGCAGTCATTTCAGGGAGCAGTCATTTCAGGGAGCAGTCATTTCAGGAAGCAGTCATTTCAGGGAGCAGTCATTTCAGGGAGCAGTCATTTCATGGAGCAGTCATTTCAGGGAGCAGTCATTTCAGGGAGCAGTCATTTCAGGGAGCAGTCATTTCAGGGAGCAGTCATTTCAGGGAGCAGTCATTTCATGGAGCAGTCATTTCAGGGAGCAGTCATTTCAGGAAGCAGTCATTTCAGGGAGCAGTCATTTCAGGGAGCAGTCATTTCAGCATAGCGGCAGAAGAAAGCAGAGATAGACTTTAATCACTCTAAGGGAGACAAATTAAATAGAGATTAGCACCGATCCATATAATTTTCTAGATAATACAGACGTTTGAACCACTAAAGAGTATAATCATCACTGCAGTAAAAGAACTATCACAGCAGGCGGGGTTATAATGACACACACCTTTCTATTTGGTTTCTTTTTGTTTTCCTACTTATGCTTTTTCTAAACAGATGTATCTATGTATCTTATCCCAGCATATCTACTGTACTGTACTGCACTCTACTGTACTGTACTGCACTCTACTGTACTTTAATGTAAAGTACAACAGTAAGTACTAACCTGCCGGCTTGCAGAACCCCAGATATGGTGAAGAGTCCGAAGTCGGTGATGACCACTTTGCCGTTGTCATAGAAAACATTCTTGGACTTCATGTCCTTGTGTAGGATCCCCTTGGCGTGAAGATAGCCCATTCCCTGAAAACAACACAAACATAACTCATTGCGAGTCTAGACTGAGTCATATTTTGTGACCAATATTGTTGTAGAAGAAATTGATTGATTGAATGATCCAGGCAGTCTCCAACACATTGATTATGTTGTTAAGGTAATGTATAATGAGTCTTAAAAACATTACATTACCTTAACCATCTCCTGGGCGATCTGTCTGGTCTTGTTAACATCCAGGATGACTTTGGCATCCCTCACCACCGAATACAGGGTCCTTCCCTTACACAAGCTGAGCGAGAGACATTACAACTTAACAACACATCATACATTAGAACACAGTAGATTATAATAGAGTAAGGTATAGTATAGTAGAGTAGAATATAATAGATTATAGTATAGTAGAGTAGTGTAGTGTAATGTAGTGTATAGCAGAGTAGTGTAATGTAGTGTATAGTAGTGTAGAGTATAGTAGAGCAGAGTAGTGTAATGTAGTGTATAGTAGTGTAGAGTATAGTAAAGCAGAGTAGTGTAATGTAGTGTAAAGTAGTGTATAGTAGTGGAGTGTAGTGTAGAGTATAGTAGAGTATAGTCGGGTAGTGTAGAATAGTGTTATGCAGAGTAGTGTGGAGTGGTGTAGAGTAGAATAGAGTAGTGTAGAATATAGTATAGTATAGTAGAATATAGTAGAGTAGAGTAGAGTAGTGTAGTGTAGAGTAGAACATAGTAGAGTAGTGTAGAGTAGAATATAGTAGAGTAGAGTAGTGTAGAATAGAGTAGAGTAAAGTAGAGTAGTGTAGAATAGAGTAGAGTAAAGTAGAGTAGTGTAGAGTATAATATAGTAGAGTAGAATAGAGTAGAGTAGTGTAGAGTAGAGTAGAGTAAAGTAGAGTAGTGTAGAATAGAGTAGAATAGAGTAGAGTAGAGTAGAATAGAATAATATATTCATCTTCATAGCAAGAGAAGCATTGTTTCATGAAATCATATGATATGTACTTTTTTATTTTTTCCAGGGTGGTTTTGTTGTTAATTGAATATTCAATAATGATGATGGTATCAGTTCCAGTGTACGGACATATCCATTCTGTTTTGTTGTTAATTGAATATTACACATTACATTACATCTCCAATAACACAAGCTGAGCATTTGACTTTGTAGTGGAGGAATAACTGGTTTGACATCTATCCCCAAGGCCTCTCGTTTGGCCTCAGAGGGCAGGCGATGGATGAGAGCAGAGAACAACTAAAGCCAGGGGCTGCCTGCCATCTATCCACTCCTGGTGAATCACAGTCAGGGGCTGCCTGCCATCTATCCACTCCTGGTGAATCACAGTCAGGGGCTGCCTGCCATCTATCCACTCCTGGTGAATCACAGCCAGGGGCTGCCTGCCATCTATCCACTCCTGGTGAATCACAGTCAGGGGCTGCCTGCCATCTATCCACTCCTGGTGAATCACAGCCAGGGGCTGCCTGCCATCTATCCACTCCTGGTGAATCACAGTCAGGGGCTGCCTGCCATCTATCCACTCCTGGTGAATCACAGCCAGGGGCTGCCTGCCATCTATCCACTCCTGGTGAATCACAGCCAGGGGCTGCCTGCCATCTATCCACTCCTGGTGAATCACAGTCAGGGGCTGCCTGCCATCTATCCACTCCTGGTGAATCACAGTCAGGGGCTGCCTGCCATCTATCCACTCCTGGTGAATCACAGCCAGGGGCTGCCTGCCATCTATCCACTCCTGGTGAATCACAGTCAGGGGCTGCCTGCCATCTAACAGTAATGGCACAGGGCAACCCCAAAAAAGTTTCAGCTGGACTGAAAGAGATAGCTCAGCAAAGATACCCTCACACAGAGCGTGTCAGACCAGACCTCTTCATTATACAACCTCACAGGGTGGTCCCGCAGGTCTGGGAGAGTGTCTTGCTGGTCTGGCCGGGGTGTCTATTGATCTGTTGCTTTTGTGTGAGGTGTTGGGGCTGCGTTTGAGGGCGATGTCCTTTAGGGTCCGGACGAAGGTGGGCACTGCTGCCTTGTATAGGTGGACCTGGTCATAAAGGCTCTTCACATTATCTCTTTGATCATGTAAAAGTCCAGCTGAAACTTTTCCTCTTTAGCTTTTGTGAGTGTAATGTTTACTGTTTATTTTTTATTGTTTATTTCACTTTTATTCATTATCTACATCACTTGCTTATGTTTCCCATGCCAATAAAGCCCTTTGAATTGAATTGAGAGAGAGTAGCATTACATCTCCTCACATCCCAAAGCCTCCCGCCTCCCATCACCCCAAAGCCCCTCCCCCCCACCCCCCTTCTATCACCCCAAAGCCCCTCCCCCCCACCCCCTTCTATCACCCCAAAGCCCCTCCCCCTCACCCCCCTTCTATCACCCCAAAGCCCCTCCCCCTCACCCCCTTCTATCACCCCAAAGCCCCTCCCCCTCACCCCCCTTCTATCACCCCAAAGCCCCTCCCCCTCACCCCCTTCTATCACCCCAAAGCCCATCCCCCTCACATCACCCCAAATCCCATCCCCCTCACCCCCCTCCCATCACCCCAAAGCCCCTCCCCTGCACCCCCTTCTATCACCCCAAAGCCCCTCCCCCTCACCCAAAGCCCCTCCCCCTCACCCCTCTTCTATCACCCCAAAGCCCCTCCCCCTGCCACACCTTCTATCACCCCAAAGCCCCTCCCCCTCACCCCCCTCCCATCACCCCAAAGCCCCTCACCCTCACCCCCCTTCTATCACCCCACAGCCCCTCCCCCCGTCACCCCTTCTATCACCCCAAAGCCCCTGCCCCCTCCTCCCCCGTCAACCCTTCTATCACCCCAAAGCCCCTCACCCCATCCTCCTCTCACCCCTCACCCCACCCTCACCCCCTCCTCTCACCACAAAGCCTTCCCCTCCCCCTGACTGTGATGGCTTGACGCAGCTAGGTGACATCCAGATGGCCTGAGGGCCAAACTGATACCGGAGCTTCATGCATATTCATTCATACAAAGAGGTAAGGTGACAGGAGACATTTTTAGCATCTCTCTGGGCTCTGACTCCGTGAGACGGGATGGGGACCTTATATCACCTGATGACGCACCGTCAACAACTTCAGCTACCGATAAACATCCAGGGATGACATAAATTACTGCCATAGCTTTCAAGTGTGTGTGTGTGTGTGTGTGCATGTTGTCAACAGTCGGGATGAATACAGTCAGGATAGTAATACAGGGATGGAGTTGTATTCGTGGCTCTCTCTGCTGAGCAAAAGCCAATAAAGTCACCAAAACACTCAGAGAGCCTAGAGAGCCTTGAAAAGCAGAGTAATTATTCCTTATGGATAGAAACCTGCGGTGACGGGAAACGGCTAATGATTATTCCACGCTGCGGGCGCTCCTGCAAATCAATCCACACACAGCCACTCATGGCGAATCAAAGACAAACAATCAATATTAATATTTGCTGAATTGTCCGCATCACTGACTAACCTTTCATCCCTGCCTGGCATAAGCCAATTTCGTCCTCATTCAGGTTCAATTTGACATGTTTTTCCTGTTGGTCTCCGGGGTAATAAGCCTGAGTGGAATAATTAAGACTAGTGCGGCTCTATAGCAGGTACTGTATATTAAGAGCAGCTCTATGCAGCTAGCTATGACATTTACTTTGATTTCATGCACTCACTCATTTCAGCACTCGGGACTTGTACAAGGCAAAGCAGTCCTTTGAACTATTGTTTGTGAAGGTTGGTGGTTCGCCGAACTATGCTTGCATGATGAGGGATTTTGCCCGACAGCCAAAAACTTGTGTTAGCTCCCAGAGTAAATGCCTAGGCTTTAGCTCAAAGGGTTATTGCAATCTTGGGTCATGCAGACAACTCAGGGTTGATACTCGGTCAATAAGGGAAGGAATGGCATTGTTTCTATAACATCCCGCTTCCTTTCAATTGACTCAACTGCATCATTCTTGAAGTTTACATGGTACTAATACAAAGTCAAGCATAACATCCTCTGTCTTTAGATTCAGTTTTTTTGTGAAACATTATTTCTGCTACTAAGCTGTTATCATAACAGGGGAGGGGGCTTCAGACTGGTTTGATGAGTTACCCTCACATTTCCTCTGAAGAAACAATGACACAGCATTGTGTCATTGACGAATAGAAAACGAGGGAGAGAATCAAATGGAATCAAAGGAATTATTGTTGTTTTGTTACTTTTACCAGTTACTTTGTGGAGTCTTTCCTTTGTTGAAAAAGGGACAACACAACAAAGGAATTTCCCTAAAAGTGAACACTACAAAACATTTAGTCACGTCTAGACAGGGATTTAGCTACAATATGATTACACCTGCTTCATCTCCAGGTATACACTTCTACTCGTGAGGTAGTTTGGATTCCGCCTTCACCTTAGCAAACATGCATTTTCTTAGCCGTAACATTGTCTGTTTGTGTTCTTAGCCAGCTACTAACATTTCATATTTTATTCATAGAAATCTCCTGCCAGATAAACACCTTGAGATGAATCATCAAGTTCATTTTTTGGGGGTCCTGTTACATGACAAACAATACCATGTCTCTAAACCTATAACGGCGCATCCTGAAAGGCCAGTCTTTGTGTAAGCACAGATCTTTAGACAATGAGCAAGGGCTGTGGCGAATCACTGCACACCCGGCTTGGCTCAACCCAGTGCACGTCAAATCAGCCAGCCAGACAGCACAGCCAGGACACTGCCTTTCGCTTCATTGAGACACCCATGTCACACATTAGTGCTCCAGAAGGGAATGGAGCACTGTATGATGATCTATAGTGAATCCACCAAAACATCACCCTTGTTGGAGAGAGAGAGACTCTGACTCAGGCCCCAGAGTAACAAAGACTCATACTACGTAGCTAAACTACTTCACAAGAGTATTGTATTTTTTTTACACAGCTTCACTGCTTTACGATAGCTTTGCAGGGATTTTGATGTCAACGTTCAGAAAAAGGATTGGGCGATAGCATCCACTTCACCACTCTAGGAGGTTAACACTGTGGGATCAGGGACAGGAGAGGTGAATTTAAGGGGGGGTTACTGTGACGTTAAAAGGGTCGAGCTGCTTCCCTACACTAAGAGACCAGCTGGTGGTATGGTACTACCACCAACCATCACAGATGTTACTTAATGTATTGCTGTTCCTAAACTGCCCAGTATAATTATGGCAGGGTTGTCAGACCCAATTCCCCATCCTGTACTTGAAGAGGACCCACAACGAAATGCTTACTGATGCAGTTCGATTAGAAGACCACAGTCAGTTCGTCAGTTGGCTGGGATCCATGTTGGAACAGAGCTCAGGAATGACATACATCATCACTCACCTGGTGAAGATAGCCAGGGGTGGGGGGCTCATGCAGGCACCCATGAAGAGGACCACACACACACAGGTGAGGGTTTAGGGGACTCACCTGGTGATGATGGCCAGGTGTGGGGGGCTCATGCAGACACCCATGAAGAGGACTACGTTCTCATGTCGGGTGTTACGGTAGGCCATCACCTCCCGCTTGAAGGCCTTCAGCTGGTCCTCGTTATCCCGCTCGATGTCGATGAGGCGGATGGCCACCTCACCATGCCAGCGCCCGTGGAACACCAGCCCGAAGCGACCTGAAGAGAGCAGAAGGTAACTTAGAGGTTAGAGAGGAGGACCTGTAGACAGAGGGTCGCTGGTTCAAATCTCAAGTTGGATCTGAATTGGTAACGAAAGGACTACTAGTGTCAGATCCCAGCTAAAATGTCCCACCATTGTGACCCTGAAGCAAGGCACTTCGGGGCGGCAGGTAGCCTTGTGGTTAGAGTGTTTGGTTGCTGGATCAAATCCCCAAACTGACAAGGTAAAAATCTGTCGTTCTTCCCTTGAACAAGGTAGTTAACCCACTGTTCCCCGGTTGGCTGTCATTGTAAATAAGAATTTGTTCTTAACTGACTTGCCTAGTTACATTTTTTAAATTTTCTTTTTAATCTAGCTCCAAGGATTCTGCACAATGGCTGACCATGTGCTCTTTTCAAATGACTGTGACTGCATTGTATGGGGCAATATAGAACAGATGTAACAGTTGGACTAATACAATTGTTTTGTATTCTATTCTATTACCTTTCCCGATGAGTTCTCCTATCTCCAGCTGTTTGAAGGGGATGTCCCACTCCTGGAGGAAGATGGATGTCTGGCTGGCCTTGCGGGGGAAGTTACGGGCCGACAGCAGAGACAGGTTCATCTCCTCAAACTCATCCTCCGAATCCTCCACCTCATCGTTCTGTTCACGAGAGGAAGGTGAAGAGGAGAGGAACATGAAGAGGAGAGGAAGATGAAAAGGAAGATGAAGATGAAGAGGAGAGGAACATGAAGAGGAGAGGAAGATGAAAAGGAAGATGAAGAAGAAGATGAAGCGGAGAGGAACATGAAGGGGAAGATGAAGAAGAAGATGAAGAGGAGAGGAACATGAAGGGGAAGATCAAGAAGAGAGGAAGATGAGGAGGAGAGGAAGATGAGGAGAGGAACAGGAGAGGAAGATGAAGAGGAGAGGAAGATGAGAGGAAGATGAAGAGGAGATGAAGAGGAGAGGAAGATGAGAGGAAGATGAAGAGGAGATGAAGAGGAGAGGAAAATGAAGGGGAAGATCAAGAGGAGAGGAGAGGAAGAGGAAAATGAGAGGAAGATGAAGATGGAGAGGAGAGAAAGATGAAGAGGAGAGGAAGATGAAGGGGAGAGGAAGATGAGAGGAAGATGGAGAGGAGAGGAAAATGAAGGGGAGAGGAAGATGAAGAGGAGAGGAAGAGGAGAGGAAGAGTGAAACTCCTTTCAATCCAGGTCCACAATAAGTTTTATTTGTATTTATTTATTTTTTCCTACAACACAAAAACAACAACAAAACACCCACTATACAAAACATTCTTGAAGATGGTCAACATACAATTTACAAATTCTGTCAAATACGTCTGGTTTATGTTGGATGTTCTGTTGAGTCTAACGGGATGTCTGGTTTATGTTGGATGTTCTGTTGAGTCTAATGGGATGTCTGGTTTATGTTGGATGTTCTGTTGAGTCTAATGGGATGCCTGGTTTATGTTGCATGTTCTGTGGGGTCTAATGGGATGTCTGGTTTATGTTGGATGTTCTGTAGGGTCTAACGGGATGTCTGATTTATGTTGGATGTTCTGTGGGGTCTAACGGGATGTCTGGTTTATGTTGGATGTTCTGTAGGGTCTAACGGGATGTCTGGTTTATGTTGGATGTTCTGTAGGGTCTAACGGGATGTCTGGTTTATGTTGGATGTTCTGTAGGGTCTAACGGGATGTCTGGTTTATGTTGGATGTTCTGTAGGGTCTAACGGGATGTAGCTAGATCGTTCAATCCTGCAGTTTGTTATTGAGGGTGGATATGAAGCTTTCCAATTGATGGCTATAATTTTTTGTTGTTGCAGCAATTAGATTACAAAACGTTCTCTGATATTGATCACCAATATTTACATTTCCCAAGAAACATAATCGTGGAGATGGATGGATATAAATTCCTAGACACAATGAAATGATAGCACATATGTTATGGCAGAATGGTGTCAGTTTGTTACAGGACCACAGCATGTGTAATAGTGTTCCTTTGTGCTTTTTGCATCTCCGACAGAGATGAGACATTTCTGCCTGCATTACATGCATGCTGGCAGGAGTGTAGTAAGTCCTACAAATTATGTTACATATATTATAGGAGCAGGTACGAACATGTCCACATCTCTGTGACCAATGGTTCTCCTCAATTTCTTCCTTTAGATCAGTTTCCCAGTTTCCTTATAGGTTCTGAACCAGCAGGTAAAGCTTCAATCCACCTTGATATAACTTTGGCAATCAACTTCTTTGTCGTGGCAGCTTCTTTCAGTATTGTTTCTATGCTAGATGCCTTAGGTTGTAAGAATTGAAAGAAATCTGTAACTACCAATTGGATACCACAAAATTGAGGGAAAAAAGGGAGGAAAAAAACAACATATACAGTATATATATGTAATTACAAATTATTATTATTATTATTTTTTTTAAATAGCTCAGTCATACATCTTTATATGAGGTAGTTCAAGACCTCCAGCTTTATAGGGGAAGTGGAAAACAGTCAGCTTTATAGGGGAAGTGGAAAACAGTCAGCTTTATAGGGGAAGTGGAAAACAGTCAGCTTTATAGGGGAAGTGGAAAACAGTCAGCTTTATAGGGGAAGTGGAAAACAGTCAGCTTTATAGGGGAAGTGGAAAACAGTCAGCTTTATAGGGGAAGTGGAAAACAGTCAGCTTTATAGGGGAAGTGGAAAACAGTGAGCTTTATAGGGGAAGTGAAAAACAGTCAGCTTTATAGGGGAAGTGGAAAACAGTCAGCTTTATAGGGGAAGTGGAAAACAGTCAACTTTATAGGGGAAGTGGAAAACAGTCCATTTGACTCTTGAGGTCTTTCCAGTCCAAATAAAGTTGGAGAACAGGCCATTCATGGTATTTAAAAAGTTCGATGGATTTGAAACTGGCAAGGCCTGGAATAAATACATCAACCTGGTAATATATTAATTTTGAAAATGTTGACCCTACCTAACATAAAAATGGTGAGAGATCTTCATCTCTGAATATTAGATTAAATCTTATCTATTAAAGGGATACTTCGGGATTTTGGCAATAAGGCCCTTTCTCTACTAGCATGCTAGTAGATACCATAGACTTCCAGTCAGTGCGCTAACGCTAGTTAGCATTAGTTTGCGAAACTACCTCTAACCTCCTTCATACTGGACACAGATACATAAAAATGGTTTCCACAAGTTCATCTGACTCTGGGAAAGTAGATAAAGGGCCTCAATGCCAAAACCCCGAAGTCTCCTTTCAAGAGTAATTGATTTTATATGCTTCCTAAAGATGGCATGGTATTAGTACACAGAGGTATTTCATATATGTCTTTGTCCATTTCCATTTAAATTTACTTTCAAAGCTTGAGAAGTCCTGATTAGAAATTGACATTATTTCACTCTGAATCCTGATACAGCACCATATGTATCCAACAGTAGTAAAATAAATGACAGAGAATGTTCTGGTTCAGATAAATTAACTAAAATGTAATCTGCATACAATGACATCACATGTTGACCTCCACCAATCTCTATTCCCCCGGATTGAGCCATGAGTTCTAATTATTGATGCTATGGGTTCTGTGGCGAAAGAGAACAGATAATTAGACAAACTAGTTGTATACTTATTTAATGTGTTATCCTCTATCCTCTGGGCTCTACTGTGCAATTATTACATTATATTCTAATAAAATCCAATTAAAAGGAAATTGAAAGGGTGAAAATGGACAGCTTTGTTGTGTGGTTGCAGAGGATTGCCATCTGGAGCATCAGCATGCCAAACTATAACAAAAATGACGAATGCTACACAGGTTCTATTCAGAAACAAATCCCACAATTTCATTAGAGGGTCATTAGAGGGTGGACTCACGTCTGATGTAGGTTCCACTTCAATCTGTAGTAAAGGGTTTAAAGGGTTCATCTCGACTCTGTAAGCAAGAGGAGGGCATGCAGATGGGATGAGCATTTTACATTGCACACGCTAGCATCATAGACACATTATACATTGCACATGCTAGCATAACACATCTGCAATGAACCGTGTTGAATCACGCATCATGGACGGTGATTAAACACCATGCACTTTCTGAACCCTCCTTTCTGTTTATCTAGCTAGGTGGCCAGGCAGAAAGGCATTCTACAGGTAAGCTCTTCCAACCTCTGTGTCATCAGTAGAGCTGTACACACACACACACACACACACACACACACACACACACACACACACACACACACACACACACACACACACACACACACACACACACACACACACACACACACACACACACGAGGGTTATTAATTATGTAATCTTTTATGTTTTGGGTGGACCCTGCAACAGCTAATGGGGATCCTAATTCAACTCCCACCCCCCACCCCCCACACACATACCCAAACCCCACCCCCCCACACAAACACCCCCCAAACACACCCACCCCCCCACACACACACCCACCCCCACAACCCCCACCCTCCACACACACACCCAACCCACATCCCCTTACACACACACCCAACACACATCCCCTTACACACACACCCAACACACATCCCCCCACACACACACCCAACCCACATCCCCCCACACACATCCCCCCACACACACCCCCAACCCACATCCCCCCACATACACATACACCCCCCCTCTCTGTGTGCAGAGTAATACTACTGGTGGCCCTGTGTTGTGATGGTGACGGTGTATGAAATTATGTATGTGATTCCTTTGGTATACGTGGCCCCTGGTAGGACGTCAGTCTCCTAATGAGAGGATCCAGCCAGGGCCAGAGAGAGGCCCTC
This sequence comes from Salvelinus alpinus, assembly GCF_045679555.1. Classification (NCBI taxonomy): domain Eukaryota; kingdom Metazoa; phylum Chordata; class Actinopteri; order Salmoniformes; family Salmonidae; genus Salvelinus; species Salvelinus alpinus. The sequence continues at coordinate 11,296,844 of NC_092104.1, read as the reverse complement.
ATTAACCCAGAGAAGAGGCGGGGGAAATTGCCAGCTGGTACTAGACTCTGGCTGGGTGAGGGAGTGCATGGAGCCACACACAGAGGAGAAGACTGGCTTTAATTACATCATGAGAATGTGGGTTTCATAACCAAGATAATGGATTCATATTTGTCAGAAAGCAGAGGAAGAAAAAAAGAGAGAGAGAGAGAGGGGGAGAGAGAGAGGAGGAGAGAAAGAGGGGGAGAGAGAGGGGGAGAGAAGGAGAGAGAGGGGAGAGAAGGAGAGAGAGAAGGGGAGAGAAGGAGAGAGAGGGGGAGAGAAGGAGAGAGAGAGGGGGAGAAAGAGAGGGGGAGAGAGAGAGGGGGAGAGAGAGGGGGAGAGAAGGAGAGAGAGAAGGGGAGAGAAGGAGAGAGAGGGGGAGAGAAGGAGAGAGAGAGGGGGAGAAAGAGAGGGGGAGAGAGAGGGGGGGAGAGAAGGAGAGAGAGAGGGGAGAGAAGGAGAGAGAGAGGGAGAGAGAGAGGGGGAGAGAAGGAGAGAAAGAGGGAGAGAAGGTGAGAGAAGGAGAGAGAGGGGGGAGAGAGAGAGGGGGAGAGGGGGAGAGAGAGAGGGGGAGAGAGGGGGGGGAAGGAGAGAGAGAGAGGGGGAGAGAAGGAGAGAGAGAGGGAGAGAGAGAGGGGGAGAGAAGGAGAGAGAGAGGGAGAGAGAGGTGGCTGCACCTTTCTCCAGTCATATTGACACTGAAATAACACCTGTGTCAGTCACTTAGAAGGTATAAAAAACATTAGAACGTCATTAAAACAGTAACCCATTTCTGTCAGCTTAAAAATCCACCAACAATTGACTATGAAAATCGTCTATGAAAGCTAGTTTAGGTTTAGGTTTAGTTGAACATCTTGGTAAATACAGTAAGCAGTTTCTAAAAGCTAAAGTTACTGAGCGCTACCTTGCATTTATTTATGTGATCGATTTAGAGTTCAAAGACATTGGCATCACTCCTCGTCTGCTCCTTCTGCTTGTTTTCGGCAGCCAAGTGGAATCCAGTTGGCATCCTAACTATAACATGCGGTTAAGGCCATGTTAACATTAGCCCCAGAGTGTTTGTCTTGTCCTGCATCTCTCATTGAAATTGTCACAAAAACGTCTTTGCTCCAATAATTTTGAGTCCCTATCCATCCCTCGACCAATGGAGGGACAGAGACCGACAGACGAGATGTAATATGAGGCTTATCTGAAACGGTCTGTTTTTGCCCACAAGATCATGCGAACATTGCTCTGCGTCGCGCTACAAAAGTTCTTGGCATATAATTTAAAAATAAAATGGATGTCATTTTCTGACCTACTACACTGGTGGAGGGAGACAGAGGAAGAATCAGAGCTATCCCACTGGGCATATCTAGTTTTGATTTCCATTTGGTTGAGTTTTCAAATAACGTGAATTCAACGTGAAATCAACAACACATGTCATCATGTCATTGGATTTAGGTGAAAATTTGGGTGAAAAAAAAGGAAATTCCCTTAGGGGCGGCAGGGTGGCATAGTGGTTAGAGGAGGTAGCCTAGTGGTTAGAGGAGGTAGCCTAGTGGTTAGAGGAGGTAGCCTAGTGGTTAGAGGAGGTAGCCTAGTGGTTAGAGGAGGTAGCCTAGTGGTTAGAGGAGGTGGCCTAGTGGTTAGAGGAGGTAGCCTGGTGTTTAGAGGAGGTGGCCTAGTGGTTAGAGGAGGTAGCCTAGTGGTTAGAGGAGGTAGCCTAGTGGTTAGAGGAGGTAGCCTGGTGGTTAGAGGAGGTGGCCTAGTGGTTAGAGGAGGTAGCCTGGTGGTTAGAGGAGGTGGCCTAGTGGTTAGAGGAGGTAGCCTGGTGGTTAGAGGAGGTGGCCTAGTGGTTAGAGGAGGTCGCCTGGTGGTTAGAGGAGGTAGCCTAGTGGTTAGAGGAGGTGGCCTAGTGGTTAGAGGAGGTAGCCTAGTGGTTAGAGGTTGTAGCCTAGTGGTTAGAGGAGGTGGCCTAGTGGTTAGAGGAGGTAGCCTGGTGTTTAGAGGAGGTGGCCTAGTGGTTAGAGGAGGTAGCCTAGTGGTTAGAGGAGGTAGCCTGGTGGTTAGAGGAGGTGGCCTAGTGGTTAGTGGAGGTAGCCTAGTGGTTAGAGGTGGTAGCCTAGTGGTTAGTGTTGGACTAGTAACCAGCAGGTAGCCTAGTGTTTAGAGGGGCAGGTAGCCTTGTGGTTAGAGGGGCAGGTAGCCTAGTGGTTAGAGGGGCAGGTAGCCTAGTGGTTAGAGGGGCATGTAGCCTAGTGGTTAGAGGAGGCAGGTAGCCTAGTGGTTAGAGGGGCAGGTAGCCTAGTGGTTAGAGGGGCAGGTAGCCTAGTGGTTAGAGGGGCAAGTAGCCTAGTGGTTAGAGGGGCAGGTAGCCTAGTGGTTAGAGTGTTGGACTAGTAACCAGCAGGTGGCCTAGTGGTTAGAGGAGGCAGGTAGCCTAGTGGTTAGAGGGGCAGGTAGCCTAGTGGTTAGAGGGGCAGGTAGCCTAGTGGTTAGAGGGGGCAGGTAGCCTAGTGGTTAGAGGGGCAGGTAGCCTAGTGGTTAGAGTGTTGGACTAGTAACTGAAAAGTTGCAAGATCAAATCCCTGAGCTGACAAGGTAAAAATCTGCCGTGCTGCCCCTGAACAAGGCAGTTAACCCACTATCCCTAGGCTGTTATTGAAAATAAGAATTTGTTCTTGACTTGCCGAGTAAAAAAATAAATAAAATTATGTTGATGAGTTTTTGCAAATCCAATTCCTTTTCCACGTCGATTCAAGGTCATCACATTGGTGGTTTGGTTTGAAATGGCGTGGAAACAACATTGATTCAACCAGTTTTTGCCCGTTGGGATTTTAAACAATTTATTTATTGACTAAGGTCAGAATACAATAGTCACGATAACTCATGTTGTTTATACTGTATCCCCGATGTCAACAGCGTTATGGCCAACACTCCTCCCAAGTTACTTGGCAGACTTCCCTTCAACCAACCCTTCTTGATTGACTAAGGTCTGAATTAAATAGTCTCTGACAGTGACTTATCTGCTGCATGGTGTGTTTCTGTGGCCGACACAACTCCCAAGGTACTGGGAGACTGTATGTCGCGTGTCAACTCAAAGATTGACACCTCACTGACATTCTCATTAGATGTTGATTGCTTGACATTGGTTTACTACCTGGTACCATGGTTGAGCCAAAACAAATATAAAGAAAGCAATCCCGTTTCCTAGTTTCCTACTTACCCCGGCTCAGACAGGACAGGGTGCAGGATGACCTGGGGTGCCCTGCTGGGGGCCTCTGGGGCCAGGGCCACATCTAGAGAGGAGAGGTATATTATAAATCATCACAACACTGGCTATTACATAGTCTTTATACCACAGCACAGTGTAATATCACATACAGTGCATTTGGAAAGTATTCAGACCCCTTGACTTTTTCCACATTTTGTTACGTTACAGCCTTATTCTAAAAGTGATTAAATAGTTTTTTTCCCTCATCAATCTACACACTAATTCCCTATAATGACAAAGCTAAAACCGATTTTTAGATTCTTTTTTACAAAAAACTGAAAAGAGAAAGAAAGAGGGGGAAAAAATAAACAAATACACTGAATATACAAAGTATGTGGACTCCCCTTCAAATGAGTGGATATGGCTATTTCAGCCACACCCTTTGCTGACAAAATGGAGCAGACCGCCATGCAATCTCCATAGACAAACATTGGCAGTAGAATGGCCTTACTGAAGAGCTCAGTGACTTTTAACGTGGCACCATCATAGGATGCCACCTTTCCAACAAGTCAGTTTGTCAAATTTCTGCACTGCTACAGCTGCCCCAGTCAACTGTAAGTGCTGTTATTGCGAAGTGGACATGTCTAGGAGCAACAACGACTCAGTCACGAAGTTGTAGGCCACACAAGCTCACAGAACGGGACCGCAGAGTGCTGCAGTTGCAACACCCACTAACGAGTTCCAAACTTCTTCTGAAAGCAACCTCAACACAAGAACGGTTCGTCGGGAGTTTCATTAAATGGGTTTCCAAGGCCGAGCAGCAGCACACAAGATTGAGATTACCATGTGCAATGCCAAGCGTCGGCTGGAGAGGTGTAAAGCTCACCGCCATTGCACTCTGCAGCAGTGGAAATGCATTCTCTGGAGTGATGAATCCCGCTTCACCCTCTGGCAGTCTGATGGATGAATCTGGGTTTGACGGAAGCCAGGATAACGCTACCTGCCGCAATGCATAGTGCCAACTGAAACGTTTGGTGGAGGAGGAATAATGGTCTGAGGCTGTTTTTCATGGTTCAGGCCCCTTAGTTCCAATGAAGGGAAATCTTAACGCTACAGCATACAAAGACATTCTAGACCCTTCTGTGCTTCCAACTTTGTGGCAACAGTTTGGAGAAGGCCCTTTCCTGTTTCAGCATGACAATGCCCCATTCACAAAACGAGCTCCATACAGAAATGGTTTCTTGAGATCGGTGTGGAAGAACTCGACTAGCCAGCACAGAGCCCTGTCCTAAACCCCATCGAACACCTTTGGAATGAATTGGAACGCTGACTGCGAGCCAGGCCTAATCGCCTAACATCAGTGCCCAACCTCACTAATGCTCTTGTGACTGAATGGAAGCAAGTCCCCGCAGCAATGTTCCAACATCTAGTGGAAAGCCTTCCCAGAAGAGTGGAGGCTGTTATAGCAGCAAAAAGGGGACCAATTCCATATTAATGCCCATGATTTTGGAATGAGATGTTCGACGTGCAGGTGTCCACATATTTTTGGCCATGTAGTTT